>NC_090448.1:394249661-394580733 GCF_031143425.1 Pleurodeles waltl
TTACCTATTTAGGGTTGTATGTCGGAACGCCGCCTGCCGAAACAACGAGTGCCTGAACAACGAGGTCGGAACACCGACATCGTTGTTACTACTAATGCCTTTACCACGAATGCCTTAACAACGAAATTTCGTTGTAAAGGCATTCCTGGTAAAGGCATTAGTAATAGGCACCCATTGATCCTGCATGCGTCACCCCAACCCCACCCCAATACCTAAAACACCCCGCCCCCCCAACCCCACCCTAAAACCCCCTGACCCCCCACCCCGCCCTAAAACCTAAAACGCCCGCCCCACCAACCACCGCCCCAAAACCTAAAACCCCCCAACCCCGCCCCAAAACCTAAAACCCCCTGACCCCCCAACCCCGCCCCAAAACCTAAAACCCCCGACCCCCCACCCCGCCCCAAAACCTAAAATGCCCCGCAACCCCCGCCCCAAAACCTAAAACCCCCTGATCCCCCAACCCCGCCCCAAAATCTAAAAACCCCCGACCCCCCAACCCAGCCGCAAAACCTAAAAAGCCCCGCCTCCACACCTAAAACCCCCCGAACCCCCACCCCAAAACCTAAAACGCCCTACCCCCCAACCCCCGCCCCAAAACCTAAAACCCCCCGACCCCACCCCAAAACCTAAAACGCCCCGCCCCCGCCCCAAAACCTAAAACCCCCCACCCCAAAAACTAAAGCACCCCACCCCAAAACCTAAAAGCCCCCAACCCAAAATTTAAAATTCCCCGCCCCCCCACTTACCTGAGTTGTCGCCTCATCATCCGCGTCGTCCTCCTCAGCCGACTCCCTTGTTTGTGCCTTAACCACGCATGTTTGTTGTTCAGGACATGCGTGGTTTAGGCACAAAATAACGAAGTTGTGGTTAAAGAAAGCGTTGTTCCGCTTTTGTTAACCAGGACTTCGTTATAAAAAAGTCGGCGTAGAGGTCGTTTCCCCCTATTCAGTACACTGTGCAGAATTTTCAGCATGTCCTCATCACAAGTGAATCATATTTGTTCAGCCTCAAATGCATTATAGGAACTAATTTCTTTTTCTTCTTCTCCTTCCTCTCTTTACTCTTATTTCCTTAATTTTGCAGGTCACGAAGTGTATTAATTGATTTATTGAATATAAATTATGTAGCCAGGCAAATATTGTATTGTTCTGATAATTATCTCATATGCTTATGGGATCGAAACGTCGTCAACCAAAACACTCTGACCCGCATGAATTTATAAAATTGCTCTTTTGGGTGCAGTAGTGTTTTATTTTAATATATTATTAACATAAATAGATAAATTACATTTTGATTCTATGTAATAGAAATCAAAGGAAGGGAACCTCGGAAATGTTTGCACTTCCTAAAGACCCATCTCCATTAAAGCAGAAAATGAGTTCAACTCGCTCCACAGTGAGTTAAACCCACGGTGGCAGAAGGGGTAACCAGGGTAACCTCTGACACATTTCATCTCATGCATGGCACCTGACATGGATGGCCACTGTCCCCTCTGATCTTCGCCCTCTGTATGTTAACCACTGGCATGCTGGATTAGGGTGCAGGAAAATAATAGTGGGATTTCCTGAGGTCGCAGTTGAACCCGAGAAGATTTCACTATGTGCAGACGACGTGCTACTGTATCTTTTTAAGCCCATTATGTCTCTGCCCGTGATTTTGTCAGTTTTTTAAACATTTTGAACAATACTCGGGCTATAGAATTAACGGGGAAAAGTGGATTTTATAAGAGCTGGGAGACTAGCCAGGTGTGGCGGGGGATAGCCCAGGGCCTCGAAGTGTTGAGGGTGGGATTCAGGTGCCTGGGTATTCAGATCACACAGCATCAGTTTGACTTTCTGGACAAAAACCTTCGAGGGAGGGGGCAGGGAAGTCTTTTAAGAGATTCAATCAGATGATGAACAGCAGCAGAAGACTCCGCTCTTGTTACTGGGAAGGGACACGATATTTAAAACGATTACACTTCCTAAATTCCTTTATGCCCTGCAGAATACCCCTTAGATGATGCCAGACCCTTTCTTTGATAAGACAGATAGTTCTCAGAGTAATGAGCGTAGGGTTCTAAGTCCACCTAGACAGCTCTTCAAACACTACAATGCTCAGTATATAATGCAAGCCTTTCACTTCCAGATATAAGAGCCTACTAACGGGCACTGCAATTTCAGTTTGTTAATGACTGGACATTCGCCTTGAGGGGAGACCAGGCGACAAGACTAGTACAGATCTCAATGGAACCACACTCCTATTTTTAATAGCTGTATGGGAAACCATTAAGGGGGGCCTTGATGGGCCCCGCCAAGGCTACTCTGGAGGCCTGAGACAGGGAACTCAGATATGTGGGGTGACACACCAAGCATACTAGGGAGGCAACCCACTTAAGGCAGGGGAACAGTTTCTCCACTTCCTCTAGGGAACTGTTGGAAGTGGGGAAACTGACAAAGATCAAAAAGTGGGACCTCGTTGCCATATCTTATTTGGGAGACAAGATGATTCTATAAAATCCTTTGAAGACCTGCAGGAAGAATTCAACTTGGCGCCCACACAGCACTATAAATTCTTCCAGCTCAGGCATGCACTGGGGGCGAAAAGGAATGACTGGGCAGATTAGCAACCTGTTGAAAAGCAGGGTTTACAGAAAGAGTTTATGGGTAAGGCTGTCTCATTTACTTACTGAACTCTCAATAATAACCGGTCTGACTGCTTGCTAAAACTTAGGACAGCCAGGGAAGCAGACCAGGGTCAACTGGGATAAAAAGTTGGGAGGCAGCACTGATACACTTACTGGGAGTGGCATTTAACTGCTGACGTGTATTCAACGGAAGGTACTCCATAAGGTATACTGCAACCCAAATAAATCGTACAAAACGGGAAGGGTGAAATCCCTATTATGCATGCATTGTTCTGAAGAGGATAGGATGCTTTCCCTTGACATCTGGAAGTGCTCCCCAATCCAAAGATTATGGACTATACTAATAGCCAAATTGTTAGGGGTCATGGAGGCCCCATGCCTAGTAGCCAGATCTTGGAGATCACATGCAATGTTGACCTTCCTAGAAAGCAATTATTGTTCGGCAACCTGGGATTTATAATAGAAATCTTGAGATATAGCCAGAGTGTGAAGAAACCCAACTGCCCCAACTAAACAAATGTGGTCAACTTGAAGGATGCCTTGTACGGAAACAGAAATGGCGGATCTTTGGAGGGAGAGGGTGCCTGCATACTTCTGCAAAGATATGTGGGGGACTGGCGGGCTTACAATAGTTTAGACTATTAGTGCCAGATACCTCAGGATAACAACTCTTCTTTACAAATGGTGGGTGGTGCAACACAAACTAATGCAGAACTGTACAGCAGTGATTGTGTTAGAGTTTTGAACCGATGACACCGTTTGTGATGGATTGTGCATATGTGATAAATTAAATAACAATAAAAACAGTTTAAAAAAACATTCACAACCAGGCAAAACACATTAATTTAACCTACACGAAAAACGGCCAGGTTGCTGCATTATCCCATACTTAGTCCCTATACTTTCTGTGATTCATTTCCGTTACCACAAAACTTGTTGATCTATTTTCTCTATCAATCATCTCACACATAAATGCACTTAAGCTTTGCTGGATTGGTGTAATTTCACAAACAACATCTGCTTTACATTCAACGTGATTGCTCTTTTTTAAAAAAAAAAAGTATTTTGCAAGTTTTTAAATGTCTATGTCATAAGTCTTGTGATAAAAAACATACGATGTTCAAAAAGGGTTATATGGCTCATTCACATAAGGATACATGTTTTTCGTGCTCTTTTTTGAAAATAATACTCTCATGCATACCCTGGATTAGTGGGGTATATTGCTATTTTTCTATATGTATACCAGGGAGAGAGTGCTCACTGTTCCTCAGCTAACACCAAGCCATATATATGATCATCATAGCCTCTGTCATTATATGTAACATATTATCGATGACTCTTGACTAGTAGGTCTCGCACCCAATCTGGAAAGCAAAGTATCAGTGAAGTCTGCTGTCCCAGTGTAAGGCTCCAGGAAAATCTCCCATATCGGTACGGCTCTCTCTTCCTGACACAGACGTCAGCGCTGTGGGAAGAAATACCTACTCTTCCCATTCACCACATACTTGCTTTCAGTAAAAATACAGTTGTTGTTAGTTGCTTTCTATTTTCAGTCTCAAGTGCGAGACTAAGAATATCTTGCTACTGGCAAAGAGTTATAAAGGCTAATTGTTGTAGGGTTGTTAATTCTGAGCTTCTTACACATTCCAAATTGTGTTAAAACCCTGTGGCTTGAAAAGGGGAACCTCAACTTAGTCCCTATGAAGATTAACACCCAGGAAGGTGTAAGTGTACATTTCTTCAAACTGACTGATAAGCAGTGTACTTAGAAGAGATTCGGTGGCTCCTTGTTACCACTAAGCACTGAGACCTTGAAGATAGACTGTGAGAGCAGAGATGAAGACTAACCACCTCACTGGCTAAAGAATGGCCTGAAAAACAATGATGAGAGTAGACTATAAAACTGCAGGTGTAATTGTTATTTATATTATTTAACTATACTGATGATAATAATATCCAACTATACCACTGATTACTACCCAGGCGCCCCTCTCTGATGCAATCTTGTTGTTTTGGATGTTCCTCACAATGGGAACACACTAGGCTTCTCATCCTGGACAGTCTTATCTTTAGCAGGTCAAGGCACAATGCTTTCCTCTCTCAGCAGGCAAGGTGACTTTTAGATAATACACAAACCATCAGCTCCTCCTGCAGAAGATGTGGACATCAGGTAATATCCCCTTGCTTCTAGGGCTGGCTGGTGACAAACTAGCCAGCAACTCCTTGCTAACAAAAAATCTTTGTGTAATTTCTAAAGGTAGTTCTATTTAATATTCCTCACTTCAGGTTCTGGATCTGCATCCTTCAGCCACCAGAATGCTGGCAATATGCTTCCACTGTCTGTGAAATCTATCCACATCCTCCATCTGGTGCGATGCTAAGCTACGGGCATCCAAAATTGATACTAATGGCTTCAATACACAACATTTGGCTCACCCTTAAGTAGTGAATGCAATAAAGGTCCCCACACCATTACATTTCAGCAGGTCAAACCTGACAAAATGGCAGAACAGTCTTAGTATTACAAGCATCAAAATCTGTTTGTTACTCTCCAGAAGGTCTAAACAGGTGCTAATTACTGTTACCAGTAAATTCTAAACACCTCGGTGTTAGATTTCATCAGATGCAAATATTATCCCATCTGATCCCAGGACCATCATAAACAGGCTATGAAGCTCTTTTTACAAAGGGAAGATTTCAAAGAGTAGCTATCAGATCCAGGTTAGCTGACAATTTCAAATGCTTTGTTTGATGCAATACCCACCCCTATTGCTGGGATCCAATAAATAAAATTGACACTCATAGGTCCACCCCCTGGCCTGCCTGGAAAATGTAGGTCTTTCTGCAAGTTAAACTACATTTCTCCAGGTCACATCTGGAAATCTGTGTCAGTTGCAGCTATACTTGAGCAGTCCTGGCTACACCTGTGATTTTGCATCTCCACTTCTATTTCAACACTTTTCCCCATTAAGACACAGTCTCCTCTACATCCCTATGAATTTGTAGGTGCTTCTTCACCAACCTGGATGAAGGTGAAACAACAAATATCTGACCAATTCCAGATTAGGAAGAGGGGCAGGGAGAAATTTGGGAATATCCACAAACTCATGTTTGTTGATGTTCACAAACTGTGAAGATGAATCACATCTTAAAACACACTTTCCATCCACTGCGATTTACTCCCAAATAATATTACACTACTGTGGTAATATACATGAGTAAAAGAGTTTCCAACTGCAAGGTCACCTTTTGTTAATTCTTTGCAGTCAGAAAACAAGCCATGTGCTCATCCAAGTCAAACTTCCAGGAAGATATTGCCCTTTTAGGTTTTGCCAACTGCTAGGGTAAAACCCCACCCATATGGGCGAGTGACTCCCTTCCCTTCCAGTATAACTTCTGCCCAGATGGGCGAGTAACTCCCATCCCTTTCAGGCCATTCCAGTATAACCTCTCCCCCCCTTTCCTTCCAATGAGAAGGGGGAGCCATTTTGGATCATAAACGGCTGCAGTTTACTTCGTACATCACAAATAGGCAACACACACGGTCCCTTTAGCTGCCTCCGCTGCCGCCAAACCTGCACCACCACCAAGATGCGGACCCAGCACAACACACCCGCAACAACTCTCTGAAACTGAAACTCCTGAAGTGCATCCTCCTCAATGTCCGCTCCCTCCATAAACACAGCACTGAAATCTGGGACCTCCTTGACAGTACCACCCCGGACGTTGCATTCCTCACCGAGACCTGGACCAACACTACCTCAAGCCCAGACATCCCCATCCCCCAGGGATACAAGATCACCCGAAAAGACAGCCCCAACCAACCTGGGGGGGGGGGGAATAGCCTTCGTCAGCAGGTCCAACTTCCACCTGAACACACACTCCAAAGTTTTCAAGAATCCACAAACCTGATGGAACACCTCCATGTCAAGCTACACACCAGCCCAACAACCTCCATCAGGGGAACCATCATCTACCTCCCCCCGGACCTCGTACACCATTCGCCGACTCCATCACGGGGAGACCACAACTTCCACCTCCAGAATCTACAAGACCACAACACTGCATCTCTCCTAGACAACCTCCTCAACACAGGACTCCAACAGATCGTGACAGAGCCAACACACTCAGCAGGACACACCCTTGATCCCATCTTCACTACAGGAACCTTCGCTACCTTCAACCACACCATGGATCTCTCATGGACAGATCACCGATGCATCCACTTCACCTTCAACACACCCACCATCACCACACCACCAACTCCAACCATTGTATAGAAACTGGACAAAAATAACCAACGATCAGCTCACCGCCGCCATCACCATAGCACACAACAACGACCCAAATACCACAGCATGCACCTTCCACAAATGGATCACCGACTGCGCCAAAACCACAGCCCCCCTCAAAAGGAACAACAACACCCACGCCAAAGAGAGCCAGCTGGTTCACCCCCGAACTCCGAGAATCGAGACACACTTGTCGTCGCCTTGAGAAAATCTGGAGAAACACCAAATCCCTAGAAACCCACAGCAACTTCAGAGCTGCGACCACCGCACACCACTAACTCATCAGAAGCACCAGAAAGAAAGCTATACAAGACAGAATCTCCTCACAAGTACACAGCAGGAAGAAACTCTTCAGCATCAAGGAGTTCGCCCAAGCCAACAGTGAAACAACGGACATCCCAATATCACAGGACCTCTGTGACAGACTCAACACCTACTTCCACCACAAAATCAAGACCATCTACGACAGTTTCAACAAGGACAGCCTATGGGCAGAACACCCTCTACCAAACCCCGACACCAACAAACCAACAATCTCCACCTGGACACCCCTCACCACGAAGATACGCTGAAAACAAAGAAGTCCATACACTCCGGAGCCCCCACGGACCCATGCCCCATCACTTCTTCAACAGAGCTGCAGACACCACCGCCCCCAAGCTCGGCCTCACCATCAAACGCTCACTAGCTGCTGCCACCTTCCCCGACGACTGGAAACACGCCAAGATCAATCCCTTCCTCAAGAAACTCTTGGCAGCCACCGACCTCAAAAACTTCAAGCCCATCTCCCTACTTCCATTTCGTGCGAAAGTCATTGAAAAAGCAGTCAACAGCCATCTCACCATGTTTATAGAAGACTACAACATCCTCGATATCTCCCAATCCGGATTCAGGTCAAACCACAGCACCGAAACAACCCTCATTGCTGCAACAGATGACATCCACTCCCTACTGGACAAGGGAGAGATGGCGGTACTCATCCTACTAGTCCTCTTTGAGGCTTTCGACACAGTCCCCCATCACACCCTGATAAGAAGACTCCACAAAGCCAGCATCAGAGACAAGGCCCTCGACTGGATCCAATCCTTCCTCTCCAGCAGAACGCAACAAGTGAGACTCACCCCCTTCCTTGCAGATCCCACACCCATCACCTGCGAAGTGCCTCAGAGATCCTCCCTCAGCCCCACACTGCTCAACGCCTACATGGCCCCCTAGCCACCTCCGTACGAAGCTACAGAATAAACATCATCTCCTACGCCGATGACACCCAACTCATCCTCTCCTTCTCCAACGAACCCGACAAGGCCAGACACAACTTCCACGAAGGCATGGAAGCAGTCGCCAACTGGATGAGAAACAGCTGCCTTCAACTCAACACAAACAAGACAGAAGTACTCATCATGGGCCCTCAGCCCAGCGAATGGAGCGACTCCTGGTGGCCACACTCGGAAACCCGTCCACCCCGCCAGCCAAGCCCGCAACATCTGAATCATCCTGAACCCTGACCTCAGCATGAACCATCAAATCAGCTCAGTCACCTCCACCTGCTTGCGCCTCCTACGCAAGACCTTCAAATGGATCCCCCTCGAACATAGAAAGACCGTCACACAAGATCTCATCACCAGCAGATTGGACTACGGCAACTTACTCTATGCCGGAATCAACAAAAAAACTTACCTGTAAATTGCAAAACATCCAGAACGTCACCGCCAGACTGATCCTCGACCTACCCCGACACTGCCCCATCTCGCAACACCTACATACACTGCACTGGCTCCCCATAGAGAAAAGAATTACTTTCAAGATCTCACCCATGCACACAAAGCCCTCCACAACACCAGACCAGCCTACCTGAACCAGCGACTCAATTTTTACATACCACACAGGACCCTACGCTCAGCCAGCTCTCTCTTGCAGAAGTACCCCGCATCAGGAAATCCAGGACAGGAGGACGCTCCTCCTCCTACCTCGCAGCTACCGCCTAGAACGCCCTACGTATCCACATCAGACAAACCACCTCCCTCCTCAGCTTCACGAAGGAACTGAAGACATGGCTTTTTTAAACCACCTCACCGGTATACGCTACACTACCAGCCCCCCAGCGCCTTAAGACCCTAACAGGTGAGTAGCTGCGCTTTACAAGCACTGATTGATTGAAATACAGATATACAATCACAGCATACAAGTTCAATGCCATGACAGGTTTATGTTACCTTTCAGTTCCTTGTGTTTATAGTTACTTCACTAATCAGTTTTCTTGCACAGCCTATTCTCACAAGGGGGCCTCTTAGACAGTGTTCCAGCGGCTAGGCTTCTCTTTCTACGGAATCGCAATGGGCGCCACTTGGCATTGCCCAGGTTGCAAATGCTGTGTCCGCTCGCTGCTAACCCCCTTGCCGGCCCGTTGCTGCTCCCTTGTGTCCCTGCCGTGAGGTATCTCAAGGACACTCCTTGAGCAGCTCTTCTTTTATAGGGTACGGTGTTATCTGTCCGGTTGTGTCTTTCCACCGCACCTTGCCCCAGAGATCTGCAGACGTTACTTACAATGAGGGTGCTCCTTTGGCACTTACCTTTAAGTTCCATGTTCGTCTTCCACATGCCTTATTGGCCAGTTTAAAGCACGCCGGCCAATCAGGGCACCTCCTTTCACAGGTAATGGGCCCCACACATTCAGTTGATCACCGCCCTCGTGGTATCAGACGTGGCCTTAAACAGGTCTGCTGCGCAACCGGCCCACTATCCAGAGACTTATTTATTACAACTCACAAGAAAACAAAATGTATCAGTGCTTTAAGAGTCCATGGATAAAACATTAAGGCCCTCATTACAACCCTGGCGGTCAAAGACCGCCAGTGCTGTTTTGTCGGAAGCACCGCCAACAGGCTGGCAGTGCTTTCCTTGAAATTACGACTGCGGCGGAAGCGCCGCTGTTGCACCGCCGGGACCGGAGGTGCAACTGCCACTTTGGTACCGGCGGTTTCCCGCCACTTTGGTACCAGCGGTTTTAATCCCCCAGGGCAGCGCTGCCCAGGGGATTACGAGTCCCCCTCCCGCCAGCCTTTTCATGGCGGTATGAACCGCCATGAAAAGGCTGGCGGAAAGGGTAGTCGTGGGGCCCCCTGCCACGGCCCCATGGAGTTTTTCACTGACTGCAGAGCAGACAGTGAAAAGCGCGACGGGTGCAACTGCACCCGTCGCACTGCCGCAACACCACCAGCCCCATTTGGAGCCGGCTCTTGTGTTGCGGCCGACATCCCCGCTAGGTAGGCGGGCGGAAACCAGGTTCTCTCCAAATGGCAACCGCACGGCGGATACAACTTGGCCAATGTTGTAATGAGGGCCTGAATGCCTACCCCATGCTGAAGATTGGAGGGGTAATCATTTTCAAATTCAATCCAACAAGTGTTTTTATGTGTCCTCTGCATGAGTCGATGAGTGCTAGCACACGCACTCTAACTTTCTAGAGATATTGTGGTGAATAAGGGTCCTGGAGGCTACCCATTGCTTACTATTCATGGGCTTCATTGTCACTCTTCTTTGCTGCCTAATTTGCCAGCGTGTGCCAGGCATTTTGTCCTGTTTCTTCTGTACAGCATGGACCAAACACAGATTAATTCATTTTAATTACTGTCTGCCCGCTGCTCGTGCTGTGACTGAGGTACTATTTCTTCTTCCCTGCCAAACTACCCCTTCCACTAACCCCATCCCTGTGTAGATAACGAGCTTGTCTTTTTCAAAGATGGCTTACATAATACTTCTTGCACCTAACTGAAATATGTACTTTAATAAAGAAAAAAGGTTTATGGGTTGTAATGCAGTTGATGGGAAATTTGGGCTTGGTAAGAGCATTCACGCTACAAAGACTTGCGATGTAATGATCCAATATGACACTCATAGCAAACATTTCAACAGAAGGACTAACGTGGTTTCAACTGCTAAAATGGCACAGGAATATCAGATAAAGCAGCACTTTTTCTTCATTTTTCCTTGAAAATGATGAAATAACTCTGCCCCGTTTCTTCTTCCCTTCCCTTCCCATCCCTTCTGACCTGTCTGTTGCTTCTTTTCCTCCCACCCACCCTGTTCCAGTTTCTTTTTCGCAGTCTGTTTTTTCTTCACCTTCGCCCTCTCCCGTCCTTGTTTTTTATCCCCTCCCACCAGACCACAGTCCTTGTTTTTCTCCACCCCGTCCTCAAATGACTGCAGGAAAAAAAGTGCTATGATGCAGCCAGGACTTGCTAATTCATGTCACTTTTTTGCTGTCCTGTTCTCCACCCCCACACGCCCTTTCATTCTGCACCCACACTGCCCTCCTGTTCTCCACCCCCCACCGACTGGCAAAGCAAATAGCTTGCCTAAATCCAATAGGCCCGGAGCACCAAAGATGAAAACAAAATAAATTAATATTTCTAGGTTGAAATACCAGAGCCAACATGGCCAACTTACCATTAAAGAAAACATTTTTCTTACGTCTTGGATTTCATTCTGATAGTTACCAATTTATAATCATGTTATGCTAAAAGTGTGATACCACTTACTGGAGCCTGTTCTGTCCCCCACCACCACGGCATCTGACCATGTTTAAAGAATTCACTCAAGTTGTGTAAGTCAGGGGCTTGACTGGATGTATGTGTTTTCTTGTCTTCACAGAACCTCAGTCTTATGTGGGTAGCATGTTTTGTTCTGCTGTGTCACTATAAGGACAATGTATGCTTATTTTACTTCACTATTATTTAATTGTCAATCACAGCAAAAATACTTACCATGATGTATATTCCCTAGGCTGTCCTCTCCTTGTGCAGAAGGCAGGAAATCCTCGTTTCACCTGCATGCTGCAGAGCTACTTTTAGTTTAGGAGGGATCCTTTATCTCTACCTTTATTTGCCCCGATAAACGGCCAAGACGTTTGATAGGCTAGGTTATGGGCAGGAAAATAGATGTGAGGGTTATAGCGCCTTTACTTTTTTTTAATCATACCTAGAGTAGATACAATAAAGGAAAATACCATTGGTTTACCCTAAGTAGTTTTTTTTTATCCCTGCAATCATCCAGGAATTATAATGAATCTGGAACTCCCTCATACTTATGAGGTGGAGTCTGCCCTAGTTTGTACCATCTTAGCAGGGTGGGGCTGAGGAAGCCTATGATGAAGCATGTCACATTAGGTGGGTGAGGCTTCCTCATTCAGAAAAACGGTATCCCCTATTTTAACTTAGGGATATTAAATACAGAATACTAATTTCTTATGTTTCACCTTTTGCCCCGTGTCTTTTGTGTTTAGATGTTTTAATATTTTGGAGGACGTACAATGTGCACTTTTTTTCCCTCTTGATCTCCTCTTGTGATTGTATAAAGCCAATACCTCGCCCATAGGCCCTGGTTTTGCCAATGCTTGTTTTCATAATACTTTTCTCACCTATATCAACTCTAGCAAGAACATTTCACAACCGCAAACATGAGGCAGTCCTGTTCGGTGAGCATCTCTTGTGCATTTGGCAGCTGTTGACATTGGTCACTACGCTCCTCAACAATGGTCATCAGAAATCCTTTTAGAATCCTGATTTTCTATGCATTAGGGTAGTCAATCCTCCTTTGTTTGACAGATTACTTGCTTGTCGCGCAAGGTAAACCCATCCATACCACAGATCCCTTTGGTTACATCATACAAAGATTGTTTTTTATGAACAGTGGTTCCCGGCCAATCCCCATGGGAGTCTTTCATGATTAGCTTTTTTGTAGAAGTAGGCTTCCTTTTCCTTTTCAATTACAGAGGTAGCAACGTTGGTACACTGAGAAAACAAATGCTGATATGAAGGTCTGCTATCCACGGGAAACCTTCCAACAACCATTCGCTGCTTTGCATATTATGTGCATATTATGCACATCGCAATAGGTTGGACATTTTATTTAACTGAGATCCTGAGCTAATAGTACCCAACTCAATGGCACATGGTTATCACCCTCTAACGCGTGACTGGTGAGCAGGCCTAGTTGGATTTCAAATGTGGACCGCTAATTTAGTCACGGATACATTAAGCATCCTTTCAACTTGGAGGGCTAAATGACCAGAAAATCTTTACAGCGTATACACACTTAGCCCCAATAATTTTATGAAGTACGGACCGACTTAATACGTTTCTTCAAACTTGAAATGACTATTGGAAATCTTTTTTTTTAAACTTTTTAGCATCCGAGTATGCCTTTATCGAGCATAAGAGGCTGTGTAAACTTTGCCCAATATTAAAGGCATTCCAAACCACCAAAGGCTCTACACCACAAATGCAGTAGCAGGAAAGATAGCGTAAATATAGAGCTTAAGATGTTGTTTTCGTTTATGAACGGTAAAAGACGTCGCTTCTTACACTACAGTATAGGTGACTAGTTGGGGTAGGTGTGGTACTCACCAGGTGTGCAGCTGGGTAAAATAATTGGTATACCTTATTCGTATCATGCAAGGGGTTAAAGTAAAACATGCATTTTACCTCAAGTTCCTTGACAATGCTTTCCTTATTTTCAACGTCTTCAACACTGACATGGATAAAAAAAATATTATTCATTAGTTGGGATCTGAAAAACAGCTTCTGTCAAAAAGGCTGCATTGTTTAAAAGCGCTGGAGCACATTTTACATGCTTCACAGTGCATTAATCTCAAAACTGACACAGTGCAGGAGGAAACACAGAACAATCCAATTATCATACAAGTGGGGTACTGTACTAATAGTGTAAGAGAAGTGTTAGAACTGAGAAATCCAACACCCCTTCAATAATTGCATTTTCATGTTCAATAATAGATTTCTCATGTTATCTGTGAATTTGTCAGGACACTGCCTCTGTGAAGAGAATTCAAGCCCCTGGATATTATGACTGCCTGTGTGAATGCATGTGTGTGAGAAACGAAGAGATGCATGGACCCTCTAGTGAGATCAATCAAATCTGTATATTATTCTGAGATGGTGGTGTTAATCATGGTATGTTTTTAATATGCCCAAGAAAGAACAGTAAACTGTTCTGAAAAAATTAAACGAAAACGTTTCATTTTTTAGTTTTGTAATGCATCTCGTTTTCCTTTAAGGAAAACAGGCTGCATTACAAAAAAAAAAAACTGCTTTATTTAAAAGCAGTCACAGACATGGTGGTCTGCAGTCTCCAGCAGGCCACCATCCCTGTGAGTGCTGCGAGTCTCAAGGGAGTCGCAAATTGCGACCCACCTTATTCATTTTAATGAGGTGGGCCTTTGCGACCCCCTTGCGAGTCGCAGATGGTGTCAGGGTCACCATCCTACATTCCAATTTGCGACTCGCAAATTGCGAGTCCCTCTGGCTCGCAATTTGCAAGTCGCAAATTGCAATATACCTACATCTGTCCCAAAAAGCTTCATCCTGTATGTGCATGTATTTTTAAACGTAATAATACACCTGCCATTCACCAGGGCAGTATTACACCTTCTACGAGTTCCGTTTTATCAGAATGAGGGAGTTTGAGTGCCCGATTTCCTCATATCTTGCCTCTTTTTGACTCCTATTTGCACCAATACCAGCATTCCCATGGGGTTTAGGATTAGGGCCTAAATGTATGATTTCCTCCCTGTAAAACATCCACAACAGCTTCTACACCTCGCCCCCCATGACTGCCGCTGTCACCACAACCCCCGACTCACCGGACCCCAGCCACACCAACCTCCTGCTCTCCTGGACCCACATCAGCGACGATGATACCATCAAAACCATGAGCTCCATTCACTCCGGCTCACCCTCCGACCCCTGCCCTCACCATGTCTTCAAGAAAGCAAGCTCCATCATCGCCCCCCAACTCCGAATGATTGTCAACAACTCCTTCGAGACCGCCACCTTCCCGGAAAGCTGGAAACACGCCGAAGTCAACGCCCTGCTAAAGAAATCCAAAGCAGACCCTAGAGACCTCAAGAACTTCCGGCCCATCTTCCTCCTCCACTTCCCAGTGAAGGTCATCGAGAAGATCGTCAATGGTCAACTAACCTGCTTCCTTGAAGACAACAAAACACCCTGGACAGATCGCAATCTGGTTTCTGTAGCAACCACAGCACCAAGACCGCCCTCATTGCTGCCACCGACGACATCAGTACCATGCTAGACAGAGGCAAAACTGCAGCCCTCATCCTCCTAGACGTCTCAGCTGCCTTCGACACCATCTGCCACCACACCCTACCCACACGCCTCCATGACGCAGGGATCTGCCACAAAGCCCTGGACTGGATCACTTCCTTCCTCTCCGGCAGAACCCAGAGAGTCCGCCTCCCTCCCTTCCTATCTGAAGCCACCAAGACCATCTGCAGCGTTCCCCAAGGATCATCCCTCAGCCCAATCCTTTTCAACGTCTACATGGCACCGCTCGCCAACATCGTCCGATCACACAACCCCTACATCGTCTCCTACGCCGATGACACCCAGCTGATCCTCTCACTCACGAAGGACCCCGCCACCGCCAAAACCAACCTCCACGACAGAATGAAGGCCATCGCCAACTGGATGGAGAGCAGCCACCTGAAACCGAACTCAGACAAAACAGAGATCCTCATCCTCGGCTCCAATCCCTCCACCTGGGACGACTCCTGGTGGCCTGCCACTCTAGGAACTGCACTGACACCCACCAACCATGCACGCAACCTAGGATTCATCCTGGACTCATCGCTCACCCTGACCCAGCAAGTCAACACCATCTCATCTTCCTGCTTCAACACCCTCTGCATGCTCCGCAAGATCTTCAGGTGGATCCCCACCGAAACCAGAAGGACGCTCACCCAGGCCCTCGTCAGCAGCAGACTGGACTACGGCAACACTCTCTAAGCTGGAACCACGGCCAAGCTCCAGAAACGACTACAATGTATACAGAATGCCTCCACAAGCCTCATCCTCGACATCCCATGCCGCAACCACATCTCAGCCTACCTGAGAGATCTACGCTGGCTCCCCGTCAACAAGAGGATCACCTTCAAGCTCCTCACCCACTCCCACTAAGCACTCCATAACGTCGGCCCTGCTTACCTCAACAAACGACTCACCTTCTACTCTCCCAACCGTCAACTCCGATCTGCCAACCTCGCCTTCGCCACCGTCCCTCGCATCCACCGGACTACCGCTGGCGGCAGATCATTCTCCCACCTCACCGCCAAGACCTGGAACACCCTCTCCGTCCACCTACGACAGACCCAGGACCTGCTGACCTTCAGGAAGCGCCTCAAGACCTGGCTGTTCGAGCAGTAGCCTCCCCTCCCCCAAGCACCTTGAAACCCTCACGGGTGAGTAGTGTGCTCTACAAATGATTGATTGATTGATATGAGGTATCTGTGTCAGAGGGGTCCTCCCCAGCCGGCACTCTGTATTTTACCATGACGTCTGGAGTACTGCGATCAGATGTGAGAAACATGGCATTTGTAGGATTGCTGCTTGTGTGTTAGGCAATTAGTGAGGCTCACCGCACTCAATATACAGCAAATTCATCTGTTCCCCTCCTGGTCTCCGTTTTTTTTAATTCCATCATTAGTATGTAGTCTAAATGTGTACAAAGTACAATATTTGTGCTATTTGAAGAATACTGGAACCCTTTTTAAATACAACCATTTTATGAATTATTTTAGCCAGTTAACTAAATCGCTCATTATACACTATAGTTGAATGAACACACCACTGCACAAATACAATTTAAATGAAGACATAAAACAGTTGTTTCGATGCTCAAGCTTCAATCCAAGTGAAAAAGCGCTGCCACGTTTTGAATTCTCCCAACACGCAGAACACGGCCAGGTTTATTTTGAACGACAGATAGAGAAAGGAATTATAAAACCTAAACCAATATTTCGATCCTGATTTAAAGGTGGAGGGTGTGTCATTACTAAATACAGTGAAAATAGCCAAGGTACAGAAATAGGATGGCAATTATTTTATTCATTGCCTATTTCCGCATTTTCTCTGCAAATCATAAAGGGTGCAAGTGAGAAGCAACCTCCTGCCACTTCTCAGAGGTGGGAATTCTGAAGCATAGTGCAAGTACATTAATTTAATAAATGTAAACATATTGTGCTGGAAGGATTAGCTTGGACATGCACTGCAACAGCTACTTTCTGACACGGGGCAATTTACATCATCGTAGACATTACTAATCACACAACTGTCGTAACCCCATTGATAACCTTATTGGGTTGCATAGCTTAATTCCCATGCCATGGCTAAAAGACCCCAGTGGATGTCAATCCACCAAAAGGCCAGAAGCAGCGGATGTGACACCACGAGCTTCTTGACCAGTGGCATAAAAAGAAGTGATGTTATGTGTCTTAAGCCTCATGACATGACAGGAAGTGACATCACTAAAGTAAGAAAAAAGTACAAAAAGTGCAAAATTCTATAATATTTTTAGGATTCATAAAATAACCAAAAACTACTATATGAGTTGCAAGCCTATTTTAGTTATTAATCCATTGAATGCTTTGGTCTCGTCCTCGGCACAGCCCAATCGTGCTAAGGACGAGATCACCTTGTCCATGCAGCTACTGCGGGGAATCTCTCTGGTGCATGGAAGAGAGTGGTTCCCATAAGCTCCCTCCCCCCTGGTTGGTAACAGAACATTTTCTCCTGCCATCCAGGGCTCCTCCCAGGGCGATCCCATGATAACAGCGCATTCTGTGCATGCTGATTTTAATGGGGGTACGCTGTTTACACTATGTAAGCAGAACACCATGCAGGCTGATCTGTGTAATCGAGATCGGCCTGCAGCAGGGGGGTGGGAGAGGCATCGGAGGAGAGGTAAGTGTTCTCCCTGTCTCCCAGTGCCTCTCCCATGTGGTCTCTTGCAGGACTCGCACAGAGAGCACGTTCTTCCAGCAGGGATCCGCACTAGACACTAGGGATGGCTGCATTTTGTGGAAGGAGACTCCCCATCACCCCCACCACCACCACCACCATGGCCCTAGCTCGCACTACACCCCAATTAAAAATCGACTCTCCTGAGGGCCGATCACATCGATCTGCCTCCATCCAGGGCACCAGGGCAGCGGATTACCCCACTAGACACCAGAGATTTGCTGCATTGGCGGCACATGTATTTTCTATATAGTTGTTCGGCACATGCTTAGAAGGAGCAGCTCCACCCCCACACTGCCATGGGGGCCTAACTCTCATTAACCCCACAACTAAACTGCCTCCCTTGGGGGCAGATCATGTTGGTCTGCCTCCCAAGACAGAAAATTACCCCACTACACACCACACATTGATTTTATTGACTGGCCTAGCTCCCACTGGCTCAAAAAAACATATGTCCTGTGGGCAGATCACAAGGGAGAATAAAAAATAAAGCACTAGCCAGTAGGTCACCAGATTCAATGTTGGTTGGTGCAATGGAGGACACCAATGTCGACATTTATAGTGCTGCTCTCCATTCTAAGTATGAGGAGTTGGAATCGGCTAACAAGTCTTTGTAATTTGGTTTTGTTGAAATTGCTATTATTCGCTTTTTTGCACAGCCCTCCAGGATCTGCCTCCCCAAAGAGATGTCTCTGACAAAACTGGTCTAGTTTCTGGCACAGCTAAAGGTTGCTAGAGGTAGACTGACTGATGGAACAGCTAGATCACATATGAAGATAAAAGATGAAAACGTATTCTCCAGTGAACCTATCATGACTCAAATCAGTGACCTTGCAGTTCGTCTTATGTTTTCTTTGAGCCCCTGTGGAGCAGACTGATGTCACCTGCCTGTTCTGTACCTAGCTTAGTTGAAATAGCCAGAAGATCTCCAGGGTTTCTATTTTGCATATAATTATTCACCTATGTGTGCCAGATGTTAGAGGGCTCTGCCTTCACAGAGCTTCCCTCCCCACTTCTGTAATTAGCCATTTTATTGGGCACCTTTGCCAAAAAAGAAATTAAACTTCTTTCTTTTGGTGGCATATCGTGCAAGATTTTCCCCCATATTGTCCCCTGGTGTGGTAAAAGTTTGATATTTAGTTGCTTTCCATTTACTCTTCCATTTTGTGGCTTTTATGGGTTGTTACAAGGGAAATCCAACATTGTCAATTATTTTCTCTCTCTATAGTGCAACATGATCTTTGAATATGCTATTGATAGGAGAGCTCTGCTGTGTATTGTTTTCGGGCAGGGAAGAAGTTCAGTTGTATTGCATTTTTCGTATGTTTGTACTATGTGTTGGTAGAACTTATCTGTTACTGTTATTGGCCACTACTGTAGTTGATGGCCTAGGGAGCCTACAGAGGCATTGTGATTTTTACACATTTATGCACACTGAGTGGAATGTATTTTTCCCCGTCCACACTTCATTTCTAATAATGTCACTTATAAAAAAAATTCTCTTTATATTTTTCTCATTGCTGTGTAGGGTTTTGTGACTGTGTTAATGTTAGTTCCTGGACCAACTTCTGTGTCTGCCTACTATTTGTTGCAGGCGAGGCACTTGAGTGTAGAGTTTGTTGTATAACTAGTACAGCTGCCATTTCAAAAACGTCTCTTCGGTATGAGTGTGGCTGCCCATTCTGGGATTTCTCTGTTATTATATGATGGTGCTAGCTTCAGTTATTTGTCTGAGTTATGTTTTCACAGTTTAGTATTACAGTGGACGTGAACATGTTTAACTATCAGCTGTTGCCACTTAAATATAAAATGTTTGGCTGTTTCTTTTGCTTCAAAGCTGTATCCCTGGGGATAACACTCATTAACTTATTCTTTCTTGCAGATTTTATTCTGATTTGTTATATTTGTTATCAAGAATTGGTCACTCTGAGTGGAACTGGACTGAAGTTGTATAATGAAAATGTTTATAATGGAATTCACAGAACGTGTAAGCACATTTTTCAAATGTCTAATTATTTTGTTTGTGTGTTTTAACCCCGGGTGTGGGTTTTCTAGAGCTAATTTATATTGGAGAGTGGGCATTGTATTTTCAGATACTTTGATGGTGAGGATGTATGGCTGGTTGGTGGGAACACTTGGATAAGGTTATTACGGGGGCATACCACTTGCATGTGTAATGCCTTTATTTTGGGATGTTTATTCAAGGATGGTGGGGTCCATTTAGTGGATGTCCCTTTGCTTTTCAGGTTGTTGAATTATAACGTCTAATGGTACTGGAAGGAGTTTAGAGGGATGGTGTAGATACTCCGCGTTGTATTTTGAAATGTTAGGATGTTATAATATTTCTTTGTTTCCAGATACCTTAGATGAGAGTTGGTGTGAGTTGTGCTGGCGCATTATCACTGGTCCTGCTGCTGAGGTGGACAGCATGCTAGAGGATCTGTAGAAAACAGGTGTTTGGGGGAGGGATAAACAATATACCAGAAAATAAGGAACCTCCATTTGCCATTAATGAAATATATTTGAAAAAAACAAGAATTTGATTCAGTGCGCTGAAGAATTACTCTGAATAATTTTAATCATTAGTTTATCCTAAGCTCTAATAGTCAACATATATCTTGATAACATGGATATTCATGAATAAAGACATACAAGAAACGTAACAAAGTCTCAATAATTAAGACAAATAAAATCACATTAATATAAAGAAGTCCCAAATCAAAAGTTACAAATTAAATTCAAAATATTCTGCTACCGGGAGCATAGTACATACAGACAATATTTTGCCCACACAGTTTTTTTAGCTGTTCATGGACAATTTATTCCTAGAACAACTCGTTCGGAAGACCACTTTGTATGCTGAGCAATGTTTGAGTGGTACATGATCTGCCGGGTCCTCGGAGGAGCGGCTTATTCTAGGCGCAAGGGCACTTATGCTCCCATCTGCCCTGTAAAGCCTCAGTGGGCTGCCTGGGCCTGGAATGGAGTCCCCCCACCCCTCCTCCAGTGAGTACGGACCTTGGCATAAGGGGGGCAGGTTCCCCACATGGGACTTTGACATCAGAGCCTCTGCTGACGGCCTGCTGTTGAGGGGGGGGCGGTGGTGTCCTCTTCAGCCAGGCCCAGAATATGAGAACGAAGGCTGTACATAATGGCTTGAGGTGGCGGGCTTCGACTGTCAAGGGTGCCCTCCCCAAAACTTTTACAGCCTGGGGGAGCTCATAACCTAACCCCCACGTGCTGTTGTTTCATAGCCCTATTTTACTGCACACAGGCACATCCAGAGGTCTGCGTAGCCCCTTCTGTGCTAATACAGTAACTCAAATTGACTGTCTCTCGCCACGCTACTGAGCTGGGCCGACCCGAAGTGCAAGGAAGCACACGAGAGATTGGGGACTGCGTTGTCTGCTGCTGGGGGTGCTTGGGCCTCCCATGGGGTGCTTTCAGTACGGCGGGGCCCAGACTGGGTGCATAGCTACTGGAACCCACTGGAGAAGAGCTCAATCTGCAGCAGAATTAGGGCCCCCGTCCCTTCACCTCCAGGACAATCTGTACCCTGCGCCGGCACTGACCCCACTCCTCCTCCTGCCAGATTCACCTGATCGGCCTACCTGCCCAGGAGGGCCCCTCTGACAGCAACACCTGAAAGTGCAGAGCACGATCGAGGAAGAGGGATCTATCCGCCTGCCTGACCCGGACTGACCACGCACTCTCGCCTAGAAGCTATGTTGTGCCTTAAGTCTGCTAAAGAAAGCCCTGTGACCTCCTAGTGGAGCAAGACCCCAGTAGCGGACATGGAAGCAAAGGATCTTCCGCCACCGGCTGATGCAGGGGGAAATCAAGTGGCCATCACGCAGGATTACATGAATCGTTTCCTTTGGGAGATCTGCTCTGAAATCGGATCCCTTAAAACAGACTTCAAGTCATGCCTCCAGGATCTAAGCTGGGAAGTCTCGGGGATCGGTACCTGTGTGGATGATGTAGAGCATACAGTTGAATCCTGAATGGAAGATAAAGCGATGCTATGGCGCATAGTTGTGATGCTTGAGGAGCAGAAGTTTGGAGGTGCAAGCCAAGCAGAAAGATCTAGAGCTGCAGGAACAACATCTGCATCAGGTGGATGATAAGGTTTCAGAGGGCGATATCCTTATGGCATTCTCAGTGAACCCTTGCAGACAATGCGTGACGGCGCTCACCTTTTGTGCCTTCCACATGTAAGCCAGTGTGTAAGAAAGAAGATATTTTGCAAAATGTTCTCGGAATCACAAGCTAGTATAAGTACCCAAAATTCAGAGATATACAAATAACCACTGCTCATAAAATCAGTATCTTGTGTATATTCCAGAAATACATGTTTTCCTCATACTCATTTTTTACTCTTTATATTTTACCATATGATTTGTTCTACACTCTGTGCACAGTGAAAAACTGTTGCAAGATGCCGCTCAGTTGTTGACTTGGGGTTCCTCTGATTTCTGGAGAACCTACAAACCCTATATATCCCGGCCACTAAAGGAGTCAAGCAGACGGAATGGTAATTTACTTTTGCAAAGTCGCCATTGTGACAGGAAGGTAAAGATGAAAACGTAGTCACAAATGGCTGTTTTTATCTACTAATTTTCAATACTTTTTTTATTTCAACACTCTTCAGAAAAACCTTGAGGGATCTACACAAATAAGGCCTTGCTGAATTCGGAATTGTGTCTACTTTTCAAAAATATATAGCTAGAAATGTTTTTTAATACAATTCTGCATGTTCCTGGAAGCTGGGAAAATTGTGATAGCACAGTAAATCTTTGAGTGATACCATTTTAAAAAACACTTTTTGAAGAGCACTTTTGCCCTATATTCACAACAAAAACAATATTCAGCTATAGTTAAACAATTTTTCAGTCCCATCAAGGGGAATCCACAAACCCTGGGTCCCCTTAGATTGCCTATGATGTTGGGAAAAAAGGATGCAAAGTTGGCATCAATATCTTAAATGGGAAATCATTTATAGAGACATAAGTGCAAAGGGCACCATATAGCAAAAAAGAGGTTAGCATACTAGAGGAAAGAAGGCTTAGCAGTTTAGGGTTTAAACATACACCAACAGGGTTGCTCCCATGTTTGGGATGCAGCCAACACAAACGCAGGTCACCCATCATCTGCCAATCCAAATGTCCATGCTGTGCTGCCCAAGTAGGGCAATAACTGCCTGAAATGAAAAGGCACAACTACGGTTCGAATGTGCTGTCAGGCAGATCGTTTTGGAACAGCATGTACTGCTTCAAGAGTGCAGGCTTCAACCATACTAATGGGAGGGGAGGTAGCATTAGTTCAAACCTAACTCATCACACAAAGCTGATACAGAACGGACAGTACTAGTGCAAACATTTATGCTGTACCGTAGGCCACGCACTGAGGGTAGTCTAGGCTTTCATCAACAGGAGAAACCTTTTTTCCCAAAACTTCCAGCCGACAATACTTTTGAGTGAAAAACAATATCTGCACTGTTTGGTGCTTACATTCATATGCTGCTCATCTCACTGTAGCCATCAGCGTTGACTGTATACAAACGTTCTCAGATTAACGTGCCAACCTTTCACTTTCCAAATGCAAGCACCAGAATGGCCCAATTATGTACACACTTGAACACAATGCTCAAGTTAGGCACACAGTTCCATTCCAAACAGTTTACAGCATTGAGTCAATTCTTGCAAAAATGATATTATGGAATCATGCAAATGAATGCGGAAAATCTCTCAATACTTCAGGGTCTTCTACGCATTCATAAGCCTTCACAAGAAAGACTGCAGCTGGGCATGGGATTTTATTTTCCATAACATATAAACCTTACTCGTCTTCACGATCTGTACTTTCCAAGTAAATTGCCAGTCATAACATGGTTGGCAGTCTATTTCAAAGGACGGGATATTGAAAGCAAAAAAGATACACAGATCTCACAGTAGCCAAACGTCCATGTCCTGTCTTTGGCCAAAAAACATTTTTGGTTCAAGTACTTGCTGTTTTGCTACATACTGTAGGCTAATAAAAATATAGAACAAGTGAAGATGATCATTATGGCATGTGGCAGATTAGCAACCATACTAATGAATTAATTTACCTGCTTAGCACACCCTGCATGCTGACTGGCCGTAGGCCCACCTTTTTCCAGCCTTTATGTTCCTGCTCCTCTACCAGGAGCACGAACGCCGGCGGCGATGACCACAGTGAGTACTGCACCTACGACACAGGGGAGGAAAAAAACAGTGACACACACACGCAACACGCCCACCCCCACCCTCACCCACGACAACACACACACTAATACAGCATGATACATTACAGTTACACCCCCCAACCACTGGGCCCAAAATGCATGGGCGAGGCCCACACAAGATACCCGAACAAGACGGAGAGAACACTGCAGGGGCATCAGATAGAAATAAAACAGGCACCTCAGGGGGAAGGGAAAGGGGGGGCACCTCAGCCGGTTGAGTGCACAACGCCAAATCCACAAGGGGGCCCCATGCCCACTGTTCAATCCTGGGGAGTGCAAAGCCACAGTCTCTCAAGTCTCTACAGTGGGTGGTTTGCCCACTGTTCAATCCTGGGGAGTGCAAAGCCACAGTCTCTCAAGTCTCTACAGTGGGTGGTTTGCCCACTGTTCAATCCTGGGGAGTGCAAAGCCACAGTCTCTCAAGTCTCCCAAGTGGGTGGTTTGCCCACTGTTCAATCCTGGGGAGTGCAAAGCCACAGTCTCTCAAGTCTCCCAAGTGGGTGGTTTGCCCACTGTTCAGTCCTGGTGAGTGCAAAGCCAAAGTCTCTCAAGTGGATGTAAATCTCCACTGGTTCTGGAGGGGGCCTTGTGCCCAGAGTGCTTCATCCTGCAAAGGACTGAGGTAGTGGATGTCTTTCTCCACTGGTTCTGGAGGGGGCCTTGTGCCCAGAGTGCTTCCTCCTGCCAAGGACTGAGGTAGTGGATGTATCTCTCCACTGGTACTGGATGGGGCATTGTGCCCAGAGTGCTTCATCCTGCTCGTGGCGGCCTCAGTAGCGTCAGAGCTTTTGGCGCTCATGGGCCTGCGGTGCTTGTTGTAGCGGTGTCTTTGGCAGCGGTGCTTGTTGTAGCGGTGTCTTTGGCAGCGGTGCTTGTTGCGGCGGTGTCCTTGGCAGCGGTGCTTGTGACGGCCGTGTCTTTGGCAGTGGTGCTTGTGGCGGCGGTGTCCTTGGCAGCAGGGCTTGTGTCCTCCCATCTTTTACATCAGTGGGTGCTCCGTCTGTGATAGGCCCCCAGGGTCCGTACGTCATTGGCGATAGCACACCAAACATCCTTCTTCTGGTGGGCGCTGACCTACAGGAATTGTACAGGGGAAAATGAAAAGTTATTACCAACTGCACCGTCACAGTCATTGGCCCGCATCCCTACCCTTGCCATGTGGCACATGCACTCACCGTCGTTTCATGCACGCCTCATTCTCCCCCACCCCATCTTTCATCCACCCCACTCCACACAGGCATTGCCCATACAGCATGCTCACAGTGTACTTACCTGTTTGTCTGGAGGACCATAGTGTAGCGTGTACTGGGGGAGGACCCCATCCACAAGTTTCTCCAACTCCTCCGTGCTGAAGGCAGGGGCCCTTTCCCCAGACGCACAAGCCATTCTCTCTTCCAGACTGAGGTCAGAGCAGCACTTGCAGTGTAGGTCCTCTCCTGTCGAAGATCAGGTACCAAGTGATTGAACTGATAGAAAATGGCGGTCAAGTCCGCGGCGGGCGTACATCGTCATTGGCTCCTCGGACCCATAGGGTCCAATGTTAACCAATGCAGAATTGCGCTGCGGTCTTCGACCGCCTACCGCGACGGTGTACAACACCAGCGCAGTTACCTCATATCCTATTGTCCCACTTTACAGATCAGGCAGCCGCCATTTCAGGGGCCCACATGGCTTTATTTTTAACTCCGTCACACATACCTAGGCCTTGGCTCAACACGCATAGAGGCAAAATTCGGGTTATTAATAGTTTTCTGAGTAAGCTGTATTTACGTACCTCTGAGTTGGTTGACTCTGTGCTCGCTGTTGTCCTCCATAGGCACTGTCCGCTGGGACATGTGAGGAGATGCCGGCATCCTCCGGTGTACCGACCACTGGTGGACCTGTCGACAATGGAGGAAAAACATGTAATCATCACCTACAGGCTTGATCGTGCCACAATCATGGAACTGTGTGCCCATTTGGAGCCATACCTGATGTCAGTTATCCGCCATCCCACAGGGATCCCCCCTCAAGTGCAGGTGCTGTCAGTACGCCATTTCCTTGCAAGTGGGCCATTTCAAACAACAGTGGCCATAGCATCAGGGATGTCCCAGCCTATGTTTTCCAACATGTTGTCTAGAGTGTTGTCTTCCCTGCTGAAACACATGCGGAGCTACATCATTTTCCCTCAGGTGGAGGATTTGCCTACAGTGAAAGGTGAGTTCTATGCCCTGGGACATATCCCCAACATGATAGGTGCCATTGATGGGACACATGTGGCCTTGGTCCCCCCGCAGGAGTGAACAGGCGTACAGAAACCGGAAGAGTTACTATTTGATGAATGTGCAGATGGTGTGTTTGGCAGACCAGTACATCTCCCATGTTAATGCCAAATTCCCTGGCTCAGTGCATGACGCTTACATCCTGCGGAATAGCAGCTTACCTTATGTGATGGGGCAACTACAGAGGCACCGTGTGTGGCTACTAGGTGAGCACCTGGAACCAAATCAGTGGAAATAGTTGTCTGGGTCTGGGGATATCCCTAAGAGTTAGTGTGTGTCTAACAGTTGTCCCACGCCATTTGCAGGTGACTCTGGTTACCCGACCCTGTCATGACTACTGATCCCAGTGAGGAATCCCAGGACAAGGGCAGAGGAACGCTACAATGAGGCCCATGGGCAAACTAGGAGGATTATAGAGCGGACCTTCGGCCTTCTGAAGGCCAGGTTCCGGTGCCTCCATATGACAGGTGGTTCCCTATTCTACTCACCAAAGAAGATCATCGTGGCCTGCTGTATGCTTAACAACTTGGCTTTGCAACGACAGGTGCCTTTTCTGCAGGAGGATGGTCTAGATGGAGGTGTTGTGGCAGCTGTGGAGCCTGTGGACAGTGAAGACGAGGAAGCAGAAGAAGAGGACATCGACAACAGGAACTCTGTGATCCTGCAATGCTTCCAGTGAGACAAGAGGTAAGAAGGCAAACCTGCCTACTACATGTACTTTAACACTACTACCGCTCTACTGTCTGTACTTTTCACCCAGTGTATGGTCACTGAGTTGTCACTTTCTCTTACGATTTCAAAGATGTGGGTCCCACTGTGTGACATTTGCTTTGTTTCCTCATGGACAAGAGCTGTGTGACACAGGTATGTTGACATTACCATTGAAAGAGCATTTTGTCACTGTAATTGCTAATACACTAATTCGAAATCACAGACAGACTCCAGATTGTTTTGTGCTTTAAGGGTGTTTATTTAAGTGGTCAATATTGGAGGGGGTTGTTAAATGGTGGGGGGTGATGGTGGAGGAATGTCCATGGCAGAGTCCAAGCTATTAGTCTCATAGGTGCATTGTCCAAAGGGGCATAGGAAGTGGAGCTGGGGCAGTTAAAGTATGGACAGGGTGACAAAGTGGGACAGAAGGATGACAATCAGGGTGGTCTCATTTCTTGGCAGAGGACTTGGCATCGTTCTCTGTCTTTGTCTTGGATCTCAGGGACCGTTTGCGGTGTGGTTCTCCATCTGCAGGGGGTGGGGTGCTGGTGTGGTGGTCCTGTGGCAGTGCCTCCTGTCCACTAGCGCCAGCGGAGGTGGTGGGCAGTTCATCGTCCAGGCTAGTGTCAGGGGCCCCTTGGTGTTCCACAGTGTCCCTCCTGGTGTTGAGGACTTCCTTCAGCACCCCTACGATGGTGCCCAGGGTGGAATTGATGGCTCTGAGTTCCTCCCTGAAGCCCAAATACTGTTCCTCCTGCAGCCGCTGGGTCTCCTGAAACTTGGCCAGTACCATTGCCATCGTCTCCTGGGAATGATGGTACGCTCCCATGATTTTGGAGAGGGCCTTGTGGAGAGTGGGTTCCCTGGGCCTGTCCTCCCCCTGTCGCACAGCAGCCCTCCCAGTTCTCCTGTTTCCCTGGGCCTCTGTCCCCTGAACCGTGTGCCCACTGCCACTGCCCCCAGGACCGTG
This sequence comes from Pleurodeles waltl, assembly GCF_031143425.1. Lineage (NCBI taxonomy): Eukaryota > Metazoa > Chordata > Amphibia > Caudata > Salamandridae > Pleurodeles > Pleurodeles waltl. The sequence goes on from NC_090448.1 coordinate 394,277,622, forward strand.
TTGTTGTTGGGGTGGTGGGTTAGCCTGGGTTCCCTGTAGTGGTGGACACACTGCTGATTGACGTGTCCTGGGGACAGAGGTATGGGCCCGCTGGGTGGGTGCTGTGCTGGTGTTTCCAGAGAGGGGAAGCTCTGTAGTGGCCTGTGACTGTGTGAGTGGAACCGACTGTCCCAAGGTCCCAGATGGGCCAGGCTGGTCGTCTAGATCCAGTTGGACAGAGCTGCTGTCATCACTCTGGGCCTCTTCTGTTGGTGGTGTGGACATGTCTGGACCCTCCTGTCCGGTGACGTTGGGTAGGGGTCCTGCAGGGGTGTAAAGGCATGATTAATGCATCTGTGTGTACCATGGTGTGCAATGGGTGGGTGACCGTGTACCCCAGTGCTTGCATTCCTGTGTAGGACCTTGTGTGATAATGGTTTAGGGGGGTGTATGGGTATGTGCAGTGGCCATGCTTTGGTGATGGGTGTCCATGCTTTGGTGTTGCATGCAGGGCTTGGTGTTGGGATGGGTAGTTTGTGATATTGGGACATTTGTGAGGAGTTGGACTGATGGGGGTGAGGGCAAGGGTGGGGGTATGTGATAGCATGCAGGTAGGGTGGGGGATGTAATAGTTAAGATTTGACTTACCAGAGTCCATTACTCCAGCTACTCCTGCGAGGCCCTCAAGATGCAGAATAGCCAAGACTTCCTCCTCCCATGTTGTTAGTTGTGGGGGAGGAGGTGGGGGTCCGCCGCCAGTCCTCTGAACCGCGATGTGGTGTCTTGAGACCACGGAACGCACCTTTCCCCGTAGGTCGTTCCACCTCTTCCTGATGTCATCTCTATTTCTTGGGTGTTGTCCCACTGCGTTGACCCTGTCCACTATTCTTCGGCATAGTTCCATCTTCCTAGCTATTGAGGTGTGCTGCACCTGTGATCCGAATAGCTGTGGCTCTACCCGGATGATTTCCTCCACCATGACCCTGAGCTCCTCCTCAGAGAACCTGGGGTGTCTTTGCCGTGCCATGGGGTGGTGTGGGTGATGTGTGGGGTGGTGTGTGTTGTGATGTGTGGGGTGATATTTAGTGGTGTGTTGTGTGAGGTGCGTGGATGTTGTGTGAGTGATGGTGTTGGGTGCCTGTGGATGCTCGTTTGTAGATGGTGGTGTCTCTCTGTGGCCTTCATTCACAATTGTGGTCGTAAGGGTTTGTGGGTGATGTGGGTGTGTGTTTTATATTGTATTGGGTGTGTGGGAGTGGTGTGTGTATGTGTATCAGGTGTGTATATTTGGAATTGTCCAATGTGGATGTGTTTTGTAAGAGTGTGTTTATCTTGTGCGCTGTGGTTTGTACCGCCAATGAAATACCGCGGTTGAAAGACCGCTGCGTGGATTTGTGGGTCGTGACAGCGTGGGCGTATTCCTGTTGGCGTGACGGAGGAGGTTTTGCTTTCGCCAGTTTATCACTGACCTTTGGTGTGGCGGACTTGTGTGGGTGTCTCAATTTTGGCAGATTCCGAGCAGTGGGTCATAATGACCGTGGCGGAATTCCGCTGCCGCGGCAGTGTGTTGGCGGTCTTCTGCAAGGCGGTAAGCAGCTTTTACCGCCAATGTTGTAATGACCCCCATAATATCTCTCAACCTTGCGAATGTATGTGAAGTTTGTGTTGCAAGTAATAATTGTGTCCCTTTGTTTCTGATCAAACTGCATCTCTATATATGTTTCCCAGTTAGATCACTATGAAAGTTTGTATTTGCGATCTTCAGAGTGTTTGTTAAGTAGCATATGTAACCTCAAGACCATGTGCTGTGCTGTCCGAAGTATTTGGTGAAACTTCTCCAATCAGATCAGTGGGCTCAGTCATAGGTGAGGATTTAGGCCCCCATTATGACACTGGCAGTAAATCCCGCTTACCGCCACACTGACGGCTGCAAACATACCTCCGCAGTGGCGGATATCTGTTCACCATATTATGACACATACGCACCAATCCAACAGAATACAGCCACATACACAAATCCACCAGACCAAAGGTCAGTGCTAAAGTGGCGGTCCCAAAACCCATACCGTTACGCCAACAAAACAATGCCCATCACATTATGACCCACGAATCACCATGGCGGACATTCAACGGCGGTAAGCCATTGGCAGTACATACTGCCGCGCTCAGAATGGAAACCCACATACAAAACAACACCACATTGGCCAATACCAAATACACACACCTGACACACATACACACACCACACCCACACATCCACACCACTATAAAACACACACCCACAGAACACACAACCCCTGACGAACAACAATTGCCACCAGGAGACTGAGAAGAAGAGCACAGAGACCACTTACACCCATACACCCCTCACGCACTCAACATCACACACCCCATCACATCACCCAACACACCCTCACAAACACACATCAAACAACACCCATGGCACCACAAAGGTACCCCCGTTTCACTAAGGAGGAGCTAAGGCTCATGGTGGAGGAAATTGTCAGGGTAAAGCCACAACTCTTTGGAGCACAGGTACAGCAGATATCTATAGCAAGGAAGATGGAGCTATGGCGGAGAATCATGGACAGGGTCAACGCCGTGGGACAGCATCCAAGAACAAGGGACGACATTAAGAAGAGGTGAAATGACCTACGGGGGAAGGTATGTTCCACAGCAGCAGGATACCAGCTCACCATACAGAGGACTGGCGGTGGACCCCCACCTTCTCCCCCACATCTCACACCATGGGAGGAGCAGGTACTGGCAATACTGCATCCTGAGGGACTCACTGGAGTTGCCGGAGGACTGGACACTGGTAAGTCAATATTTACTACCTATCACCCCCCAATACCTGCATGGCATCTCACACCCACACCTTCACTCCCATCACTCCACTCCATCCCACACACTGCACCTACACATCTCACTAATCCCAATGCCAAGACCTGCAAGCCATACCAATGCATGGACACCTCTCCAAACCCTGCATGGACACCCATCACTAAGGCATGCACAGCATAGGGAAACTATCAATCCCACAATAAATCACCATACACAAGCAAAAGCTGGCAGGGCCACACCAACCATAGAGGGGAAACTAGGGAAATACAAATGTCATACACTTGAAGCATAACACATCATTTACATCCCCACTGGTACCCCAGCCAATGTCAGTGCAGAGGAGGTGCCACCACTATCCAGTCCTCCAACATAAAAGGCCCCCAGTGATGACAGTAACTCTGGACTTCTGGATCTGGAGGACCTACCTGGCCCATCAGGGACCACTGGACAGCTGGTCACCCAAGCCCACTCACAGACCACCACAGAGCCTCCCCCACCAGGAACCAACACCACAGCACCCACCAAGCGTACCCACACCTCTGTCCCCAAGACATGCCAATCAGCAGTTTGCCTACCTGTACAGGGACCCCAGGCCACACCTCGCCTACAAGACAATCAGGGACCTGGGGTTAGTACCAGTGGGCACACCGTTCAGGGGACAGAGGCACAGGCCAACAGGGACACTGGGAGGACTGCTGTGCGCCAGGGGGAGGACAAGACCAGGGAACCGACTCTCCTAGGGAGGCACTCTCAGAGATCCTGGGAGTCTATCAACATTCCCAGGATACGATGGGCCAGATCCTAGACAACGTGCCAGAGAGCAGGCGGCCACACACTATCCTATTTGGCTAACAGCAGAGGCATACAATAACATACTCTGGGTGGGGACCAAGGCTCACCTATAAGCCACACCCTGTGCCTCTGTAGTTGGCCCATCACATTTGGGATGCTGCTATTCCTCAGAACATAGGCATCATGCACCGACCCAGGATATTTAGCATTGACATGGGAGATGTACTGGGCCGCCAGACACACCATGTGTATATTCATGGAGTGGAAACTCTTACGATTCCTGTAAACCTATTCATTCTGCCGGGGGGGACACACGCAATATGTATTTTGTCAATCGCACCAAAAATATGGGGATATGTCCCATTGCATATAATCCTACCTTCACTGTGGCCAAATCTTCCACCGGGGAAAGCAATGTAGCTGCGCATGTGTTTTCCCAGGGCAGACAACACTCTTGCCAGCACGATTGAGAACATTGGCTGTGACATTCCTGCTGCCAAGCCCACTGTCATTTGGAAAGAACATGTTGCAAAGAGTACTGATAGAACCTGCTCAAGAAGAGGAATCCCAGTCGGATGACGGATAGCTGAGATTAGGTCAGGCTCCAACTGGGCACACAGCTCTGTGATTGTGGCCCTATCTAGTCTATATGTGAGTATTATGTGCCTGTCCTCCTGTGTAGCTAAGTCCACCAGGGGTCTGTACAAAGGGGTATGTCTCCACCTCATATTCATCCGCAGCGGTAGGTATCTAAGGGGCACAAGAGTGAGTAGGCTGTCACAATTTGAACAACTATATCACAACAGCAGTCCACATTGTGCAATCATGAACTGGGACAGTGTAATTTTAAAAGTATGTGTCTATTTATCCTGTGACACAGCAATTATAGATAGGCCTGTTCACCCCCCTGAAATGGCGATCGCCTGTCCTGTGTGGAGGGACAGGTGGAAGTGAGGTAATTCCACTGATGTTGTGCGCCGTGGCGGTAGGTGATCATGAACTGCCGTGCAATTCCTCATTGGATAATATTGGGCCCTATGGGGTACAGTGGCCAATGGGGGTGTATGTCGGTGGGGACAGTGTACACAACCGTGGACATGACTGCCATTTTCTCAATCATTCCTCACTTGTTTCCTGACCTTCCACAGGAGAAGACCTACACTGCATGTGCTGCTGTGACCTCTGTATGGAACCTACTGTGGCCCATGTGACTGGGGACAGGGCCCCTGCCTTCACTACGGAGGAGTTGGAGCGACTGGTGGATGGGGTCCTATCCCAGTACGGACTGCTGTATGGGCCTCCAGACCAACAGGTGAGTACACTGTGGGCACAATGCATGTGGCATGGATGCAGGGGGATGTGTGTGAAGGCATTGTGTAAGGGGGGATTATCTGTTGGTGGTGTACCTGTCGTGCACTGGACCAGTGGGTGATGGAAATGGGCATGGTGGCCCATGTGTGTGACAGGCTGGACTGTTAGTTTAATGGTGTTTTCCTGTCTTTATTGCCTCTGCAGGTCAGCGCCCATCAAAAGAAGAGAATATGGCGTGCCATTGCCAAGGATGTGCAGACCCTGGGGGTCTATGGCAGGCAAAGCACCCACTGTCGGAAACAGTGGGAGGACCTGAAACGCTGGGCACGGAAGACCGTGGATATCCAGCTAGGGATGGCCTCTCAACGAAGAAGGGGTGCCCGTCGGACCCTGAACCCCCTGTTGGCCCCCATACTGGCGGTGGCCTACTCTGAGCTGGATGGGCGCTTGAGGGAATCACAGCAGCCACAAAGGGGTGAGTATAGAGGGTATCATTACAACTTATGGTTGGTGGGGTGATATCCGGGTGGTGGTTGTGTGTTAGTGGGTGCCCCTAAGGCCAGGCCAGACATTGCAGCGTGAGTCCTCTGAAGGGTAATGGTAGCATGGCAAATACAGGTAACCTAGCTTGTTAGTATTCACTTCTAGGCAGGGCTGCGTGGGTCCCAGGTGTGATGCAGTTGGCAGTGTGTGCTCCTCCTCATGCCTTGGTGACTAGCCATTTCACTGGTAGTGCAAAGCTTAGTGCATAGGCCTGTTCCCTGTGTGTGAGGGTGCTGTGTACGACAACGGTGGTGTTGGTGCAGTCATTGACCCAGAGTATCCTTTGTCTCCCCACCTCCTTTCTTGTTTTGTCATCCTGTCCTTGTGTGCATTAGCATAATCTGGCAGAGGAGCAGGGGCACCGGCGACAGAGGGAGCTGCATTCCACAGGACCCTGGAGGCCGAGTCCTCTGACACCGAAGGAACCAGTGGGATGGAGGGCGAGGGGAGCACCACAGCAGAGTCTGTAGGGGACAACACAGACTCTGATACCTCCTCCGATGTGACCACCCCAGCTGCAGGTACAGCCGCCACCCCCAGTACCAGCACCGCCCTCCCAGTAGCCCCTCAGTGAGCTGCCCGTGCCCGCTCACCCAGGAGGGTGGGCATCTCCTCTGCCCCAGGCACCTCAGGCCCTGCCCCAGTGAGCCCTGGTGCCCTGAGTGAGGAGGCTATTGACCTCCTGAGGTCCATCTCTGTAGGGCAATCAACCATTGTGAATGCCATCCAGGGGCTGGCAGCCCAGATGTAGCAATGTAATGCATTCCTGGAGGGCATTCATGGTGGATTGGTGGCCGGGCTCTGGTGGCAGCCATTGTCCCTGTTTCTACCGTCCCCCCTCCAACTTCCACTTCCCAGTCCCATTCTCCTCAACACAATCAACCATTGTGAATGCCATCTAGGGGCTGGCATCCCAGATGCAGCAATGCAATGCATTCCTGGAGGTCATTCATGGTAGTTTGGCGGCCCAACAGAGATCTATTCAGGCTCTGGCCTCCTTTCTGTTGGCAGTCATTGTCCCTGTTTCTACTGTCCCCCCTCCAATGTCCACTTCCCAGTCCCATTCTCCTCAACCCCAACCCATCCCAAGCACACATACAGACGGGCATGCACAGAAGGCAACACACAAGAGTGGCACAGGCAAACACAAACACCACACTTCATCACACAGGCACTCACACAAACACCATACCGTTGTAGACATGACAACATCCACAGCCTCCACTGTCTCCCTCTCCTCTTCCTCCTCGACCTCCCTCCCAGTCACATCCACACTCACACCTGCATGCACTACATCCACTATCAGCATCACCACACCAAGCAGAACACACACCTCACTGGCAGACACCTCCACAACAGCCATGCATGCGTCCCCTGTGTCCTCTCCCACCGTGTCTGTCCCCCCTCCTAAAGGACACAAACGCAAGCACTCAGACACCCAACAGCCATTCACCTCACATCAGCATACAGCCCATGCACCTGCACCTATATCCAGCAGACATACACCTCCAACAACCACTCCCTCATCCTCCACTCCCAATACTCCTCCCACCCTGACGTCCCTAAAAAGTTTTTCCTTTCCCAACTTGATCTCTTCCCTACCACCCCCGTCCTGCATGTATGGGCAGGGAACCAAGAACACAGCCCAGCACCTCAGCCAAACAGTCCACGGGGACAGTGGTAGCACCACCTACTCATGGTGGTAAGGATACCAGAACTACAACACTGAAGGAGAAGGAGCCAGCACCACAAGGGAAGAAAGGGAAAAGTCCTGCCACCAGCTGTGAAGAAGGGAAAGGGGTCTGCACCAGCTGTGAAGAAGGGGAAGGTGCCTGCACAAGCTGTGAAGGGGAAGGAGCCTGCACAAGCTGTGAAGAAGGGGAAGGAGTCTCCACCAGCTGTGAAGAAGGGGAAGGAGCCTGCACCAGCTGTGAAGAAGGGGAAGGAGCCTGCACCACCAGGCAGAGAGGGGAAGAGCCCATCCACCCCTGCCAGGAAGGGTAAGGGATCCCCGACCCATGGACAGGAGAAGACGAGACACTATACGCAGTGGAAGCTGTCATGCTAACACCGCCACCACCACCAGCTGTCACGGGCCCCCACCTTCAGCTGTGGATGTGCAACCATCAGTGTGTGCAGGGGCTGCCCAGGAGACTCCTCCAACCACCACCACAATGCAGCCATCAGTGTGTGCAGGGGCTGCCCAGGAGACCCCTCCAACCACCTCCACCACAATGCAGCCATCAGTGTGTGCAGGGGCTGCCCAGGAGACTCCTCCAACCACCACCACAGTGCAGCCGTCACCGCCGGCGGACGCCATGTAGTCCACTCTCCAGGGGCTACTGTGCGGGCTGGCCCCTCTAGAACCAGTGGGCAAGTCACCCACTTGAGAGACTGTGGCCTCGCACTCCACAGGACAAAGCAATGGGCATGTTGCCCCCTCCAGAACCAGTGGGCAAGTCACCTACTTCAGAGACTGTGGCCTTGCACTTCCCAGGACAAAGCAATGGGCATGTTGCCCCATCCAGAACCAGTGTGCAAGTCACCCACTTGAGAGACTGTGGCCTTGCACTCCACAGGACAAAGCAATGGGCATGTTGGCCCCTCCAGAAGCAGTGTGCAAGTCACCTACTTGAGAGACTGTGGCCTTGCACTCCCCAGGACAAAGCATTAGGCATGTTGCCCCCTCCAGAACCAGTGGGCAAGTCACCCACTTGAGAGACGGTGGCCTTGCACACCCCAGGACAAAGCAATGGGCATGTTGCTGCATCCAGAACCAGTGGGGAAGTTCCTGTATTCGGGTGAGGTGCCCCCCTCTATCCCTGAGGTGCCTTCCCACTTGCAAAATGATGCCCCTGCAGTATCCTCTCCGGCTGTGTCAGGGAACATGCTGGGCCTTGAAATGTGCCCTGTGCCCTTGTGTGCCCTCATGAGTTTGGACTGGGCATTGGACCTTTATGGACATTTGTATATATTTGGTTTTGTGGGGTGGATTTTGCTTTGCTAATTCATTGTCGTTACTCCAGCATTTTGGTCCGTGTATTATTCTGCTGTGTATCTTGTGCAATGTGGTTTACGTGTGCAGCTGGTTGTGTGTATGGTGTGTGTGTGTGTGTGTGTGTCACTCTTGTTTTCCTCGCTCCCTCCCTTGTGTGCTAGGCGGCGGTACTCACCGTCGTCGTCTTCGTCTGCGTACGTGTGACTTATGATGAAAACTACTAATAGCGAATAAAATAATAAAAAAACGAAAAGAAAAGATAAAAAGTAATGCTCCCGGCACTATGGGAGTCATCTCCCATGGCACAGGAAGCATTATTTGCTTTTTACTGTCCCTCATCGCCAAGGTTTGCCTGGCGGTGAGGGAGAGTAAAAGCAAAAAATGGCTACACGTCCGCCCATCCTCAGTGAGTGGGCAGACATATAGACCCTCATTCCGACTTCGGCGGGCGGCGGGCACCGCCCGCCGGTCGGTAACCGCCGAAAGACCGCACCGCGGTCATAAGACCGCGGGGGTCATTTTGACTTTCCCGCTAAGCCGGCGGGCGACCGCCAGAAGATCGCCCGCCGGCCCAGCGGGAAAGCCCCTGCAACAATGAAGCCGGCTCCGAATGGAGTTGCAGGGGTGCGACGGGTGCAGTAGCACCCGTCGCGATTTTCACTGTCTGCAAAGCAGACAGTGAAAATCTTTGTGGGGCCCCCAGGGGCCCCATGACACCCGTTCCCGCCATCCTGTTTCTGGTGGTGTAAACCGCCAGAAACAGGCTGGCGGGGAGGGGGTCGGAATCCCCATGGCGGCGCTGCTTGGCCAGGGGTAATCCGGCGGGAAACCGCCGGATCCCCTTTTCTGACCGCAGCTTTACCGCCGCGGTCAGAATGGCCCTGGAAGCACCGCCAGCCTGTTGGCGGTGCTTCCGTGGTCCCAGGCCCTGGCGGTCTTGGACCGCCAGGGTCGGAATGACCCCCATAGTCATTTCTCCAACAGCTCTTATTCTGCTGGGCCATCACAGAGGTTTGGCTGTGATGGCAAAGGGGCCAAACCTAAAGTCCGCTTGCAGGGCTTGGGATGGTGGACCATTATGTTGGGGGTGCATATGTTCCGTCCCCGTTGCGACAGAGTATACATACCGCTAACATATAAATCAGGCCCTACGTTTTTTCACCTCCCAAATAAAGGAGGCCTGTAGCTAGGCCAATTAGTGTTTTGTTAATGTGAGTGGGAGATTTTGAAACATAACGAGTTTTACAGAGTATAGTCCTCTTAAAGCAGGCAACGTTACCAAGCCACGAGACAGCATGGGTAGGCCACAATGTCATAAGGGATCTAACAGTCTTAAAAAGAAGCTTAAAATTACTTCTGCTACACTCAAGGGGGTTGGGTGTTAGATAGATCCCTAGATAGGAAAGTCCTGTGAGGGTCACCTGGAAAGGGTCTCTTTCTTTTAAATGTATTTAAACCTTCATCTTTACTATCTTTATTTCAAACATACAACTTTGCCACCAAATATTTTGTTTTTAAAATATACCTCTTGTACAAATGTGCTAATGAATAAAACAGAGAGGGAGGGAACAGAAGTGAGTGTAGTGCTCACATAGTGGGTGGGATTGCCAATAGGGGTACTTTATTTTTCAAAAAGACAAGCACTGGGCTGGACATAAAACTAATGTGTTTGTTGGTTGATTGTTGAGTCCGAGTCACTGCACCCCACTCAAACTCTTCAAGATGCTTTTGACTGCTCGCCCTTGCTACCCTGAGGTTCAAGTGCAGAAAGGATTGTACTTGGCCCAGAATGCTCAGCCATAGTAGGAAGGTCCCCTGGACATCAGTTGTGTAAAGGACTTAACCACCTTGTTTGGTGCCTAGTAACCTAGCTGCCCTGTGATTCCCCAACCACGTCTGACAAAGAGCAAAAAAGAAAATCTGTAGGGAGGAAAGGCAGACAGACAGTTATAGAGTGAGGATAACACAGTGAGAGAGAAAGAGAGAGAGGTGATGGACAGAGGGAGAATGAAGTCTCATCTAAATGATACAATGGATCCTAATGGAAGCAAGAAGAATGGGTATGCCTTTGCCTGCTGGATAGTAAAAGAAAGCAAAATTAACAGTGGGGTAGGTTCTTTAATACCACTGGGTGCGGGTGCCATTGCATCTGCTGCACTACTGCTAGCTATATTTCTGTGAGACTGAGGGACTGTTAGACAGATGGATACATACAGAGTTTGAGGAACGTGGTGTATTATGTTGTATGGTTGTGTAATCTCGCTGTGTAATACACTCGCAAAATTGTCTTGGGTCCAGTCAGGCTCGCTTGTAAAACCTTTAGGTCAACCCTGGGTAGCTGTGGCTTTGAGCAGTCAGGCTGAAACAAAGGAACAAGGATCAACTATTTAGAAGTACCAAAAAAGCTAAATAAGGAAGTCACTCAACATGAAAGAAATCCAACACCAATTTATAAAACTAGGTCTTATTATTTGGAATTTTTAGACACCGAAAGATCATAATCCACCAGAGGGTTCCGGAGATATAGATATAAATCACTGTTTTTCAATCAAAATGTAAACATGCATTGGCTACTACCACGGTTAGCGGAAACTTTGTAAAACATTTTAAAAGTTGTGTTTTAGCACCCCAGCCTGCTTTGGGTGTCCACCTCTGGCAGAGAGCAGGGCAGGGGAGCCAGTAGGGATTTGTAGAATAGTTTTCTTGTCACCAACGTAGTGCGAATTCCAGTTCCGGGGTTTATGGGCAAACCACCATAGACATCAATGGAGTGAGCCTGATGCAAGGGGTTCTGGATGTTGAAGATGCCGTGCGGTCAATGGGTGGGCTTCCTAGGGCTAATCCTCAGTCTACAGTCTTGGTGGGGCAACTTTGGCCACAGAGGTCCATGTCACTCAAAGTCCTGGAGGGTCCAGAAAAACTCCAGTTGCCACTAGACCACTGGTTTCCGGTTACAACAAAACCAGCTGTTTTCTTTGGTGAAGGCTAGTGTCCCTCTTGGGTGACCAAACTGACTCTAGCAACTCTCCTGTGTACAACAAACTCAGGTGCAAATTCTGAGCATCAGGACTCTGAGGCTGCACATCAGCGGTCAGTGGTGATCAATTGATTGCAGCTAATGACTTCCCCAGGCCAATTTCTTCAGCCTTTGTGGCCCTCGAGCTGTAACAGGAAGTCAGACAACTGACTCTTGGAGTTCACCACTTCTGTGTAGGACTCAGGGGTCAACTTTTCCCAAAGCAGGACACGACAGTCACAGTCCTCTCTTTGCTGGTCCAGGACTAGCAGGTGTAGTCCGGTCCATGGCGCAGCACCTCTTGTCAGGTCCAAGGAACAGCAGGATAGCCCTTCTTCGGTCCTTTCTTCAGTACTGATGTGATCTGAGGTCTGGGCAACAAGGGTGCTATATTTATGCCTAGATATTGCCCTTGGGGGATGTGGAGGTTACTAGCTAAAGGGCTACCAGGTCCTTTCCCGTCTGATGATGACTTGCTGCAATGCGTGGCAACTAGCTATCCCAGGATGCAACATTTTGCCCACTCCCTACATGGCAGAACCCCTCTAACGATGTGTGGAGCTTGGTAGCCCACCCTAAAGGTGTAGCTACCTGTGGGCTACACACTCACAGGAAAACTGGTTTGGCAATTGTTTTCCACTCTCCCACAGCGCCAACCAGTCTAACCAGGACAAAAGAGCAGCCTCTCTTGTGTGCCCACCATTTGCCCTTCAATGGTGGCTTCCCTACTGAAGCTCACCTGTGTGGCTTCCTGCCAGGGAGAGGTGACACCTTTTTAAACGGCAGGCCTCTATTGTTTCCCTTCCTAGGAGCTGTTCACATTTCTCCTCAGGAAAGCAGAAGGGTGTCTTGTAGTCAGCATCTGCAAATGCCCACTGGAAAACTTGGCCAACAGAGTGACAACTTTGTAACAAGTTTAGTTTACTCAAAAGTTACATTAAATAGGACTTAGGAATGAAGTCGGGTTTTTGTTACTGAATATTTTGATACCTTGAAGTAGAAGTACCAACTTCAGTAGCCCCATTTAGAAGTTGGCACAGCTGAGTTATCGACCTGTAACACTATACTCTCCAATGGGGCTACTAGCCTTTCCACAGTAAAAATAACAATTTGGAGCTTTTACTGTTAGGACATTTTAAAATGCATGTCCTACTTTTTAATACACAGCACCTAGCCGAAGGGCTCAATAGACCTGCAATAAGGGTGACATACATATGAAAAAGGAAGGTCTGGGCTTTGTCGTGAGTGTAAATGGAAAAGTCAAGTTAGCTGTTTAAATAAACTGCACTACCAGTCTGCATTGGCAGGCTGGAAGACACGTTTTACTTGTCACACCCAGGGTGGCACAATAGGTGCTGCAGCCCTTGAGGGACCCTTTACTTTATAGGCACTGGGCACAATATACTATGAACTTATAACTACGTTAAGTTATGCCAATTGGGTATAAGCCAATCAAACATACACTTTTAGGAGCCAGAGCACTGACACGAAGGTCTGGATCTCAGGCCTCGGTCCACTCTCAGAGTTGTAAACCCATCATCATCAGTCCAAAATGTGATCATGCAAAAAGAGATATTTTCTTACATAGCTCTCTTCTAGACTAAAGATGATAAGCAACTAAGCTTGGTATAGCCAGTCCTAGGTCTGAGTTCCACCGTGATTCCATACCATGTAGAAAAATGGACCACCTCATCAATTTGGGGTTCTCTCCTCTCAGCATCATAAGCTATCTGAGAAGTCTGTGGTCAGTTTGAAATCTGACGTGAGTCCCAAACAAGCAGGGTATCAGCTTCTTGAGGAACCAAACCACAGCAAAGGCTTCCCTCTCAATGGCACTCCAATGCTGCTCTCTGGGAAGGAGTCGCCTACTGATAAAGGCATCTAATTAATCTTGGCCCTCATCATTTACCTGCGTCAACACTGCCCTAATACTATGCTCAGAAGTATATGTCACTTTGAATTGAAAGTCGACTTTGGCTTTGAAAAAGCAGACCTCTCCTTAGCTACTCAGGTAAGGGCCATCTGTCAAAAATCTGAAGTCAGATCAAAGATACTCAGATATTAGTTAGTTCCAGCAATACCATGTAGCTATGCTGCACTGAATCATTCCATGCCTGAAAGAACTCTGTTCAACAACCTCTGGAATGTGGCAGGTGCATTTCATAAATCAAAGGGCATAAATAAATGAATATGTTTATTGATTCAATTAATAACAATTCTTTAAAAAAATACAACAATAAAACAAATTAAATTATACATAATTATAGACACATTAAATGGAAGAATTGCTACTATAAAATATATGTGGTACATGATTGATATGATTTATACAGCATAGTCCTCAAGTACAGCATACATCATAAGTTATAGCCTTACATCATATAAGAGATTTCATTTTGCTAAAAAATATGTTAATATATTTATAAAATTGGGCTAGTTCTGTAATATTACTGGTATTAAAACACAGGTGTAATGTTTCCTTGCATGTGGAGACCCCATTTTTTTCTTTAGGAAAAGTTTTGCGTAAAGTATGGCGTGCTGGTAAAAATTCAGGGTAACAGAAGAGTAGATGAACAATGGATTCTCTCCTCTGATTGCAAAACCTGCAGTGCATTGTAAATGTAGGCTTGTTCGTCCACGTTGTTCTATACTTTTCTATGGGTGAAACTATAAATCCTGCACACAGACTATAGGTTCTGCATGGCTTACTTAATGGCACCCTCAAGTATGGTTACATTCTAATTTATTCCTAAGAGTTGCAAATTGGATCGAACAGCTAACCCCTTTCAGTTTACTTAGATCGACCTCCCTTGGCAGCACTGTTTCTTGCCTCTTTTGTATGGCTTTTACAGCCAGCTAAGTCATAATTCACAATAGGTCACCCTAATGAGGTTTAGATCCTTAAAGGCCAATTCTAGGTATACTGACCAGGGGTTGTTTCCTAGATTGTACCTTTCTTGAATCAACATTTTAAGTGTGTCTGGCTTTGCATTTATAAGCATGTTATAATATTATTTTATTATTGATTTGAATTCCAAGCCCTGCTTCTGAAGGGTAAACTCAAGACGAATCTGGCTATTTGCCAGTGACCTGAGTTCAAATAAAATGTGCTCCGGTACTTGGCAGCCCCTAACCCTCTTCTAAGAGCTCATCAGCTCTGGGTATGATGTGGGAATCAGTTTTGGTGACTGCATTTAGGTCTCTACAACCCACACAGAACCCGATCTCAGGTTTACCTCCTTTGGGGTTTGTTTTGGATACCAGTACCACTTGGCAAGTCCAAGGACTACTGAAGGGCTCAGTCACCCAAATGCTAGCATCTTAGCAATCTCAGCTTTGATACTAGCTTTGACTTAGATCTTTGACCTAGTCTAACCTAAAAATCATACTTTGGACAGGCAAACTGTCACCTGTGTCCATCTCATGGTTACACCAAGTTGTCAGACCTGGGGTCAATGAAAACAGGCCAATAAACTGTTGTAATAAGCAATGACAATCTTTTTGCTGTTGAACTATTAGTGTAGAAGAGATAACTACTCCAACCACCGATCTATCTTTTGCATTACTTGACAGCAAGACATGAGCATGGTAATGCCTCCTCTGTAATGGGGGAATTTCAGCCTGTTAACATAAATAACTCCGTGGAGGTTTCCTGTGGTTCCTATGTCAACTAGGTAGATGACGCCCCTTTTCTTCTCCAAGATAGGATTGGGCCTAGTCCATTTATCTTGGAGAGCCCTAGGTGCTACAGGCTCCAAAACCCACACCGACATTTGTGGTTAGTACTCTACTATTGAGGATGTCTGGTTATACCTTTGCTTTACAAGCTCTTGGCTGGCCTCCAAATGTATGTTTTTTTTTCATATGTTGTGCCATTCTTGGACGAAGAGCTAATATATAATCCACAATATCTCATTTAGGTACCCTGAAGGGGTCTTTTACATCCCTCTCTCACCAAACTGAGAGGACCTATTCTAGAGTATCCAAAGAGGAGGTCAAAAGGACTAGAGTTCAATCCCTTCTGAGGAACTTCCCTACAAACAGGAGGCTTGCTAGGAGAACATCCTATCTCCTTTTCAGGTAAACTCATGATCATGCCTTTCAAGGTCTCATTGAATCCCTTATTGAATCCTTAAGTGATGACAACAACTCTGAAATGTTTGGGGTGAGATATCAATACACCACAACAGACTTTCTGGGATTGATTCACAAACCACATTTTGTAGCACATAACGTAGTACTACAGTAGTACTACTTACTTACTAAAAAATGCAGGTCACAAACCTGTGAGTAAAAATCTCCATCTCTCCTATCTTTTCTGTAAGGAGATCATCACACATATAAGTTTACTACTTAGTAGTAAATGTGGGAGAGGCTGGGATATTGGCTGGAAAAGGAGGTACACACTACTAAATGGGAGTGGGTTTTACATTGACTAAGTAGGAGTTAAGGAAGGGTCAAAGAGGGCTTTAGGGAGGGACGCAAACTCCCCACAAAAGATTAAGCCTATTCTGGCTCAAAAACAGTACTTGTAAACGTACTACAGCAAAAAAGGACCTAAAACAGTACTAAATGTACTCAACTGACAGCTGTAGTAAGTCCAGAGCCACAAATGGGCAACCACTGGTACTGCAACATCCTCCCTTAGAAAATAATGGAGGAAGTGACTTAAAATAAAACCTCAAACGAAAATAATGCTAAATTAAATTATTCAAAATAGTTAAAAACAAAAATTAATTTAATGTTTAAAAAAATCTAAAAATAAACATTAACTATATTTTAAAATATTTTTTTATTTTTGATTTAAACATCTGTAAATGGGGAATAACCAAATGTCATAAAGTTATTTATAAGAGTGTGAGTAAACTTACACGTGAAACTTACTCACAGGTGTAAATTGCATCTTCGAAAAGCCCCTTACAAATTCCCTTAGCTCATGCAAAGTCTAACTTCTCCACTGGGTTTAGGGGCTACTACTTCAGACACCAACCAAACAGTAGCCTCAACTTCCTGAGATGCCATTTATTTTTTTAATTTTTCTAATTCCACCAGCATCACTTGCTTTACCATGATTGGAACCCCGCAAATGTATGTATTCTTTGGTACAATTCCTCCCTTTATGAAGCTCCTGTACATCTAACCTTTAAAACAGTCGAATGTTTCAGACAATACTTCTGGGTGTGTAACCACATCAAGGAATACTAATCCTGCAGACTCGAGTCCCACCGTTCAACTGCCCCAACAACAGTATAGGTGGATTACTGTTAGAGACTATAATCACATCTATTATTAAGGAGTCTTGATCACGGTAAGTGAGTCCCTTTTTACTTTTTCTTTTTATACTCAATATCCCTTCATCATGCACAATGCATTCTGGATAATTTTTCGGCATTATAAATATATATATATATATATATATATATATATATATATATATATAAAGTCATCCCCCAACTTTTTCCTGCCTCCCTCCACTTTTATGACACTGTTTTTGCTGGTTTTAGGACTCTGAGCACTTTATCACTGCTAACCAGTGCTAAAGTGCATATGCTCTCTCCCTTAAACATGGTAAAATTTGGTTCATTCCCAATTGGCATATTTGATTTACTTGTAAGTCCCTAGAAAAGGGCACTACATTGTCCTGTGGCCTGTAAATTGAATGCTACTTGTGGGCCTGTAGCACTGGTTGTGCTACCCACATATGTAGCCCCTTAACCATGTCTCAAGCCTGCCACTGCAAGGTCTGTGTGTGCAGTTTCACTTCGACTTGGCATTTAAAAGTACTTGTCAAGCCTTTAAACTCACCTTTTTCTACATATATGTCACCCCTAAGGTAGGCCCTACGTAACCCATAGGGCAGGGTGCTATGTAGGTAAGAGGCAGGACATGTACATGTGTGTTTTACATTTCCTGGTAGTGGAAAACTCCTAAATTTGTTTTCCACTACTGTGAAACCTGCTCCTTTCATAGGATAGCATTAGGCCAACCCTCATATACTGTTTGAGTGGTAGATTCTGATCAGGAAGGGGTAACCAGGCCATATTTAGTATGGTAAGAATGGTAATAAAAAATCCTGCTTACTGGTGAGGTTGGATTTTATATTACTATTTTAGAAATGCCACGTTTAGAAAGTGAGCATTTCTCTACACTTAAAATCCATCTGTGCCTTACAGCCTGTCTCCAATCCACATCTGGGCTGGTTGACAGCTCCCTTGTGCATTTCACCCACACAACCACAAACACAGGATACTCAGTCACACAGGCACTCATCTGCATAGTGAACAGGTCTTGCTGGGCTGGGAGAGCCTGACACTTACATTTCAAAGGCTAGTGGCCTGCTCTCACACAATGGACTGCCAAACCCTCTACAGGGGCCCTGGCAGACAGACCTCTATTGAAAGGGGACCTTGTGCACTTCAAGACCACGCTTTGAAGTCTCCACCACTTCAAAGGCATTTTTGGGGATAAAAACTGGGTCTCTGATCCCACCAACTCAGACATTTCTGAACCTGAACCTGCAACCTGTCAAGAGGAACTGCATGGCTGCCAAAAGACTCATCTGGACTACTTTGTTGAGAAGGATTGCTGCCCTGTTGTTGCCCTGCTGCCCTGCGGCCCTCTGACTTTGCTGAAAAGTGCTCTCCAAGGGCTTCAATTAACTCCCTGGGTGCCCAGTACGAGTTGGTCTCGTCCTCGGCCATGGTCGCTGTGTGCCTCATGGGGGGAGCTGAGCCCCTTGGGCAAGGGTTTCTCCCCATGGGGACAATTTATTTTAAGGCCTTTTCTACCCCCAGTGGGGGGCAGATCGGCCTACTGTAATTAGGCCGATCTGCCCCAAGGGGGGACAGAAACCATTAGACGACAGGGATTATTTACTTTGCATTTTTTTTGCAGGAGGGGAGCGACCCCTTAGGCAAGGGTCGCTCCCCTGGGGGGCAAATTATTTTTAGGCCCTTGGGGGCAGATCCGCCTATTTTTATTAGGCTAATCTGCCCCCAAGGGGGGCAGAAACCACTAGGCACCAGGGATTTAAATATATATATTTATTTTTTTACAGATGGGGAGCTACCCCTTAAGCAAGGGTTGCTTCCATGGGGGGGGCAATTTTATTTTAGGCCTGTTATACTTTGACTCTTGCTATAGACAAGACTGCTGGTTTAGGGATGGCAGTACTTATGTTTGTAGGTGATTATGCCAGTCCTACAACAAGTCGCAACTGTCGACCCAACCCTCCCGGCTCACAAGCAGCACCTCACCAAAAACCCAAACAGTAAAAGGTGATTTGTGGCAGCCTTTACGCATGGACTCAAGAGTGTGACAACTCAGGGAGTGTCGTAGTTAAACGGAGATTACCCCTTTCTCACATAAACACCATGTCTCAGTCAAACACAGGCAATGAAGAAGATGCATTAGGGTTTCAATAGGTTTTATTTAGCAAAACTGCAATCTGCAATAAGTTGCATGGGCTGCATTAATTAGGATAATGAATGGACAGTGCAAGAAACAGAATAGTAAAGACAAGAGTTATTAATACAGAGACCCCTACCATCTTGCAATATCATGAAATGACATGAGATGTGACATATGTCCTAATACCCTAGCATAATGAGCCGAACCTCTAACCTAAAAGAGAGCTAGGCATGTTAACCTAATCTGCCAATACCATGGCCATGAGAAGAGCCCCCCAACCCTTGTTACCTTGGAATGAGTTCTCTAGCTCAGCCTCCGTAGGGACACGAAGACTGGGTCAGCGTCAAGGCGACGTGCAGCATCGATAGCAGCGATGGCATCTGGTCGGAATCCCTCTGACCATATGTTTAAGTGAGGAGTATTTATACAAATCTGCTTGGACCCCTGACGTAGGTCTGTTCCCAAACAATAGATAACAAGACACGTTTGGGACGGTAATTTATATAAACAATTCCCTCGAAAGCGTGAAGAGGGAAAGTACCTAATGTGAACACCTACAGTTTGTTTATCTTTGTCTCTTGATATGGATGCCTTAGCACTGATAATGCAAACTAAAACATGGGCCTAACAAAAAACAAGGCAGCTATCTTAAAGGATTTAATTAAATAAAAGCGCTAAAACAGAGCAAGTCAAGTAGGGTAAAAGTCACTTGGTGACGGGGGCACAAGTCTGCAAGCCAAAGGCTAACCTAACTCCTGTATCTCATTAAATCAAAATAGGATTCACTACAGGCCATATCTGACCCCTTTGGGGTCAGATCAGCCTATTGTTCCTAGGCCAATATGCCCTCAAGGGGGCAGAAACCACTAGATACCAGGGATTTTTTTTTGGCGCCAATTTCACGCAAGGGCGGCGACCTCTTAGGCAAGGGTAGCTCCCATGGGGGGGCGGATTTATTTAAGGCCATTTCTGCCCCCCTTGGGGCAGATCGGCCTATTTTATTTAGGCTGATCCATTTGTTGGCCATTTTGAGGTCTAGAACGGGCCTGAATTTGTTCTTGTCCTTTTTTGGGATGAGAAAGTATTTTGAGTAAATAACCTTCCCCCGTTGGCTGAGGGGAACCGATTCCGCGGCTCTCTTGTCGAAGAGGATGGAAACTTCCGCCTTTAGGAGATCAAGATGTGCAGTCGAGGGTTTTGGCGGGATAGCCGGAGGTGGTGTGGAAAACCTGAGACAATATCCATTCTGTACAATGTTTAAGACCCAAGCGTCTGTTGTAATTTTTTGCCACTCTACCAGGCAATTGGTGACACTTCCCCCACCGGAGTGGTTAACGAGCTGGGGGGAGGAAATTCTCATGGCTTTGAGGTGGTAGGCTGTTGGGTGCTCTGAACGGACTGATGGGCTGATCGTCCCCTCTGTGCCTTACGCTGGTGCTGGTAGAGTCGCTGGTACTGCTGGTGAGGCCTCGTAGGGGCCCATTAAGGGGCTTGAACCCTCTGCGTGGTATAGTGGCGATGGAAAGGACGGAAGGACCTACATTGCTCTTTAGGTTTGTCCAACCCTACTGCCTTTAATGTGTCCACCTCCGCTTTCATCCTTGCCATTTCATCATCTGCGTGTGAACCGAATAATGAGGATCCTGAAAAATGGCAGATTCATAATTCTTTGCTGCACATCCGGTTTTAATGACGTGAGCCGCAGCCAGGAATGTCTTCTCAGCGTCACACCATGGCAGTAAGAATGTGCTGAAAGCAGAGACGCGTCCGCTGCCGCGCTTATGATTTGGTTGGAGACCATAGCACCTTCTTTAGCTATCTCTAGAAAGTCCTCTCTTTGATCTCTTGGGAGATGTTCTGCGTACTGCAAGATGGAGTCCCACAAAGATCTATCATACCTGGCCAAAAGGGCTGTGGCACTTGCCGTTTTCATAGATGACGCAGCCGAACCGCAGACTTTACGGCCTGTGGAGTCCAATCGTTTACTCTCCTTATCTGGAGGAGTGGTGGAAGATGGAGAAGTTGCGTGAGCTTTGCGAGCTGCCAAAATAACTACTGAGTCCGGTGGCGGATCAGAGCGCAAAAAGACCGGATCTTGCTCCGGAGGGCGATACTTCTTCTGCAGCCTGGACGGTGCAGGTCTTGTCGTAGCCGGTGTTAGGAAAACCTCCATAGCGGGCTTCAAGAGGCCAGGCACTAAGGGTAGTAATAGTCTGGCAGCTGCACGCTGTTGTAGGGTTTCGAAGATGACAGATGTAGATGGCATAGGGGCGACCATCGGTATATTTAGTTTTGACGCACCTCGGACCAGTACCTCATGGAAGGTGTTAATGTCATCCACCGGTGAGGACCGAGGAGGAGGACAGTCTGACAAAGTAGGTGAGTAGTCTCTAGTGGACAACCAAGACTCCCTCTCATGTTCCCTTGAACTTGATCTGCGCCTAGATCTGCGGTGCAATCTTGATCGGGATGAGTCATGGCCATGTCGTGAACGGTGGCGCGATGTAGAGCGCAGTCTAGACGGTATATTAACCAGTACTTGAGGTGCCGGAAGCGGTGCTGGTTGTGGCAACTCTTGGCCCGTTGGCTGAGGGGACGTTGCCGGTAGATCTGTAAGCGTTCTGATGACGAATAAATTCTCCGCCTCTTGTGGCTCCTCGACGTTGATGGTCTTCTCGACGTCGACCTCCCCCTTTGTCTCGACGGCGACGCTGTGAGGGGTGTCGACCCATGAATTCTACGTCGACCTCTCGACGTCGACTGCGACGACGCCGATCTGCTTCTCGACGTCGTGCGCCTGGGGGTCTTCGACGTCATACGGTGTCTTGACGTCGACTGGTGACTTCTATACGACGTCGAACCGGACTTCGACGGCGAACATGTCGGTGCCATGCCTCCTCTTGACGTCGACCTTCTCGACGTCGACTGGTACTGATGTTGTTTTCGCCCTGATGAGCGTCTCTCAGACTTTCCACGACCACTGGAGGCTGAGTTATGAGCCCTGGTGGAAGACTGACCTTCCCCTCGCTCAGAGGTCCCACTGGTTCCTTGGCGTCTTGTCTCTGCTCTCCCTTGAAGGCGAATTTTCGCTCTGTCATGTAAAGTGCGCCTGGAGAACGTCTTGCAGATGTTGCAGGAGGCAGGAATATGTGATGAAGGCAGACAAATAATACAGACCTCATGAGGGTCTGTTTTGGCCTTCTTTCTGACACATTTTGGGCATCTGTCAAACAAGGAAGGCATTTTGAGTAAAAAAGCCTTAAAGTTCTGTCAAAAAACTTCAAAATCTAGTAGAGAAAGATAAAAGACGTCGAATGAAGCATTTTTTCTAAAAGTTTCTCTATCTTTTTGAAGGAAAAAAAACTAAAGAGGTCGAGTTCAGTGCTCAAGGGTCCTGTCTGCAGGTGCCTGAAAAAAGAACTGAGGTAACAGCCTCTCTCTAGGCATGATGGGATACTGGAGGGCTGGCTGTTCCTGAAGGCACAGTATCCTTTTTCTTCATTACTAATGGCAGCCTATGGGCTACACTGCTCTGCACTCCTTCTTAGAGGTTTTTGTGAAATAAAAGAAGTTTTTGGAAGTCGTTTGTCTGAAAAATGGCTTTTATTTGTCAAACATTTTAATGATTTTGCCTCAAGGACAATCTGAATGAAGAAGCCTGAACACTGTAGCCCTTCCTATAGGCATGGGAACATTCTTAAGTGCCTTAGCAGGCCTTTCTGAAGTAAGGCGAACAGGGACACTTAAGAAGTGATATTGAAAAAAGTGCTCCGGGGTCCCCGCAGGCGGGCGGGGAATTATTCTACGCTTATGACTATACATGGAAATCCCCTACGAGAGAACTATTCTTAACAACCGTAGTAACAACATGGTAGAGTTATTTCTGTGTATTACTCTCCTTGTCACAATTTTAATCCTGTTGTGCTTCATCATCCTAGTTATTGCAATCTATGCTTTATTACCTAAGATGCAGTTACTTCAATAAAAACCTTATTGAACTATACTCTGCCTCTGATTGTCCTTGCATATGTGAGACTAATGTAATTGAGAGAAACGGATGAGATCTGAGTGATCACAATTCCCCTGAGGAGTCATTCATGTCATGCCCTCGGTTGTCCAATCATCCCCGCTCTTGGGTGGAAATGAGGCACTGCTAGTTAGCTGGAACAAAACCCGGTTTAGGCCAACGGGTGTCACGTGGTGCAGGATTAGACTTAGTCTCCCACAGTACAGGTGATTCTGCCACCCAAATCCAGTAGTCTAATTAGGATAATGAGAACATACGTGACAGGGGCACAGTACTGTTGGCCCTTTCTGTCTCCCTTAGGAGCAGATCGGCCTATTTTTCGAAGGCCTATCTGCCCCCAAGGGGCAGAAAGCCTAGCAGAGACCAGGGAGATTTATTTTTCTTAAAAAGAAGGAGGGGGTATGGCCACCCCAAATAAATGGTGACAAAGTAGTTTGACCGGGGGTGGAGGAGGGGGGGGGGCAGAAAATCTACTAGATGCCAGGGAATAAAAAAAAAAATAGTGGGGTGGTGGCTACCAACCAGTATGGACATGGTTATGCCCCACCCCAACTGAAGGGGGTAACAGTCTTTCAGCTCTCCCCCTGCACAATAAAACATCTTATCCCACGGCAAGCAAAAGGATATTTGAATATTTTAGGTTTTGGTTTTACATTTGGGCCATGAGAGCTTGTCTAACTTTCAAAATCGTCCCACTTGGTATGGTGAGGGCTGCACTTTTTGGACTTTGGGACCCTGCCATGTAGAAAAATCTACAAGACCTAGACATATCGGAAAACGAAACATCTGGGTGAGTCCAGGGTGGTGTGCTTCACATGCACCCCGCACCATTTTCTTACCCACAATGCCCCGAAAACCTCCAACTTTGGTGGAAATCATACATTTTCCCCACATTTTTGTGATGGAACCTTCTGGAATCTGCAGGAATCCACAAAATTCCTACCACCCAGCATTGTCACATCTATACCAATAAAAATTCTGTCCCGCTTGTCAGCCTAAAAACTTTTTTTTCCAAACTGCCCTTTTGGACCCGCTTTGGTTCCCCCTAATTTTCGACGTGTTTTCGTCTCTTCCCTGTCACAGGCACTTGGCCCACCTACACAAGTGAAGTATCATTTTTACTGGGAGACTGGGAGGAACGTTGGGTGGTAGGAGATTTGCCCTGGTGCTGTGATCCACACAGAAATGTGGGGAAAATGTTATTTTTTAGCTAAATTTGAGGTTTGCTGAGGATTCTTGGTAAGAAAACACTGGGGAATCCACGCAAGTCACACCTCCCTGGACTCCCTCTGGTGTCTAGTTTTCAGAAATGTTTGGGTTTGGCCGGTTTCCCTATATGGCTGCAGAGCCCAGGACCAAAAATGCAGGTCCCCCCCCATAAAAAAACAGGTTGTTTTGTATTTGATAATTTTGATGTGTCCACATAGTGTTTTGGGGCATTTCCTTTCACGGGCATTAGGCCTACCCACACAAGTGAGGTACCAAATTTGTGGCTCCTCTCAGATTCCAGAAATTTCTGTCACCGAAATGTGTGGCAAAGGTGTTTTTTTCCCCAAATTTTGAGGTTTGCAAAGGATTCTGGGTAACAGAACCTGGTGAGAGCCCCACATGTCCCCCCATCTTGGATTCCCCTGTGTGTCTAGTTTTCAAAAATGCACAGGTTTGGTAGGTTTCCCTAGGTGCTGGCAGAGCTAGAGGCCAAAATCCACAGCTTTGCACTTCGCAAAAAACAGGTCTGTTTTCTTTAGGAAAATGTGGTGTCCATGTTGTGTTTTGGGGCATTTCCTGTCGCGTGCACTAGGCCTACCCACACAAGTTGGGTACCATTTTTATCTGGAGACTTAGGGGAACGCTGGGTGGAAGGAAATTTGTGGCTCCTCTTAGACTCCAGAACTTTCCATCACTGAAATGTGAGGAAAAAGTGCTTTTTTGCCAATTTTTGAGGTTTGTAAAGAATTCTGGGTAACAGAACCTAGTGAGAGCCCCACAGGTCACCCCATATTGGATTCCCCTGAGGTGTCTAGTTTTAAAAAATTTACAGGTTTGGTTGTTTTTCCTAGGTGCCGGCTGAGCTAGAGGCCAAAATCCAAAACTAGGCACTTTGTGAAAAAACAGGCCTGTTTTCTTTGGAAAAATCTAATGTGTTCACGTTGTGTTTTGGGGCATTTCCTGTCACAGGCACTAGGCCAACCCATACCAGTGAGGTGCTATTTTTATCAGGAGACTTGGGTAAATGCTGGGTGGAAGGAAATGTGTGGCTCTTCTCAGATTCCAGAACTTTCTGTCACAGAAATGTGAGGAAAAAGTGTTTTTTTTCCCCAAATTTTGAAGTTTGCAAAGGATTCTGGGTAACAGAACCTTGCGAGAGCCACACAAGTCACCCCATCTTGGATTCCACTAGGTATCTAGTTTTAAAAAATGCACGAGTTTGGTAGGTTTCCCTAGGTGCCGGCTAAGCTAGAGTTCAAAATCCACAGCTAGGTACCTTCCAAAAAACACGTCAGTTTTCAATGTAAAAATGTGATGTGTCCATGTTGCGTTTTCTGCTGCGGGCATTAGGCCTACCCATGCAAGTGAGGTACCATTTTATGGGGAGACTTGGGGGAACACAGAATAGCAGATCAAGTGTTATTGCCCCTTGCCTTTCTCTACATTTCTTCCTTCCAAATGTAAGACAGTGTGTGAAAAAGACATCTATTTGGGAAATGCCCTGTAATTCACATGCTAGTATGGGCACCCCGGAATTCAGAGATGTGCAAATAACCACTGCTTCTCAACACCTTATCTTGTGCCCATTTTGGAAATACAAAGGTTTCTTTGATAACTATTTTTCACTCTTTATATTTCACCAAATGAATTGCTGTATACCAGGTATACAATGAAAACCCATTGCAAGTTGCAGCTCCTTTATTGGCTCTGGGTACCTAGGGTTCTTGATCAACCTACAAGCCCAATATATCCTGAGACCAGAAGACGTAACAGTATATTACTTTTGAAAATCTGACATCACAGGAAAAAGTACAGAGTAAAAGGTGGAGAAAAAGAGCTTTTTTTCACCTCAATTTCATTTGTTTTTATTTCAGCTGTTATTTTCTGTAGGAAAACCTTGTAGGATGTACACAAATCACCCCTTAGTGAATTCAGAATGTTGTCTACTTTCAGAAATGTTTAGCTGTCTGGGATGCGGCATTGGTTTCATACCCATTTCTGTCACTAACTGGAAGGAGGTTAAAAGCACAAAAAAATTAAAAAATGGGATATGTCCCAGGAAAATGCCAAAATTGTTTTGAAAATGTGGTTTTCTGATTCAAGTCTGCCTGTTCCTGAAAGCTGGGACGATGGTGATTTTAGCACCTCAAACGCTTTGTTGATGTCATGTTCTGGGGAAAAAACACAAGCCTTCTTCTGCAGCCTTTTTTCCCATTTATTTTTAAAAAAACGAAATTTTCGCTGTATTTTGATTCATTTCTTGGTCTCCTTCAGGGGAACCCACAAACTCGGTACCTCTAGAATCCCTAGGATGTTGGAAAAAAAGGAAGCAAATTTGGCCAGGGTAGCTTATGTGGACAAAAGGTATGAGGGCCAAAGCATGAACTGCCCCAAATAGCCAAAAAAAGGCCTGGCAGCTGAGGAGAAAATAACCTGGCAGCGAAGGGGTTAAACTTGCCTCCTGTTTTCTGAAGTCTCAGGGCCAAAAATACTTCATCTCTTCAAGGAACTCCTTGTGCGCCGAACATCGACACACAGCCTGCGGAAACGATGCACAGCCTGCCTTGCGACGAGAAAATTGCTGCAGAGCCAAACTGGAGCGAAGCAGCCGACTTCCCGAGTGAAGAATCAATGCAGCGCCTGCCTTACGGATGGAAATTCAACACACATCCTACCGGATCGATGCACAGCCGAACCAGAACAATGCAGCCCGACTTCCAGAGTGAAAAATAGATGCAGCGCCTGCCGTGCAACAGAAAATTCGACACATTGCCTACCGGATCGACACAATGCCTGTGACTTTGCACGCCCAGGATTTCCACGCATCGTCCCTGGGCGTCAAAAAGATCCCTGCATCAGTAAGGAACCAAGACTGCACACAGGAAATCAAAGCAAAGCCCTTTGCAGTGTGGAAAGAAACAATGCAATGTCCATGTGGCGGCGGAAATTCCTACGCACACCCTATTTTTCCACACATCTCCTCTGTGGTTTCTGTGCATGTTATTTTTGACACAGACCAGGTACTTTGTGAAACCAAGAGACAACTGTTGATTTCTAAGATTTAAGACTCTTTTTAAACTTGCAAAAGTGATATCTCAACTTGTGCTTATTAAATCTTTATTGTGTTGACCTTAATTTAACTAGATATATATCTTCTATTTTTCTAAACCTGTGTGTTCTTTTTTGTGGTGTTTTCACTGTGTCACTCTATGGTTTATTGCACAAATACATTGCCTTCTAAGTTAAGCCTGACTGTTCAGTGCCAAGCTACCAGACCCCATTTCTAACATATATATATATATATATATATATATATATATATATATATATATATATATATATATATATACCTGTTTTAGAATAAAGTTAGCTTTTTAAACACATTTAACAAGGTAAAAACAACCAAAACTCTGTAGCAGCTACCAGAAAGAGGCAATTAATTCCTAAAGTGAACAGAGCTATGTTTTATCCTAAAAGAGTCAGGAGAATGTTTTGTGAAACATCTTAAAATTTGCTAACCTCGCTTCAGTTTAATTGAAAATAATGTTGCTAAGGCTTCCGCTCATGTGAAATAACAAAACTTTTAAAATACAGGATGCAACAATTTTCTACCTCTCTACTAAAAAGAGGCCGCAATCAAGAAGAAAGTGAGAAATATCAATTTAGACCAAGATCACACACAGCGACCATTATTTGAGGTTATTTGTTTCCCTAAAGTCTTTCATTCTCCGGGAAGTATCTATCCAAGTTCTAAGTCTTAAACACAACGTTGCATTATACATTTATAAGGAATCTTGGGCAGACAAGAGAAAATGTTACTGTCACCCATCCAATAGTATAGGTACCTTACTGACGTTTTTGATGACAAATATCTCCTACCTTTGATTACGTTTGGGCACGGACATCGAATTGCTCAAATTCAGGATATTTAAGAGCTAGCTGCTGCATTCTTTACCTATCTGGTTAAGCTATCTGGTCCACCTGCTACATAATTCCAAATGATAATAGAGCTAATCAGAAGTTGCTGAACAGTTTAATGTATGTAATGTATGTAACTTTAGTGTTTGTGCAAAGCACAATGATTTGGATTTGGCCATATAGTTCCAAGCTGGCAACCTAATTCTAACCTTGAAACTTGAATCATTGCACTGCAGGGACTGAAAACAATCTTTTTAGACAAGGACTTTCTAAACCCCCCGTCTTCCTTAGAATCTAAAAAAAAAAAATTCCACTCCATGAAGAGCTTAGATGACCAATTTAGCATGACAACTCAAAGGTTTGGTAGAATAACTGTCATATCTTGTGTTGAACCTTTTAAGGCAGTGGTTCTCAACCTTTTGACTTCTGTGGACCCCCATTTTAGCAATACAGGAACCCGAGGACCCCCACTGAATCATTACTGGAATCTGGGGACCCCACCAATGAGTCATTACTGAAATCTGGAGACCCTAATCTGTTAATATTATTACATTTTCTAAGCAGCTGCGGATCCCCTGAGGAGGATTCTCGGACCCCAGGGGTCCCGCGACCACAAGGTGGGAACCACTGTTTTAAGGCATGTGTACAAGCCAGAAGTGAGGATTTTACATTTAATAAACACTTATCCCAACAACACTTTTCAGCTAATAAACGGCCTAGGTATTAGTACACCTTTACTTTCTCAAGTGGGAGATTATGGAGAAACCAAATAAATTTTCTGGGTTTTCCTGTAAATGTTTGGCTTTTGGTCTTAATAATATTTACTGTTAAACGGTCCTTACAGTAATCTCAAGTAGCATTCATTTTTCTTTGTAAGATAACAGTACAGTACTTATAGGCTTACATGAGGCAAGGAATTGGTCTGTTGCCTATCTCTATTGATAAAGAATTTATTCCCAAAAGAAATTCAGGAAAATCAGCAAGCAATAGACTAAAAAGAAGGGGTTCAAAAACATACCCTTGCCTCAGGCCATTATCTACCAGAATTCGTGATCACAACACTTCAGGAGCACTGCTGTCAACCTGGACCCAATTTTCAGACCCTACAGGATACTGCATCATAGATCACCATATTTTGTGGCACAAAAATTGACATTTTCTGCATTATTGTAGCACTTTATCTTACTCACAATCATTGCTTAATGGAAATGCTTTCATTAGAATATTCCACTCTGAAATAGGCATGTTTAAAATATACTGAAGTGGTTGTTTGCAATACATTCCTTTGTAATAACATTCTGGAGCACAGGGAGCGCCACTGGAATTATGCGGTTCGGCGGCTCTTGCCTTTTCAACTTAATTATGGATCCAACGCATTTGTCACATAATCAGGCACCTGATGCATATTCTGCAGATTTTAACAAAAAAAATTCTGGCTCAAACGGATCAAACCTTACGAAATATTATGGGAACACGTGTTCTTGTGCAGTTGCCAACCCTTCACAAAGGTTGACATGTCATCTTTCAGTTGCTTAATGAATTCTAATAACGTGAAGTCTTTTCCCAGACAGCGTTACCATGTGTACAAATATTGAAGTAGCATTATCACTGAATGTGACACTATTTGCTGCATAATTTGCCTTTTCTTACACTTCTGTTTATGTAACCGGCAGCATTTCTTTTTTGTTCTCATTACTTCAAGGATATTTTCACTACTAGAGCATGCATGTTTTTCAGTGAAAAGAACGAATGACTGGGAGGAAAGTTATGATCTGAGGTGACTTTTCAATATGGAAATCTTACACTTCTTTGAGGCTAGTGGACACAAAGCACTCTCATTTACACCTTGAGGATGGTAGTTTTTTTGTCCTATTGCATCAAAACATTTTCATCTGACAAAGACAATTTTCCTGAATAATAACATGTTTTTTAAAGGTGCTAACTGCTACAGTCTTTGGTATTTCACTGCACTCTTAAAAAAAAACAGGTACTCACATTACTGAGTTTATTACAATTTAGTTTATCGACTTTGGAAGGCTGAAGGCCTGAATTGATTTAAGTGGAACTCAAACACATAACATGTTAAAGATTCTAAGATGGCAGTGAGGGCTTAACTCTTTGAGTCGTTTGGCCCTAAAGCATCTGATTATATCTTTACCCTCATCTTCTAATCAGCCTTTGAGAATTATGCTTACACCTCATGGATTAAAAGCACTGCACTATTCAAGAGATCACCATCCCACCATGCTGATCCTGTTATACTGTAACACTGTGAGAAATGCATTTAGTGCTAAAACACTAGATGGAAATTGAGTTTCTTAAAAGAATAAAATGCAACAAAAAACACCAATAAATGAGACAAATCCATTGAAATAGATTCAGTACTGCGTGCGTGCCTGGGCCGCCACACCTCTCTCCCAGTCGGCTGCTATCTCCCGCAGTTACCTCCTCGGCACTTTGCTAACTCTCAACTTTAAAACGTTATTTTTGGAGGTTCCAAAAACAAATCGTGGAACTTGAGCCCAGTCATGGGCCTCTCTGATCTGCTTCTGACTCTGCCTGCAGCAACAGGAATTAAAAATGTTCTAGCTATCGCGTCAAGAATTTTAGATTCTATTAAGGACACGGAGACGAGGATTATGCTTTCTCTTTACTTTACTGACAAACACAGCAGCCAATGAAAATATAAACAATTTAAACTACATTTCCCATGAGCCCCAGTCCACCAATCATGGCTCTACACTGTCCATAAATACCCTGAAAGCTACAGTCCTTCCTCTTTCTTTGCGAAACCAACTCGAAAAAGGGGTAAAACTTGCAGAACTTGAAAACGAATTCTCTCTTGAACATCTTGAAACAAATCCACTTGTTGGGAACTTGAACTGAAACTTGCAGTGATCCACCTGAACAACTCACAAAGTCGTGTTAGAAGCTCCTGAAGAAGACAAAAGGTAAAACTAATATCGAGATATACCTTGGAAGGGTATTTAATACACATTTTATGCAATAACAATTCAATATAACTTCCATAATATAAATGGCAATAAAATGTGCATAACGGGTGGGATAATCCTCGCCTCCGTGTCCTTAATAGAATCTAAAATTCTTGACGCGATAGCTAGAAATTTTTTAATTCTATGTGAGGACCGGAGGCTTCGGATTATGCTAGTTTAAAGTCTACTTACTACATTAGATACCACATCCACAATAGGTTTATGATAGAAAACTTTGAAAGTAGAATCATTGACCAATCTGCGGCAGCCATTATGTCTTCTAAACGAGCTCCAGTTGAAAAAGCTTTAGAAGCCATGGCTCTCCGCACTGAATGAGCTCCAAAAATACTTGTGTCAATACCTGCTTCCCCTAACAGCCATTTGACCCAGCGCGCCAAAGTGGCAGTCGTAACTGGTCGGAAGTTTTTTTGTGAGGAAATGAACAATTGACCAAAAGTTTCTTGTCTGAACTGTCGAGTACAATCTTCATAAGTTTTCAAGCATTGGACAACACAAAGCTTTTTATTATGTGGAAAAGAAGGATATGAAATATACTTCGAAGAGGTTTTTGTACGTCTAGTAATAGAAAAAGACACACCTTCAGGAGTAAATACTCTACCTGGTAAATCCAAGGCTTTCACATCTGAGACACGTCTACAGGACAGTAAACATAACAGAATTGGCAATTTGGCCGTTTTCGAGATAAACCCTCGTTGTCAGGCCAGTTTTTAAGGAAACGTAGAACTAAATTAACATCCCATAAGGATGAATACTTTGGTTGAGTAGGTTTTACCATCCTAATACCTCTAAGCAGCTTGCAAATCAAGGGATGTTCCCCAACCGGTTTACCCTGAAAATGAGGATGACCGGTTGAAAGTGCGGACCGACAAATATTTATTGTCCTATATGGCAAACCTTGAGAAGCAAGGTTGGATAAAAAATTTACTATTACATTAATTTCTGACCCCATGGGATCCAGACTCCTTGAATCGCACCAACGTAATCACTTCCTCCAGGCTTGCTCATATCTTTTATGAGTGGAGGAAGCCCAAGACTGGGATAGGAAAAACAGTGGCGAGTCCGAAACTCCAGGCACCTGCCATCGACGCCTGAAAGACGCCATGCCATCAGACACAGAAGTCCCTGCAAGAGAAGAGGGTGGAAACTGCCCAGCGGATCTGTGAGAAGGTCTACTCTCACCGGAAGCGTCACTGGGAAGTCACACAACATTTGCATCGCAGCTGGGAACCAAGGCTGAGCCCTCCAGAGAGGAGTTATCAATATGACCTCTGAGCATTGGTGCCGAACTTGGGCCAGGACCCGTGGAATCATCGCGAAAGGGGGAAACGCATAAAGAAGCTCCTCCGGCCATTTGTGCAGGAAGGCATCTGTCCCCATCGCTTGAGGATCCGGTCTCCAACTGAAAAAGTTTGGGACTTGATGATTCAATCGGGATGCAAACAGATCTACTTGACAATACCCCCACCGAAGTTGAAGGGTTTGAAAAATCTGCGAACTGAGTTTCCAGTCGCTGCCATCCCGCAGGAAGCGAGAATTCCAGTCCGCAGTCGTGTTGATATGACCCGGAATGTATTCCGCTATCACCGAAATCTTCTGCTGAAGGCAAAAATGCCAAAATTCCTTCGCAATCTCCGCTAGGAGTCAAGATTTTACCCCCCCCCAAACGGTTGATATACCTAAACGCCGAGACATTGTCCATCCGTAGGAGGATGCAACAATGAGCCCTGCGAGGGGAAAGGGACTTGATTGCGAAGGCTCCGGCTAGGAGTTCCAGGCAGTTGATGTGATATTTCAGTTCCCCCGGGGACCAACGACCCTCCGTTTCCACCAAGCTGCAACGGGCTCCCCAGCCCCAACGGCTGGCATCCGATTCTATCACCAAATCCAGACTGGAAGAAAAAATCGCTCTGCCATTCCAGGCATCCATGTGAGCGAGCCACCAAGATATTTCCATCTTGGCTTCCTCTGAGAGGGGAATAATCTCTGAGTACTGCAGACCTTTTTGGAGGTGAAGGATCTTCAATTTCTGCAAAGCCCTGTAATGTAATGGGCCCGGAAAAATCGCTTGAATTGAGGACGCTAGAAGGCCGACCAGGCGAGCCAACGACCTCAAGGATATATTCGGAGAGGCAAGGGCTCTCTTCAACTCTTTCTTGATTAAAATCCGTTTGCTTAACGGAAGGAGTAGCAAGGCTTTCATTGAGTCTTTTTGGAAACCTAAGAATTCTATGTTCTGGGACGGAGTCAAACTGGAATTTTCGGAATTGATAACAAAACCAAGATCCTGATGTAGCTGGATCGTCCAATTGAGGTTAAAGAGTACTAGCTCTTTGTCTTGAGCCATAATAAGAATGTCGTCCAAATATATGATCATCCTTACACCCCGCTCTCTTAAGAATTGGACTACTGGACGCAGCAGCTTGGTGAAGCACTAAGGGGCTGAGGACAGGCCGAAGGGGAGGACGTTGAATTCGAACCATTGGGAATCCCATTGGAATTGAAGAAAACGTCTGTGTGGTGCGAAAATTGGAACCGAAAGGCAGGCGTCCTTGAGGTCCAAACGTGTCATCCAATCTCCGTCTCTTAACAGATCCCGGAGAAGGTGTATACCCTCCATCTTAAAATGGCGATATACCATCCAAGAGTTGAAGGATTTGAGGTTTAACACTAACCTGGAGCCGCCGCCTTTCTTTTGCACTAAGAAGATTGTGCTGACGAACCCTTGAGGTTGCGGTTTGGACTGCACCACCGCTCCTTTCCGAATGAGAGAGGAGATTTCCTCTGTGGTGAACTCACGATCTGCAAGGGAAAAAAGGAGAGGAGAGGGAGGAGTTATTTGTCTCGCGGGGGGGCGTAGTACTCCAATCGGAAACCTTGAACTGTTTGAAGAACCCAAGGGTCTTGGGTAATATTCTGCCAGGCTGGGAGAAAATATTGCAGTCTGCCCCCCAAGAACACCTCTGATAAAGGAATAATCCTCACCTGAGTTGGAGGTTTCTTGATTGGAACCACCTCCACGATAGCCTCTGGAGGAGCGCCCACGGCCTCTATAGCGGTTAGGGTAGAAACTTTGGTGATCTGTGGCACCTCCTCTGTTTTTCTGATAGGAGAATCTGGAGGCCTGGTGAACACGGCCTGGAATTCGGCCTCTGAAGCGCCCGGCCCGTGAAAAAAGAGCATTATTAAAAACTTTCTTGATGTTGGATTGGGCTTTGTCCAAAGCCGTGTAGGTTGCGACGTATTTGCCCAAATTTTTTATGAATTTGTCACCAAAAAGCAACCCATTGTCCACAGGTCCTGCTTCATTAGTTTCCAGTTCAGCAAGTTTAGGGTCCAGCCGAATGAGAAAAGACCACCTAGGTTCGGTAGACATGGCGCAGTTTGCGTTGCCTAAAAGACAAATCGCTCTCTGTGTCCATTGTAATACCACCTCTGGGTCTAAAGGGGTGTTAGCCTCCTTAGATTGAACTGCCAGGTCTAGTATTTTAGTTAAGGGGCCAGAGACGTCCAATAACTTGTCCTGGCAGCCTCGCCAGGCGCGATCTAGACCTTTTTTGGGGTCTTTGGCGATCTTACGTAAAAAGGTAGCCATGCTGGGGTCCAGCTCAGGCGTCTCGGCCACTTTCCCCGACAGAGTAGACCGATGGCATTCCGACCTGAGGGTGTTGCGCACGTCCTTTTCAAAACTCTTGCGTAGCCTATCTTGCACGTAAAGGCCTACCTCTTCTGAGGGAACCCAGTCAGTGGAACGTGGGTGTATAATGTCTTCAGGGGAAAACAAGAGATTTTTACCAGCCGGAGCATTTGCGTCCAGTGTGGAATGCCGTGTTTTTCGCAGCTTCTTACGCGGAAGGGAATCCGCTTGTGAGTCCTCTGACTTGGATGAAGAAGATTCATGGAAGCCTGTCTGGGTCGAGGGGAAAGATGCCTCTTGGGGTGAGGGAGCCCCGTATTCGTGATCACGCAGCACCGAGGCTGCCATCTGCGCCAGTATTTCTGCGGAGGAAGAACCTCCGGCGCGTTGGAGAGAGAGGCCAGAAATCCCTCTGGAGTCCCCAGAATGTGAACGAGGTTGCTGGCTGCTTTTGCCTAAAAATTCCCTGCGCCCAAAATTAGTCAAGGGCTTTGTAAAAGGTTTCAAGGCTTGAATCAGTGCCCAGTTCACGGAGTCTTGCACATTGTAGCCCAGTGCCTCTACAAGATGTTCCTCCATTTGTTGTTCGACAGGAATTTCCTGCATTTCTTGGAACTGTTCATCTCCATCGGCATAGTACGCCATAGTAAGACTGAAAGACTTGGAGGAGTTGGCGGGGGGAACACCCTGAAGCAGGCAAAATATTAGAGAGATTTACAGCCCAATGCTGCTATGTCGACAAAATTCGAATGTGGAGGGAGCCACCTGCTTAAATATGAATTTGTATATATATATTTCCCCCTGGGCAGTGCCCTGTACGTATTATTGCAGCCCCGTCGGGCGAAATGCAGCCGTAGTGTGCCTTTTTGTCCATGCCTCTGAACGCGTGCGTTAAGCTGATTGGAATCTCCGATGCAGCTCAACGCGCGTGCGCGAGGAAGGACAAAGAAAGAGGACTACGTCCTCTTCAATACGAGCGACCGCTCGTATTATGGCTTGCTCTCACTCCACGCCGGTCAAAGAGGGTGAAATCCCTCGAGAAACAAGACAGAAATAACCCGGTAAACAATCGGGAGTAAAGCACGGCCATTTACTATGCTATGCGCGCGCTCAATACTAAATACAGCAAAATATATAGCACAAGCGACGCATCACTTAACTGGCTGCTGGAGCAGCAAAGAAAGAGGAAGGACTGTATCTTTCAGGCTATTTATGGACAGTGTAGAGCCATGATTGGTGGACTGGGGCTCATGGGAAATGTAGTTTAAATTGTTTATATTTTCATTGGCTGCTGTGTTTGTCAGTAAGTAAAGAGAAAGCATAATCCGAAGCCTCCGGTCCTGACATAGAATCAGCTATCACGGCTGCTACGGCTGCATGTAATAACGTGTTCGCATTCAACCAATAATCAGTCAGGCCAATAATCAGCACTGTTTTTTTTAAAAACAACCAAATGCTGTCAATAAGTCTGTGAACGTATTTACCTATTTTTCTATCTGCCAGGAGACCTTTTGTTATTTTTTTTGCAGCAAAAAGTAGTACATATAGATATCGAGTTCCTTAACTGATTTTGCACTTATATATGGAATTGCAAAATTGTGAAATACTAGAGGCTCTGCATTTTGTGAGTTTAACTGCTGTATTATGAACCGCAGAAATTCAGAAATATTATTGGACTGGAGTTTACTCCATAGAAGGTTCCAGTTGTCTAGATCAAAAGCCGATCGAAGCCCCACAAAACAGCAGAATATTTTACCCACAATTGTGATAGATCTTCCAGCTAATGCTCATAACATAATGATCAATAGTCAATGGTCAAATAGTCTGCTCTGAAACCACTTTGTTCGCTTGGAATGTTGCCAATATTGCGTTTTTGTGGATAGCCTTTATAACGGCACCTAGCCAAGAGCCTTGGATCTCACCTTCATTAAGAAAGAGACTTAGGTACAATTGGTATTTTGGTAACTAGCACTTGTTTCTTACAATATTTGGCATATTGCCTTAGTAGGGTGAAGAAGTGAATTCAATCAGAAAAAACAATATTGTAGAGCAGATCTCAGGACTGAAATTCTTTCATTCGTGCTCTACTGGTATATGAGAGCTCATGCCTGTGGCTTTTTCAATGCAGTGTTTGTGGTCCACCTAGTTAAAATGTGTGTTGTCAAATGCTGTGTCTGAGACATCCTTAAAAATCCAAAGGGTGCCTCTTCTCTTGGTATAAATGGCTTAATCTTACAGAAGGGTGTTGTATGTTTGAGTCTCCATTCTGACGGTCTGCTGGGCAAGAAAGTAATTGTGTGGTCTGAATAGCGATCTTGTTTAGCTACCATATTTCAAGATAGAAGACTTGATGGATGATATTAAGGCCCTGTATTTCTACATCTTCCACCAATTTTGTAAACAATCATAGGGTTTTGAGAGATATAGGGCCTCATTACGAGATTGGGGGGGCAGTATCTCTTACACCGCAGCTCTATTAAGAATTCACTGAAGGGCCGGCAGACAGAAACAGCCTTTCCAGGGCCTTAACATGGACGCTGGCTCCTAATGGAGCCTGTGCCACTGTGACGGTGCGGCGGGTGCAGCAGCACACGTAGCGCTTTCCACTGCCTGTAATTCAGGCAGTGGAATGCGCAACGAGGCTGTTCATGGGGGCCCATGCCAAGTGCATGGGCAGTGCAGGGGCCCCCAGATGCCCCCATTCCACCAGCCTTTCCATGGCCTGCCTGCAGCCTGGGGGTGCCAGCGGTCGGACCGTGGTGTCTCCACCACGGTCATAATATGGCGGTCGGACCGCCACAACCATGGCGGTCCCACTGTCACCACGCATTTAGAGGCTCATAGTGTTTGGCCAAAATACTGAACTAAAAATATTGTGATACAAAATATCATGTCAGGAATATAGGGATGTCAAAAATATCGTTAACAGGAAACTGAAGGTACGGATATTGTTTAAAGTATTGTTTTTTATATCATACCAACTATTGATTTATAAAATATTGTTGTATGTTATGCTGTTTATAAGATTTTTTGTATGTAATTTATTGTGGTGTGTTTGATAATTTATGTTTAATAATTTTTGTGATTTTAGGAAAATATTTTAATTATGAAATTGATGAAATTTGTATTTTTGGTTGTATTACTCTCTACAAATAATGGATTTATATTATTTTTTTAGCAGCGAGAAATTCGATTTTCAGGTGTTATGGGGAGATTTTGAAAAAGTGAATATTTTATTTAAATGTAATGTTACTTATCTTAATGATATGCAAACTCATTTTGAAAAATGCTTAAATGTATTGTGTTACATTAATAATTTTAATAAATTGTTCATAATTATTTTGAATATAGTAGTTATATTAAATTAAAATATACTATCGTATTGTAAATTAATAAATGCATATTAACATTATAACATTTTGTAAAATAAAAACAAAAATATTTGAAAGCTCGTTTACATGTTGAAAATTATGTCACTGTAAAAAATGTTTTTTCATACATTTTTTATATTTACATTTATTTGAAACATTTTTGTAATGTTTAATTACATTATGAAAATATTATAAGAAGGTATTAATAATGATGTATATGGGGTGTGGCTTGACGCAGTGGAAAATGGGCGCAGCTTAAAACAGCGATCTCGCATCCGGGCCATAAATCCGACCATTGACTGTACCACCCAACCCCCTCGGAGCCGCACAGCAGCCGCAATCCGATTTATATGAGAAGAGGGCCCTGAGATGCAGGAGGAACCGAGCAGTGGACGGCACGGCCTCTGCCGCTCGGTGGGAAGGGGCGGTGTGGGTGGAGATGGAGGTCCCAGCCTGGGCACAAAACATTCTTGCAGCAACGAGTAGGCATCCTTTGGGAAATTAAGGCCACTCAATCGCTGCCAACCCGGGGTGCTACTTTGTGGGACGACAAGGCAGGGCCCGGGAGCTGAACCGGACCACTTGCCATCACCGATCTTCTGGCCTACGAGGAGTGAAGAAGGAGAGCCATTCTTCCCCTGACCGAACACAGTGCTGCCCCTGCAGAGGGCCTCTGAGTATATGAGAGAAGGTAGCTGATGAACAGCATGGGCTGAGCCCATGAGATCCAGAGAGGGCTTGCCATATACAGCAGTCTCAAGACTTTCACAACAGGAGCTGTCCACTGTCCCCGTGGGCCCTCGTGCATGCAGGTGGCGTGCACCAGTTGATTGAGTCCCTAGCCGCCCCACAGTGTCACCCTCCTCCTGCTGGGGGCCACCAGTGTTGATTTCTCTGGGCCGCGGGATGGAGCACTGCAGTGCCTTGGAGACACATAAGGCGCAAGGAAATTAGGCACAGCGGCAGGCCGGTGCCCGGACATGGCATGTTTCGGGGCTGCGGGAGGTGCCCGTACCAGATGAACAAAATGGACCATTATGCAGTGGCGCTCCCAGCCTCATCGCGGGGGAGCGCCTGTGGGACAGGAGGAGGGCCTGCCCCAGTAGGAGGAACCCTCTCTCAAGGAAATCATGGCAGCAATAAAGGACCTGAAGGGGACCACAGAACCAAAGCTGGATGCAGCAACAATTGACGTCGCCTTGCTATGGGCAGACCACCAGAAACTTTTGGAAATGGTTACCTCAATGGAGTCCAGTGTGGGAGGTCTTCAGAACACCATGAAATTACTGGAGGAAAACGTTTGTAAACTAGAGAAGGCACACATTCAGATGGCAGCGCGACTTGAAGACCAAGAAGGAAGGGTGCGCCGCAATAAAATTTAAATCGTGGGGGTCCCTGGACAGGCTGAAAAGCCCAGTATTGAATTATTTGTGGAGTAACTCATCACCAAATACTTAGTGCCAAAAAGCTATTCTCATTTTTTTATGGTGGAAAGGGCGCACAACACGCCAATACCTCCGCCCAAGACGGGTGCGACGCCCCATATATTCACTGCAGGGATAATCAATTTTAGGGACCAAGCCGCCGTATTACAAGCAGCCCAAGCAAAGGATTCCATCCAATATGAAACGCAACAATCCGTTTTTTTCCGGACTTCACACTCCACGTCCAGCGCCAGCGATGTAGCTTCATAGAGGTCAAGAAAGCCCTTCGCGAGGCCAATTTGAAATACATGATGATGTAACCAACAAGACTTCGAGTCATTGCGGATGGCAAGACCTCGCACTTCGAGACTCCTTGAGAAATGCAGAACTAGTTGGAGGGCTGGCACGTTGTACAAAAAAAACACAAACCTCACAAGAGAAGTACCATGCCGCAGGAGGAAAACCGATCCCCGGATCGAGACCAGGAGGACCAGTGAGAACCGACGGGGGCTGAAAAGAGACTAGACCACGGATTTAGACCAGATGTGTGCATGAGTCGATATTTTAAGGCAGGAGGAGACATTGGCAGACTATGGGGGTCATTCCAAGTTTGGCGGGTGGCGGTCGCCGCCCGCCAAACTTACCCCGCCAAATGACCGCTCCGCGGTCAAAAGACTGCGGAGGCCATTCTTACTTTCCCGCTGGGCCAGCGGGCGCCCGCCAAGGGAGCGCCCGCCGGCCCAGCGGGAAAGGCCCTGCAACACAGAAGCCGGCTCCGAATGGAGCCGGCGGTGTTGCAGGGGTGCGACGGGTGCAGTTGCACCTGTCGCGATTTTCACTGTCTGCTATGCAGACAGTGAAAATCATGCTGGGGCCCTGTTAGGGGGCCCCTGCACTGCCCATGCCAGTGGCATGGACAGTGCAGGGGCCCTCAGGGGCCCCACGACACCCGTTCCCGCCATCCTGTTCCTGGCTGCAAAAACCGCCAGAAACAGGCTGGCGGGAAGGGGGTCGGAATCCCCATGGCGGCGCTGCTTGCAGCGCCGCCATGGAGGATTCTCCCAGCCGGGGGAAATCCGGCGGGAAACCGCCGGACCTGGCTGGGCGACCGCGGCTGTACCGCCGCGGTCGGAATGCCACATGAAGCACCGCCAGCCTGTTGGCGGTGCTACCGTGGACATCCACCGCCAGGGTTGGAATGAGGGGCTATATAACAAGCAGGCCAGAAATAACATACTGCAGAGGGAGATCACTAACAAATTTTCTATGTGCTAGTTACCCCCAACATGGAAACAGAGATAACTGGTTAGCAGAACAGAGCAGGGGATTCTTTAAATGTGGACAATGTGGTGTCTGTAATTGGGCTTGGCATGCAAAGAAGGATTTTACTGATCACGATGGTCATCAGTTTAAAATACAAACAAATATCACATGTGTGACATCGTTTGTGATCTATGTAATACTATGCAAATGTCAGCGCATTTATGTGGGAGCACGATTCGTCCTTTGAAAGTCAGAATTGGGGAACACATGAGGGCTATGAAACAGGAGGCTGAAAGGTACCCTATTGTGCAACGTATGTATACGTTTAAATAGCCACAAGTGCTGTGTTTATGAACATTATAAAATGGACAAGTACCAGGGAGATCAGTACCTGTATCATGGAACATCTCTAAGGAGGATGTCATGATTTACAAATATCAGTTGGCTTCAGAGCCAGTGTGCAAGTATACACGTGTAAATTTGTATATCTCACCTTATGATTGGAATTATATCATGAATTTACATTATGCCACTGTTGTGTTTTTTTAAGACACTTGAATTACGATGCTCTTCCGGACAAAATTAGACCTATTTTTGTTTACATGAATGGCTGACAATATAAATAGATAATAAGGAACAAAGGACTATAAGACACTTGAACTACGATGCTCATCCGATTAAAATTAGTCCTACTTTTATTTTTATGAATGGCTGACGATATAATAGAGATAAAAGGGACAAAGGACTAAAATACACTGGAACTACGATGCTCATCTGATCAAAATCAGTCCTATTTTTACTTCCATGAATGGCTGACAAAATATAGGGACAAAAACAGACAACGAACTACAAGATATCTAAGAAAGCGTACTCGCGGCGAATGACAAGACGCAATAATTTGGTGAGGAAATGTCGTTCTTTTAAACTTAGTGCGGCGTGGCGTACAACTTATCTATTGTTAAGCACCTTATGAGAGGGGCACTATAGGCAACACAATAAGAACAGAATGGCAGACTAGGCTGGGAGAACGATGGCACTGTACTGTATTTAACCGCTAGCGTTCTGATGATCTGCTGACATGCCGGTAATTAGGGCACGTGACGGGTGACATCTGTCTAACGCGGCTTGCCTTATTTAGATTGAAGAGCCAGCAGAGCCTACAAATTTGTTAACGGATTTATCTAGACATTTATAGCACCATTCAATTGACTAATAGCGCGTTACGCGTTTTGACAGCACACCTAGATCTTATGACATATGGTGTTATTAAATTCATTAACACCACATCATGCGTGTACGTTACAATGATTCAACTTATAGTGTAAGTTTATTTTGCAAGATAAGTATATACTGATTCCCAACAGGGGGAGTTTTATGACACATGGTTTATTCACAGATTTGCAGGTCACACGCCAATAAGAAACAGGTTGCTAATATTGGTTTGAATTACACAAGCTAATATAAACCAGATGCTTAAGGGGTTAAGGGAAACCAGAAAGAAGAGTCTCTAATAGGAATCTACAGGTATCTTATTTAGGTGACGGGAAAACATTTTGTAGCTCTAAACTCATGAGACACTAAATTGTGGTCATGACTGCACAGGTGTATGCTTGCACATTGGGTTACTCTTCGGAATAAGAACCCAACTATGAATCGATCATGAGTAAAATAAATTTTAAGTGAACACAGTTTAATGATTGCACTATAACACTGTTTTAGTACGTAATCTTCTACGCACTGACTGTCTTTTCTCTTTCTTGTGACGGTTACTAATTACATAATGGTTTGTTTCCTGATACGTAAATGTTATTAAGTTTGCTATTATTGTGGTAGTTGGTACAAATCATTAATTATATTAGTATCCCATTCTTTGCATGAGAGGTGTACCCAATTGTATGTTTTCAATGAATATATGTTTCTGAAGATTGTATAGACAAGTTGTCATATATATGTAATTGCAGCCCTGACAAAGTCACGGGGTACACCCCGGACAAAACACGTATTGGCAGCAATTGGCAAGTGACGAGTGGAACTTATAGCGGAAACTCAAGATTCAAAGAATAAAAGACACAAAAAATGACTCCGAATGGACTTTGCGTTTGATGTGTGCCTTATATAAAGTGATATGAGTTGAAAAGCTGCACGCTGATTCTGATGGTGTGAAGTCAGAGACTACATGAAGACACAAATGCTTGGGGGTGGGG
Source organism: Pleurodeles waltl (assembly GCF_031143425.1). Classification (NCBI taxonomy): domain Eukaryota; kingdom Metazoa; phylum Chordata; class Amphibia; order Caudata; family Salamandridae; genus Pleurodeles; species Pleurodeles waltl. The sequence continues at coordinate 394,320,579 of NC_090448.1, forward strand.
GGAAGGGGACAGGAACAAACTGCCATAGTTGGGATAGTTGATTGCTGGGCATAAAAGCTACAGTTTATTGAGTAGCGTACAAGTCACGTTTTAACAATACCAAGTTTTGTTTTGGGATGACAGGCACTCTGCATGTTGGTGGGGGTTTGCAGTTTTAGGCCTGACTTGCAGGGGGGCTGGGTGTGGGGAGTTGGGGATATGTTTAAAGCAAAAGTTGATAATAGCTTTTATTGCTATATATGTTAGCAGTGGCACAACACAGTACAAAAGTCTAAATGAGCCAGGACGGCAGATACAGGTGGTCTTATTGCGAACCACAAAAGGGATGAGTCGCAAAGATGCATAGCGCACAACAAATGAATGATACACAAGGCAGGCTTTCTCCACCCAAGATTGATCTCCAGATAATGACCTGGAATGTGAACTGACTATTAAGTAAAATTAAGAGAACTACGGTGATCCAATTCTTAAACAGACACTACCCAGATATAGTACTCATACAGGAGAATGATTTGAAGGGTAATCACTACCAGGCCCTAAACAGACTAGGGTATATGCTGACAGCATGCTCAGGTTTTACATCCAATTCCAGAGGAATAGGAATTATGGTTAAAACATCACTCCCACACGTCCCACACTCCACTAGGCACAATCCCCGCGGGAGGTATGTGGTTCAATCCAGGAGATGGCAGGGATGTGCCCTAAATATCTACTCAGTCTATATACCACCAAACATGCATGCACAAACACTACCTGTTCTTAGTGACATACTGGCATACTAGCGATGGGGGACTGGAACGCTGTAATGGACCCTCTGGCAGAGAGAGCAAGCCCAAGGACTGGCGAGGCGTGGCCTCCCCGATCTTTGGAGATTGGATAACCCCTTACACCGCCAGTATAAATTCCACTCAGCGGCCTACTCTATAGCCTCCGGATGTGACTACTTAATTACCCATCACACAACGGCCTTCAAGATTTACAGAGCTAGAGGGATATCGGACCAGTCACCCCTGACGGTGACATTCTGGGTGGTGCTCCCTAAGTCAGAGGCAATGCCACACATAGACCCTTGGTACTTTAAAGATAAAGATAGGATGTCACAACCTAGGAAAGCGGTGGGGCACTATTTTCAATAAAACGCAGGAACAGTCCAGTTCCCTAGTATACTGTGGGAGAAATTTAAAACAGTACTTTGAGGCCAGGCAATCTCAGGCATTGGAGACAGCGGCCCGAAATTAGCCAAACGCACAGTGGTTTCATGAGCTCCGGCTTAAGCAGAGTGAGTTTTTGTCACTTACAGAAGATATAGGCAGAAAAAAAACCACTCTGTACACAAAGGCGACTCCATGAGGTCGGGAATAAAACAGGCAGACTACTGGAGTGGCTGGAGAAACGCGATCAGGGGGAGGCGGGATGTTACGAATTTGGCACACCACAGGAGCTTACTGCAAATCAGTAGACAAAGTGGCAGAGATCTTTGCAACCTATTATGAGACTCTCTATACAACTACTGCTAGGGTAACGTTGGGCGAGTGCAATGAGTTCCTCAGGAACTTTCAAGTCCAAACCCTATCTGACACTGACAAAGACACACTCAAGGGCACTCTTGCTGAAGTCGAAATTATAGAAGCCCTGCGGTCCCTACAGGTGGGTAAGGCATCGGGCCCTAGCGGCCTAAACGTTGAACTCTAAGGGGATAGCGTTTGAGGTGTCTGCATACCTATTGCCCATGTATCATGACACCTTACAGGTGGGCGAGCTCCCTATGGTCCAGAGATTGCGATGATCGCGGTTATCCCAAAGAAAAATACCCCTCTATGGAGTGCTCCTCCTATCGCCCCATTTTGCTCCTGAACATGGAGGCCAAGGTGCTGGCAAAGGCATTGGTATTAAGAGTACGTAAAGTGATCACCACAGTGATACACCTATCAGTCAGGGTTTATGCCTCACAGAGGGACACGCCTGAATTTACATAGGCTATACTGGGTACTACACTTAACATGGACAACTGAACATGAACCTGCCATAGTTCTGCCATTAGATGCGCAAATAGCTTTTAACAGCATTAAGTTGGAGTTTCTGTTCGCCACTCTGAGACTTTTTGGTTTTGGCCCTAAGTTCTGTGCTTGAGCCCGCCTTCTATATATGAATGCATTGTCAAGGGTTAAGATGAACGGAGTACTTACCAGGCAATTTGGTCTGTGCAAAGATACCCGACAGGGATGCCCACTGTTCTCTATGATATTCGCTCTAGCCTTAGAACCCTTGGGGGTTGGGTGCAAGCGGACCCCCTTCTTTGGGGTATAGATGGAGGTTATGACCTCGAAGAGTGGATCTCTTTACAGGCGGAAAATGTACTTCTGTACCTCAGTAAACCCACCCTATTTATTGACAGCGTTCTACAGGTTTTCTGCATTTTTGAAAACCACTCCAACTACCGTATAAATTGGGAGAAATCATGCCTGTTTCCGCTGACGGGGGTGCCTCAGTTGCCGACTTGCTATACAGTAGGAAGGCTTCACCTATTTGGGGATACATATCACTAGAGATGCACATGAATTCTTAAAACAGAATCTATACACAACCCTAGACAGGCTCCATCACAATGTAGGCCACTGGTGGAAGCTACCATTATCATTGATGCATTGATGGGTATAGCTGCCCTGTATAAAATGATGGCTCTACCTTGATTACTATATGCACTACAAAGTACACCGTTACCTATTCCTTGCACATTCTTCCAGAAACTGGACCAAGAGGTCCGATTACTGCTCTGGGACAGAGGACTGTCCAGGATTGCTCTGAATAAACTCCAGAGAGGAGCGTATGAAGGGGGACTGGCAATCCCCGACGTTCTTAAATACTATTAGGCCTCCCAGCTGGTGGTAATTAATGATTGGGTATGTGCAGACCGACAATAACTAGAAGTTTGGGTGAACAGGGAGGCAATGGGAACTAAAGGCTAACTTCCCATCTTATTCCAAAACAAACCACAAACAGTCTTGTTGGTCCATACTCAAACGGTTGTCGATATATGGCAGGCAGCCACTCGTTTTTTGGGATGGACGGGTAAACTGACAGAACAGACCCCGCTCTGGGACAGCGACCTTTTGTCTGAGGTAAGGGGATTAAACGGACTCTCAAGGTGGGACCTTATAGGTATAGAAAAGCTGGGGGTTATCTGGAAAGGGGAGGGACCCCAGACTTTCAAGGAATTACAAGCAGAATTCCAGCTCACAGTCTTGGAACACTTTCACTCCCGGCAGGTAACACATGCCCTTAGAGTACATCTCTCACGGGGTTCACATATAGAAGACCCAACACCCCTAGAGGATAGACTCTTGCTAGACTCTATGAGGGAAAAAGTCACCTCACTTACATATTTAAAAAAGCATGAATAATGCTCTGGAGGTTTTGGGACCACTCAGGGCTAAGTGGGTGGCAGACATGGGACAAATCGGAGGACGAGGAATGGGAAGAGGCACTACAAAGCCCCAGAGAAATAGTGATTTGAGTGGAGTTCAGGCTGATTCAATTTCATATCCAGCACCGGGCATACTATGCCTCAACCCTGCTTCACAGGATAGGTACGTCCTCAACTGGGGCCTCCCTACGAGGTTGTGGACAAGAGGGCACATTTCTGCATATAATGTGGTCTTGTCCATGGATCCAACCGTACTGGACGGGAGTCACAGGACTGATGATAAGGGTGACAACGTTACCGATCACATTGGATGCCAAGTGGCTACTAATTAACGTGAAGGGCAAACGGATGTGGGCCAATAACAGAGCAATGTGGCTAGCAACTGGGGCCATACTAGCTAAGAGGAATATCGCTAGGATGTTGTGGGGGGGATGGGTGCAGCTTAATGGGGGGATTTGAGGGGGCCCGCCTACAGTTCAAGAGTGACAGACAGATATGGACTGGTGCCAAAGCGCAAAAAAAGTGATATATAAAGGCGGAGGATGTCTGAAAAAATCAGAGAAGATCTGGGGACAGTGGGAATCTCACCAAATGTCTGAAACGATACACAATGAGCTATAACCAACTAGCCAATGAAGGTTGTATAATATTGCATAGGGAAAATGTTCAACACTGTGGGCCTCATTACGAGTTTGGCAGTCTCAGGACCACCATGTTGGCGGTGGTAGTCGTACCGCCAACAGGCTGGCGGAGAAGACCGCCAAATTATGACCGTGGCGGTATTCCCAACAGAATACAGCCAAAGCATGACCGGCACCGCCTCTGCGGTCAGACCGCAACAGATGACGGAAGGCACCTGCAGTCCGGCGGACGCCCTGTTACCGCCAGACAGATTACGAGGCAGCACACCGCCAGGGTTTCTGCCGTGGTCGCACCAACACAAAAACCCAGGCACAAACTAATTGCATAAAAGGAGACATTCACCTTCAGGAAGCTATACTCGTCTAGAGCCGCCATGGAATCAGAACTACACTTCATCCCGCTTCACCTGCTCGCACAAAGACAACAGAATCTTCGCCGACTATGACAACAACAACCATAAGTACACACACTTACCTGTAACTGTTGTGTATTGTCAATGTATGTACAAGCACACAATATACCATCGGGAAGGGGGTGCGAGGGCGACAACCACACAATACTACACACTGACACGCACACTCATATACAGCTACACACACACATGCCAGGACATGCACAGTGCACACATTACAGCCAACACACACACACATCAAAAACACACACTCACGCAAGGAAACCCCACACAGGCCCAGTTACACACAATAACACAAAACACCACAACGTGTTACAACAACACTACAACCATACCATCATCAGTATGTTGGTAAGAACTCAATATAAACACTATCCAGGGACATATCACACATACAACACAAACTACAACCAACAGGAAATGAACACACACAACCACACAACCATACAACTTACCAATCGACATACACATCACCCACAGCACATCATATCTCTCATACAATGCATTAAACATGCACACTGTCAAAACACACCAAGCCACACAACACACTACACAACACACCAACACACACATGCCAACACAAACACTACTCGATAGCATGACAAAACAAAATGTTTCGAACAGACACATGCCCATCACACAACACACACTATCACTGTGGGTCAAAATCACAGCACACTACCTCACATACTGCCCAAACTATACAGGTAGCACAAACACCACACACACACATACATACACACAAAAATACGGACACACAACCAATGTCAGCCAGGAACAACACCATACTAGGAAAAGAAATGCATGACAGAGATGTAATCATTAAACCAACAACAGGCTGGTTTAAATCATTATTAGAATTCAGAATTTTGAAAAACAAAGGCCATAGGGCAGGCCTTAGACAACAGTCTGAATGCACACAGTGCACATATGTGTGCCCGAACTTGACTCTTGACTGCCATGTAAACTCCACAAGTAGGCGCATCAAGGGGGCAGGTAGGCACCTCAGGGATTATCGGGGGTTGGCGGAGGAAGAGGTTTGGGCTTAGGTTTGGGAGGGGGCCTTTGGGATGTGGCTGGGGGTGGGTAGGTTTAGGGGAGGGTTGGCTTTTTTGGGGAGGGGTAGACTTCTTGACAAGGGGAGGGTCATGGGTACTTGCAGGGGGCAGGGAAGGCCTTGGAGGTGGAAGAGTCGGACTTGGTGAGGGAAGCAAAATGTTTAGGGGTCTCACAGAGGGGAGAGAAGTAGGGAAAAGGGCAAACTCGGAAAGGAAGGCTTTTTTGACACACAGGGATAGTCATAGCAAAAGGGTTTAGGTGTGGAGGGAGAGGGAGTGGTTGTAAGAGGTGATGGTGTGGATGTCATGGATGCAAGGTATGCTTGTGGGTGCTGTGTGTCCTTTGGGTGGGTGAGTGAGGGCATTTCTGTGTCTTGGGATGAGGGGGTGGAGGTGCTGGGGGATGCTGTGGTGGGTGGCTGACTATCTGTTGGTGTGGTGACTGCAGGTACGGTGAAGGTACAAACTCCAAACAAAGCTGCAAAGAATCCAGAACACGTCCGCCCACCTCATTCTAGACGTCCCACGCTGCAACCACATCTCACCCCACCTCAGAGACCTACACTGGCTACCAGTATCAAAGAGGATCACCTTCAAAATCCTCATCCACGCACACAAAGCCCTCCACAACACAGGTCCCGCCTACCTCAACGACAGACTCACCTTTCACACCCCCACCCGCAACCTGCGCTCCGCCAACCTCGCCCTCGCCTACGTCCCCCGCATCCGTCGCACCACCGCTGGAGGAAGATCCTTCTCTCACCTAGCCGCCAAGACCTGGAACTCCCTACCGCTCCACCTCCGCCTGACCCAAGACCTCCTATCATTCAGGAACGCCTCAAGACTTGGCTTTTCAACCAGTAGCTCTCCCCCCTAGTGCCTTGAGACCCTAACAGGTGAGTAGTGTGCTCTATAAATCCTTGATTGATTGATTGATTGATGTGCTGCATGCAGGAGTGTCAATGGTTGTGGTGTCTGCGGGTGTAGTGATGGGTGGATGTCTGCGGGTCTGCTGTGGTGCTGTCTCTTGGTAGGATATGTGTAGTGGCTGGATCGGTGAATGTTGGTGTGGTGTCTGCAGGTGTGTCAGGTGTGCTCTGTTTGATGCTGGGGTGGTGGGGTTGTCATGGCAGGTTGTGACTGTTGGTGTGTACATCTGAATGCTGCTTGTGTGCATGCCGGTAGTGTCTCTTGTGGTGCTTATGTCTGTCTGAGCTACCCTTGGATGTTGAGATGGATGCATGCCCGTCTGCGTGCTTTGGCTGGGTCTGGGAAGAGGTATTTGGGATTGGGAAGAGAAAGGTGGAGGGGGATGGCAGACAAAGGGTGACTGGCTGACTTCAGTGTGGAAGCCAAAGCCTGAATAGATCTCTGTAGGCCAGCCAGTGCACCGTGAATGCCCTCCATTACTCTGTTGGATTTGAGTTGCCAGTCCGTGGATGGCATTAACAATGGTCAAATGACATGCAGAGATGGACCTCAGGAGGTCAATAGTCTCCTCACTGAGGGCAGCAGGGCTAACAGGGGCTGGAGCAGAGGTGCCTACAGCAAAGGAGACGCCCACCGTCTTGGGTGAGCGGGCACGGCCAACTGGATGGGGAGCTACAGGGAGGATGGTGGTAGAAAGGGGAGTGGGAGACAGAGATGGTGCTGGGGTGGTCCCAGATTGGTCCGCCACCACCAGGAAGTGTCCACTGGGGGAGGATTCCGATGGTGATGAACTGGATCCTGTCTCCCCGTGGCACTCCCCTCGCCATCCGGGACACCGGGTCCCTTAGTGTCGATGGTATCATGAATTGAGGTCCCCTGGCCAGCAGCTTCCCCACTCAGGTGTGCCCAGTCTCCTTCGCCTGCTGATGCTGGAAAATCGAAAGAGAGGTGGGGTCATACTGTTCTTTTCAAAGACTAACATCACACTGTACGCATCAATCACATTACAACCACTTGTACCACACCCCCAGGTAGAACCAGGTTAGTGCCAACATCATGTCACAACCAGATACCACCTATGCCCCTACATTACAACAACAGCTCAGCCACCTATTGCACACCTATTAAACCATTATATCAGTAGAGCAATCACAATGACCAATCCATGACAACCTGACTAGCCAACATGAATCTAAGTCCCTATCCACAGCAACATAGTCAACCAACAGCCAAACAATGAAAAATAGTGGTAACATTAATTTCAACATATCACATACACAAAATCCACACATACCTACATTTTTAGATGATGTCATATACCAGGAAAGGAGCCACATCGTGTGCCAAACACAAGACAGCATGTTGCATAAAAGCCAAAACCATTTCATGTCACAGAGTCCACAACCTTCACAACTGATATTTGCAAACATGCAACAACTATACCTGCCTCTTCAATATTTGGAGCATGATAGAGTCTAAAAACATGTCAGCAACAAATGTCTCAATAGTCATGTAGGAAAGGATGAGACATACTTTGTGGAGCTACTCATCTAAGTCATTCGCCACATGTAAACAAAGTCATGTACACTTATAGGGGCAAACTTAGCCCACAGGATGTACCCACAGACAAGCCCAGGTACCATACCAACACCTTAAATTCAATGTACACCTGTTGTGTGCATGAAGGCTACATACAGTTTGACTAATCATGATGAGTGCCAACATGAATAGCTCATTACTCAAGTGCCAACATCACTATCCACACTTCGGACATGAGCAATCTTACATCTGAATATGAACATTACAGTGCCACAACACACTCCTGAGCTTAACATGATAGAGACATACAACTTGAGGTAAGCCAGATGACTGACTACACACACCATTCCAACAACATGTGAAGGTGAAATACCACACCTGCAACACAATTCAGTCAGTACAAACTATAGGATTCCATACCAAAAGCCTACACAACATATCCACAAAAGCAAAATTGAGTATGTAGAAGTGGCATCACAATGTTGATATATGCCTGAACCTTACAATGTACACATGATGTTGGCAAAAACCAGTTTAGATTGTACCAATTACCAAGATGTTGTGGCCTATTAAGCATACCCACAACACATTGAAATAGGAAATTGTTGTGTAGCCACTTACCATCCGAAGAATATGTACATGGTACTATTATTCAAAGCTCTCATATCAACGATATGGGTTAGATTAGGAGTCTAGTTATACCACCATGGTTTAGTACATGCAGGATGTCCATTCTGAGGAAACATCACACGTGCCAATGTTCAGCTGACACTTACCAATGTGGACACCTCCTAACAGATCAGAGTAAGAGCAGTATGTGTGGCATGTGAAATGTCAAATTGAGATCACAGCCTCACAATAGGTTGACACTCAATGGAAACCTCACGAATAGTTGGCATGTACTCAACTTGTCAGACTCAATGTTGCACACAGCGATGGATCAAGGGACATTTGAATGGTCAGAGGGCAAAGACCAGGACAACTTACCACCAGGATATTGGGAGTATGGATCTGTAGGTGGAAAGGAACAACCAGAAGGGTACTAAGAGCAGTTCAGTGGTACACATATGACACAGTCACATATGCATCATCATATGCTACTGTACAGAAGGGAAGACATAGGTGAGTAATATGTCTCTAAATACAATACAATGTGCACACTTATGTATCAATGGTGAGGACTTTACATGTTAGGTTTTCCTAGGAGACATTTTACCTTTTGCACTTACCACACTGTCACATGTTAGAGTCTTTCACATAATACACTGACCTTGCAGAGGAATGTAAACAAGTTTAGTCAGTACTCAACCCAAGTGACTGCTGTGCTGCCCTCAAACGCCCATCCAACTCAGGGTAGGCCACCATCAATATGCTGGCCATTAGGGGGTCAAGGTCCAACGGGCACCTCTTCGTCCTTGGGAGGACATCGCCAGCTGGGACTCAGCGGTCTTACAGGCCCAGCGTCTCAGGTCCTCCCACCGGTCCGACGGGCACCCCTTCATCCTGGGGAGGACATCACCAGCTGGGACTCAGTGATCTTACGGGCCCATCATCTCAGGTTCTCCCACCGCTTTCGACAGTGGGAGCTCTGCCAGCTGTGGACCTCCAGGGTCTGCTGTGGGTCTGCACTTTCTTGTCCAATGGGTGTTGACCTACAAGGATGACACAGACAAGAGGAGAAAGTCATGTGCACAGGCACCGTCCCAAAACAAGTATGGTGAACAATCAAGTTAGTGCAAGTAGCCAAACATACCTTTCCTCACACCTCAAACTCTTTTGCAAGTCACCCTCTGCAGTCAGGCCATGTGTACAGTAGAGTCAGGCATCCAACATGCATACCACGCACCACGTTTTGGCTAGAAACATAGGACCAGACTACAAGTATGTCCTTAAAATGGTACATGTCTACAACTATTTGTCACACCAACATTGATATAAATGGTGTAATGTACATATGTGGATTAGGGTACACATATCACACACACTACCTCCTACGTAGCAGGGGTACCAGTCTTTCTATGCACATGTGCACATAACCATCTACCCACACATAATAGCCCAATCCTTCATTCATGCACATTTCATCTACCTTATCATACACTGTACCTTTCACCGAATGGTACTGGAGTGGACTCACCTGCTCATCTGGTGCACCATATAGCTGTCCATACAGGAGATGTCCTCAACATGCTTGTCCAGCTCTTCCGGAGAGAAGGCAGGGGCCCTAACACCTGCAGAACATGGCATGATTGCTCCCAGAGGCAGTACACAGCAGCTCAGGTCATGGAGGTCTTGCTGGCAGCAGTGTGGGGAGTCAAGTGAGGGATTGTGCAGAAGATGGCGGTCACGTGACAGTCACGTAAAGAACTGTCACCTCGGGTGGACGTCGCCACTGGCCCAAGTCAGCCAAAGGCAACAATGTGTTCCAATGGCAATGTCCACTGCGGTTGTAACTGCCTACTGTCATGACGACATCCACCGGCCGAGTCAGGTCGCTTCCATATGTCCAGCACAGTAGGTCATGCAGCTGCCATTTTAGGGCTCAAATATGTATAATTTAGTAATGGAAGTTGTGTCATTTACTGAAACCTCATATCCATGACAATGTGTGAAGTGCAGGCTTACTGTTTACAAGTATTAGTGTACATGTCATTACTAGAGGAAGTGAAATGAGGAATTTTTGGTTATGTACATGAAACAGTGTTGTCACCGTACTAATGACAATCTGAAGATGTTATAGGTGCAAAAAACATGTGTTACATGTCTACAGGGTTGATGTAACTTTCACTGTCAATGACATGTATCTTCATGTAGGGTACATGTGAGGGATTAAGGGATTTGAATCCAGCATACCTTCACATTTTGGCTCAATATGTGCTGAATACCACATATTCATGGGTTCATGCAACATGATTTAGATGTTTGTGTGAAGTTGTTGTGATTACACTTATGATGTATGGATTTAGTCATTCACATACATTCTGGTGTTGACCCACATAGTTACCCTGGCCCGAGGAGAGTAAGACAACCTCCAGTGTGCTGTTTGCTAGCAGACCTGCAGACCATGGAGGAGCGATTTGTAATACAAATATATTGCCTAGATAGGCATACAATTATGGATCTATGTCGACAGTTGGAGCCAGATCTGATGCTTGCCATTCGCAATCCAAATAGCATACCTCTCATTGTTCAAGTTACATCAGTGCTGCACTTCCTATCCACTGGGTCCTTTCAGAACACAAAGGCCCTAACTGCAGGGATGTCTAAGCCCATGTTCAATCTGGTTTTAAAGGCTGTACTGTCTGCATTGTTAAAACATCTGGACAGCTACATCAGATTTCCCCCAGCATGAGCATTTGGTCCATGTGAAGGCGGATTTCTACGCTTTGGAACACATTCCACATGCAGTTGGAGCCATACATGGCACCCATGTAACCCTGGTTCCCCCAAGTGCAAATGAACAGGTATATAGGAACAGGAAAATCTTCCATTTTATAAACGTCCAAGTGATCTGTTTGGCTGACCTCTACATTTCACAAGTTTGTGCAAGGTATCCAGGATCAGTACATGATTCCTTTATCATGTGGAACAGCAATATCCCATGGCTGATGACACGACCATACACAGAGAGGGCCTGGCTGGTTCGTAAGTCATGTATGCCATGTGAGTCTGTACCTTTTTTTCCTGCTACCATATATGGGGATGTCCAAGATTAAAGTTTTGTAGTGTCACTATACTTTACAGGGGACTCTGGCTACCCAAACCATCCTTGGTTATTGACACCAGTGAGGTACCCAATCACGCCTGGGGAAGTCTGCTCCAATGAGGCCAACGGATGGACAAGGCTTGTCTTGGAGCAGACTTCTGGGCTCCTGGAGGCAAGATTTAGCTGCATCGACAAACCTGGATGAGACCTCCTCTACTCACCCTAGAAGGTATGTCAAATAATTGTTGCCTGCTGCATGATCCACATCAACCATTACTTCAACTGACTCAAGGTATGCAATGTGATGTAACAATAGAGATTCCATGGGGTATTGTTGAGTTTATGCATGCCATGTAATGCTCTTTTTACCACCATTGTGTGGCCTTAAGTGACTCCAAAGCCCATGACTCATATATGCATGCTGAATGTTCCTTCGAGTTGTGTACAGAACTGTTATGTACATAGTCTATTGTTTAGAAAATTCATAATCAAAGTCACATTTGTAGTTATGAATAGACAATGTGATGTTTGCGTTCCATTCTGGCATATACCTTATCTTTGTCAATCACAGATTTTCAGATTGGCTGTTTAGCTCATCCTCACTTGGCGTTGTCGGACAGTGTCAGAGGCAGATGGGATTTGCAGACTGACATGAGCAGTGGACATGGATTAGACCAGGTACTGTTTTGCATGAAATTTGTGTTGTGTGACTTCTATGCCCAGACTGTCAAAACAGTGGTTTGGAAGTGTCCTTTTCAACCAAACAGACCTGTTTGGTATTGGAGGTCGCTCAAATGTTGGCATGTGTGTGTCCATTTGTGTCCAACACATTATAATGTGGTATCCAGCCACTACCATCATTATGGTTTGTATTGTATGTGACCTAAATAGTGCATAGCTGCAAGTGTGTTTCCTCATTGCAGACCAATGTGCATGTGTCTAAAGACTGACATGGGTGAATGGCAAGTCTACAGATACCTGACCATGGTAAGTGGAAGGTTCCAATGCTGGGGAGATTAGTACTGACCTCTGTCTGTTTCATGGGGTATGGTCATTTTGGTGGATAAGGTATGGGTATGTGATAAGGCTTTAGCTGATGATACACTGAACCAATCTGCCAGCCTCCTGGGATGGTGATAGATTGACATGTGCCTAACTTCTGTATTCTGTGAGTTGTTAATGAACGACACCTAGCTGAAAAGCTGATGTCCACAGCAGGACTTCACAATGTGCTGATTGCCATTCTAAAAATAAATATGTGGAGATGTACAATACAGGTGACTTGTGCCATATGCATGTTGCAATCCCAATGAAATATGTATCCTGGTTGTCCAGTACACGTGTGATGACCATAACAGATACAACATAGATATATGGTTCATACATCACACCTACACAGAATCTGTGATTAAGTGGTATTTAATGAATGAGTGAACAACATAATGAATTAACTGAAACAGAAATGAAATAAAGTTAACAGGGAAGGGACAGTCATGGTGGATGAAATCATCAGGGTAGCTGATACACCATATGGAAACACAAGTCCAGTGTCCTTGCACCATAGCAAAATGAAGTTAGGTATCAGAACAGTCAACAGGGTGTATCAGTCACACACAAGGGGATCCAATTAGGCGAGATTCACTTCCTGGCAGTGGGTTTAGTCTTGGCATCTGCTTCTTCTGGATGTCTGGGTGGACGTCTTCTGCTACAGAGGGTGGGGTGTCAGGGGCATTCCCTTCTCCTGGCAGGGCCTCAATTCCACTAGGAGCCAAATGTCGAGGGCCTGATGTCTCACGGCTAGAGGAAGAGGCCTGAGGTTGGGTGGCAAAGTTACTCAGGGTAGTGTTGATATCCCTCAGCACCCCAGCAATGGAAGCCAGGATGGCATTTTGGGCCTACCACTACTGCATGGCTTCCTGAAGGTTGTCCCTCTCCAGCTGTCTGATCTCCCGATCTCCCTATAATAGGCTTGCAAGTCTTGGGAGATGGTTTCCTGGTCAGTTGTGTCCTTTGGAGCCCCCGTACTCTGGCCCACACATCCCTCCCATGCACCCTAACCCCCACGTACCTGTGCCCATTCCCATTGGTGGCAGTACCATCATTGTGAGGGGTGACAAGAGGAGACTCAGGTACCGGTACTGGGGGGCACACAATGGGAGAGACTGTCATTGGGACGCAGGTTTAGGGGAGAACAGTTGCCTATGATGTAGTTGCTACAGGGCTGGGAGGAGTTGTTGTGGGCAGGGCGAGACTGACAGTTGTTGACTGACCAGGTATCCCTGATGGCACAGCTTCGTCCTCAGTGTCCAGACATCCAGGGCTGTTTTTCACACTAGGGCCTTCATCCGCAGGGGTAGTGTCTGTTTCTGGTTTCCTCTCCATGTTGGGAATTACAAGGCTACCTGTAGGAGAAGAACACACGGTTGGTGTAAGTGATACAACAAATGATGTATAAATTAGACATCTAGACATAGTATGTCAGATGCACACACTGCCTTTACATGATCCCCCAACATGACAATGACAGCTGCTATTTAATCTGGGTTCGCGCAATGTGGGACACAAAGATTTGCAACAGCATACCGCATTCTCCATGTTCTTAGGGTATGTTGGTGTTTAAATGGCTGCAAATACCTCATATATTGGTTGAGTGAAGGCATGACAATGTACATTTCTCTCCTAGTAAGGTGTATGGCATCATTGAGCCAACTACATGCTGAACAATGCACAATGGTATCAGAGCTGGCACAAACAATTGGTGTTACATTTTATCCTGGGCCTCTGTCTATGTGTACTGCAAGTGCGTCCAGTTTGCCATTTAGGTATACCGCCCCCCCAGGTGAGTATATAACATTGTTAGGGATGTTTTCTCTGAGTCCAGTTTGGTATGGGACACAGCAGTAGCTGTGATTTGCTTGTAATGGTACTTGTAGTGGGCCATTGCATGGCTGTCATTGTCATGAACTGTTGAATGGTGGACCATGCAGGTTGGTTTACTTTGATTGTTAGTTTCACTTGCAAGACATTTCAAATTTAGTGCATAGTTCTGGTTTTGTCAGTGTTGGAACAGTGCCTTCTGGGAGTTGTAGTGCTGTCAGTTCCTAGGACTTCCCACGCCCTTCCAAAACTCTGTGGCCCAAGGTGAATTTACTTGACGTGGCATGGCAGTGAGGGGCATTTGGAGATTTGGACAGGCGGAGTGTGTGGTTTGGTCATTGGGGTGGGGAAAGGTGATGAGTGAACATGCATGACAAACTGTTTGGTGATATGAATGTTGTTACTTACTTGACTCCACTCCCCCAAGAATTCCTGTCAAACCCCCAGGATGCAGGATGTCCAAGACCTTCTCCTCCTATGACGTGAACTGTGGGGGATAAAGGGGGCCTACCACCAGTCTTGAGAACCACCAGCTGGTTCCTGGATGACATGGAACGAACCTTCCCACTGAAGTCCTTCCACCTCTTCATGATGTCCTCCCTTATGCGTGGGTAACTGCCTACTGCATTCACCCTGTCGACTATCCTTTGCCACAACTCCATTTTCCTGGTTATTGATGTTTGCAAGGCCTGTGCTCTGAGTAAATATGGCTCTGCCCTGACAATTTAAAGTCCACCATGACCCTCAACTCATTATCGGTGAAACATGGATGTTTTTGTGCGGACATGGTAGTGGTGGTAAAGACGGTGAGGTAGTGAACAAAAGTATAATAAATGTTTGTGATGAGGGTAGGTGCTGTGATCTGAGTGGGTGACGGTTGTTGTGTATTGTGTGGTTTTGTAAACTGTGTGTTGTGTATGTTGTGCAAATGTGGGATGCGTGTTGAGTGTAATGTGTTCTATTGTTTGTTTAGCTAGTTCTTTTTTTGGCTACTCTCTGGCTGTGAATGGCGTTCTGGTTGCAAAAGATTGTGGGTTGTGTAAAGGTGTGTTTTATAGTGCAGTGTGTAGGTGTGTTGGGTGTGTGAATGTGTGGAGTATTCAAAGTATCGAAGTATCAAATGTGGTAGTGTTCTGACTGATGTGAGTTCAGACCGCAGTGGTTGGCACCACCAATGGTTTTCCACCATGGAAGAACCGCTCCCGTGATTTGTAGATTGTAATTAGATCAGTAGATTTTTGTCGGGCTGGCAGTGCTGGCGGTCTAACCACCTTCTTCTGTCTGCCAGTGTCTTGGCAGTTTTGGGAAATTGGCTGTTTTTTGGCGGTCTGAGCTGTGTATCTCTAACCGGTCTTTTGGCAGCTGTAACCACAGCGTGTTAATGTCAGACCGCCAGAGTCGTAATGACGCCCTGTATCTCTGATAATGAGAAGGGTGGCATAAGGACATTGCCTAAGATGATGGAATGACAATGAATATCGTGGGGAGTACAGTGTTACATATGTGAAATGTATGCTCTGCCCACAGAATGTAACTTTACTGTGTTTTGAGAAAAGTTGAATAGAAAAAATATATAAAAAAAATAATGATACATACCTTTATATTTTGGTGTACACATATATGTTATTGGTTTATTTAAGAAACATTTGATAGTAAAATCCATAATCACATTTGTAATATGTTTAATATTTGGATAACTTCTGTTGGGAATATATTTTTGACTTTTTTAAATTAATTTAAAAAATAAAATGTTTTGTTTAGAAATGAATGTTATATATTTTTTACTTTTTCTGATTGTTAACTTTTAACAGGTATTCTTCATTTTATGGCTTAAAGTTTATGAATGGTAGTAAATATTTTTAAAATATATTCATTATTAATAGTGATAAAAAATAATCTTTTACATATAAATGTTTAATTATGAATCTTTAGGTTTGTGGTTTGGGTTAGTGTGTTTAAGTAAGTTTTAGTTTATTTTGTAATTTAAGTGTGAGAATGGAGAACTGATTGTGTATATTAAATTACTAGTGCGTACCACCTTGCATAAAATATTTTAGATTGTAATGCAAATAGTAAATACCACTCCTTTTATGCTAAACACCTTACCCAAACTGGTTTAGATTGGAATGGGAATAGTAAATGTCACCTCTTTAGCGTCCAAAACCTTTCCCAAATTGGTATAGAGTGGAGTGGGAATAGTAAATGTCACTCCTTTAGTGCCCAACACCTTCCCCGAGATGGCTTACATTAGAGTGGGAAGAGTACATGCCACCTCATTAGTGTCCACACCTTCTCCAAATTAGTATAGATTGGAGTCGGAATAGTAAATGGCACCCCTTTAGCATCCAACACCTTCCCTAAATTGGTTTAGATTGGAGAGGGAATAGTAAATGTCACCCCTTTAAGTTCTAATACCGTCTCAAAATTGATTTACACTGGAGTGGGATTAGTAAATGTCACCCCTTCAGTGTCCAATACCTTCCCCAACTTGGTATTAATTGGAGTAGGAATAATAACAGTCGCTTTAGTGTTCAATCGTTTTTTAAAAATGGAAGAGTGTGATTATTTTATTTTATAACGTCAGTGTGAAATGCTTTGTTTAAAACGTATTTGTATGAAGTAGAATTAGTTTATTTAATTAGTATCGTTGGTGTTTAGAAATATAATAAAAAGTAGTTAGTTGTTATGTTTGTAATAAATCACATTAATTACATATTTCTATATGATAAAGACATGTAACGTTTCAAATTTTATTCATGATTTCAAAGTTTAATATACATGTTTTTATTTTAAAACATATATATATATATTTCTTTTTTTTAAAATAACTTTTATATTTGGATACATTTTTAACATAATTTGTGCATACTTTTTTCAGTATATATTAAATAACTATATATTTTATACTATTCTTTAATTTATTTTAATACATTTTACATTTCTAGATGTTTTACAGGTTTAATCATTTTAAAAAAAATTTAAAGCATTTATTGAACATTTATAATTTATTTTCCATTCATTTATATGGGGAGATAGTCTTTTTTCAGTTTCATTTAGTGGCCTTTTTTTACTGCTACCTTTTATTTTGGAGTCTATTTGTAATTGTAATAGTATTTATATAGCGCTTACTACCCCTGACAAGGCGTCAAGGTGCTTTTCGATGAGTAGCACGCTACTCCGGAACCCAAAAGGAATTAGTGGTGGATTAGTATAGGGAAAAATGAGTACAGTTTTAGTATTATTATGAGTTAAAGTGAGCCGCGGATATGTGAGTTTGTTAGTTGGATTGACTGGAGTGATCGAGGGAGGGAGGAGGGAAGAATCCAGAAGTGTTAATTGGGAGTTTATAGTAATAGGATTTAGGCTTGGGATGAGTAAAGGGGAGATGGAGGAGGGAAGAGCCTGTGGAAAGGGTTAGTGAGATCATAGTAGCAGGAGGAGTTCTGGATGAGTTAAAGGTGGGATAAATGAGGGAGAATTTAGTAGAGTTGTTTGGGAGATCATGGTAGTAAACTGAGGTTTGGGTGAGTTAGATGTGGAAGAGGAGGGAAGAGCTTAGGCAGGGTTATTTAGGTGATGAAAGTAGTAGAAAGATTTGGTATATAAAATGAGAGCAGGGATTCATAAGTATCTAATATAACAACTTATCTAGGAGCTATGCAATGACCTATAAACATGTTAAGCACAGAATAACATAGAATAATATACACATATATGGAAAATGTCACTTACCCAGTGTACATCTGTTCGTGGCATGTGGTGCTGCAGATTCACATGCCATGCACATCTCCTACGTCATCCAGTGTCGGTCCCGGAGTGCCACAAGCCATCCCTCCCCGAAGAAATCTCCCCAGAGCCACAGGACCGAGCGCACTTTTAGTTTATTTTCCGGGATCCAGGTCATGTTATGGTGCTGCTATTCATCAGAACAGGGAAGTCCATTTTAAAGGGGGTTTTGTGTGTTTTGAGGGTAGGAGGGTCGGGAGAGAGGTCTAGGCTTTGGTTATATTGTTGTCTGTGGGTTGTTTGCACATTTAGGTGTATTAATAGTAATGTTTTCCACTGGTGTTTAGTTTTGGGGTCTCGTACAGTGTTTCAGTAATGTATTGTTATGTTATATTGTGTTATATTACATATTTTATGATGAAGTGTTATATATATGTATTTTTGGAAATGTAATTTTTTGTGGGTAGGTTTTCTTGTTTACTTTACAGTTTCTTGTCTACAAACGTGTCCTATGGGCATTGACATTTACATTTTTTTTCCTTTAAAGGAAATTACTTTTGGTTTATAATAAACCAATATTTTCAACTTTAATTTCCTTTTTATTCAGGTGTCCAGGAGCTTTTTTTCTTTAAACATTTTTTCATGTTTTTATTGTTCCTAGATATATTGGATTTCTTCAAGAGATCTCTATTGGATTGGTTTATTTTCTGCTTTAAAAAAAAAAAAATGTTCCCTGTTTTTGGTGGCTTATTATTTTTGACTATGTGAATACAGAGGAGGATGTACAGCTAGAGAACAGTAAATCGTATTTATTTTATTTGTTTGCGTGGAAAATGTTATATTTTATTGTTTGGGGAAATATGATGTGATTGTTATTTGGGAATGTGTGGTTTATGTGTGGTATTTGCTTTACGCGAAGGATTGAGTTTGCTCTTTGACCTTTCTGGGTGGTGAGATTTAGATTGCTCATGTAGATACTTTTTATTTTTTATATCCGTCTTATTTAAGATTGGAGTTCTATTCAATGTTTAGACCAATTAAATAAATATTATGTTTATTATTAATATAACAAATGATTAGCCATGTTCGGTTAGATTTTGTTACAGATTTATTGTAGGTTGCTATTTATCTTATATTATGCTTCTGGCTATTATTTCTAAGTAATCAACTCCTTTGCTGTTTATGAAGACTTTAGGGGTCATTAGGAGTTTGGCGGACAGAAACATCCATCCTCCAAAATCTCTACGAAGAGACTGCCAGAGTGCTGGTGATCTCCCTACCAGCCCCATTACAACTTTCCTGCTAGGCTGACTAGCAGATACTCACCAGCACCCTTGAAATGCACACTGTCTGCACAGCAGTGTGCATTTCAAGGGTACTGAGCAGGAGAACCCCCTTGGCATGAGCAGTGCAGGGGCCCCTGTGACCCGCTGCACTTGTTCTCTGCCAGCCTTTTCACGGTGGTCAGACCACCATGAAAAGGCTGATGGAGAATAAGGTTGCAATCAGCATGGCAGTGCTGACTTCAGGACAAATGTGTCTGATTACAACCACAACCGCTGTAATCCCGTTGGGAACACTGTCCCTGGCAGAGAGGGTGGGCTTTTGGCGGTCCAATCGCTAAACTCCTAATTTGTCGGTTGGACCATCAAATCCGTAGCGGTCCGGACCGCCACTGTGTGTCTGGTGGTCTAGTGACCGCCAGACTCGTAATTAGGCCCTTTGACTCTACATTGTAGCATGATGTACATTCTTTTGGTTTGTTTGCTAAGTTTAGGTGCAATCTGAGTAATAGATTACCCCATTCATACTTTGAAGCTGGCAGCTTTATTCTTTTTGTAATAGTTCTATAAATGTATACAATGTAGGCTGGGTTCTGCCTAGTGTGGATTGGAAAGCATTGTGCCATCCTTACACTGTGTCATTTTTTTGGCTTCCTTTGCCAAAGAGCTGTCAGACATTCAAATCTGTTATGGTGTCTGTGTCCAGAGCAATGCAGTCTGCAACCCAATTCTCTTTGAAATAATCCATAAGGGGACTTAGGGCCTAATTATGAGTCTGGCAGTCCGTAGACTGCCAGACTCAAGGTGGCAGTCCGGACCGCCGCGGCTTTGACGGCCCAACCATCAAATTAAGAGTTTGGAGGTCGGACCGCCAAAAGACCACCGTCTCCGCCAGGATCAGTGATCCCAACGGGATAACGATGGTCGTGGTTGTAATAAGCTACTGCGACGCTGAAGTCAGGGATACCGTGCTGATTATAAGTGTGTTCTCCACTAGCCTTTTCATGGCGGTCTGACCGGGTTCCATGATCCAGCTCTGCACTCACAAGGCTTCTTCTTTGTTACACCGGACATTGGGGAGATGTGGGGCCATTGTGGACAGAGAGTAAGCATGAGGAGTGGGGCCCCTTCCCAATGGGGGTAATTAAACAATGATGGGCTGACCCGCAAGCTTGGGCCTACCCTGGGGGGAATTCCAAGCAAGTATGGCAGAGTACTATGAGCCTGTTTATCTCATTTATGTTTTAAAAAGTGCACATCTTTAAAAATGCCTAACGCTGATTCAGATGGGACAGTTTCCATCCTCCTAGGATCATTTTGCTCCTGGTAACCAGGCCTAGAAACCAGGAGCATTTCCAACAAGCCTCTTGGCCTATAAAGGGGTGCATCCTACTGTATTATGCCTATTTATATTATAAGGTCTACCCCAGGTCAGCAACAATCCCTGTCGAATACCTTCTGTGTCAGGATACCTGTGCTCAATTACTGGGTTGTGCACAAACTGAAGTCTCCCATGTGAACCCTGAACATGTGTTCCCATGTTCACATGCAACCACCTCAGTGCACTGACCCTAGCTTTTCTCAGCAACCTTATCTTAAAAGGAAGACACAAGTGGTAGGCAAGCTCAGTCCAACTGCTGTGAATTTACTATGAGTGGGACACAGATAGTGGGACTCACCCACAGTAAAGGTCCAAAAACTGAGCAGTATTTGTAAAAAAAAAAACACTGGTGGATTAAACAGGCAGACAAAATGTGCTACAGTGCACATTATCTGCTGTAGGAGAAAGCTATGCTATAAAGCAACAACCCTTTCTTTTTGTGTTTTTGTGAAAATGCCCAAAATTCAAGTGTCTTACTCCCACTGATATTAAACAAGGTATTTGACGCTTGGGAAACACATTACTTCACCAGTGTCCTGACATTTAAACACTTTACATGTACCTGCGGTAAACGATCTAGCACCTGAGCACTACAGCAAAACAAATGTTGATCGGAGTTCCACAGAGTTCCACATTATGTTTATTCCAAAGTTTACTGCTGTCAGGTGAATGTGATTTGTCTTTTTAAGAATTTAATTTTGCAGGGCATTCATCAGAAGAAAAATAAACTGTAAATTGCCACCCATGCCAGTACAATTAGGATACATTTGGACCATGTGCTTCATACTGTACAGTTCTCAATAAATAGCATGAGAAATAGCTTGATAAAACAGAATTGCATTTAACGGAGCCCCTAGACTCCCTCCTTGATAGAAAAAAAAGATGTTCATGTTCCCCCACCAATTCATATAAAGTGCATTTTCACAGGTCAGTGCTTTACAAACACAAAATCATTTATAAGATACATCACCATGGGTCATGACTAAGGCCCTCACTATGTCATTCTGCCATCAGGCCACACGAGCAGCCTGAACCCCACTGGCCCTAATTTGAGTACCCTGCTGGGCCGGCAGGCGGAAACAAGGTCTCTACATTGCAGCCGGCTCCTAATGGAGCCGGCAGCAATATGGCGGTGCAGCGGGTGTAGCAGCACCGGTCGTGCATTCCACTGTCCGTAATTCGGACACGACCATGGCGGTCCGACCGCCACCGTGTCCCCTATGACCTCTCCTAAATCTCCGGCCATGCTATTAACTCCATACTACAAGGTCCAATCCCCAGTTCTAAATCTGTGCTCTAACAACTCTGCTAATGGTGGCCATATCCGGGTTGCTCATGTCCTTGCTCTCCTACCATTTAAATTATATAGGGCTTTTCCAAAGTCTATGTATTAAGGAGTCAGGAGAGCAACTGTTGACCTGCTAGGGGGCCAGGGCTCGGCCAAGCTGCTGCTACAATGAAACGAGCTACTGCTAAAACTATGAAGTAGAGCCTTACCTTATTCCTTTGTAACTTCAGTCAAATCCAAATATTACAGTGGTCGCCTCCACCTTCTTATCTAATGCCTCTTCCAGAAAGGCCCTAATTCCTTCTATTAATGACTGTAATCTTGAACAGGAGCAGAACATATGTACCATATTGGCTGGCCTCTCCTCACAATACTGCCACTTATCATCTGATCTCCTATTCCAGGTAAACACCTTGGCCAGGGTATAATACAGGTTAAACACCGTCATATAGTGCTGACTCTTCAGACCTGCTGTCAACAACACATCTGAGCTCAGCTCCAGCAACCTCTGTAAATCAATTTCCGTAACCCCCAATCTACTGTCCTATCTTTCTGTTTGACTAAGCAAATCGTCTGGTGCGGTGTCTATCAGGGCATATATATATATATATATATATATATATATATATATATATATCAGCTACCTTAGTGCCCGTTAAAAAATTAAAGCAACTACATTTTGGCCACAGAGAATTGCTCCTTGCACAGCTTTGATATAAAATCCCTGCAAATATTTGAAAAAAAAATGTTGCTGAGGCAGTTCGAATTTCTACTGCAGGTCAGCAACTGAATAAAGTTGATTGTGGTTACAAAGGTTTCCCATCTTGAAAACCCCTGCCTGCTCCCAAGCCCTACATATTGCACCCTGTAATATAGTTTGGAAAATAGATGATCTCCATAATGGAGTACATCTGTTATACTTGGTAAACCTGATTTTACCTAAGTGACTCCCAAATTTTAAAGGCCACGCTAACAGTTTTGAATCTGACTTTCTTAGAATAGGTGCACTTGATATATCCTGGCAAAGTATCCTTTGGCCTCTTCCACAAGAGTCAATTCATATATTGAAGGTACTGCCGACCGGCTACAGCGGCTTCCCTTTCTCTGTGATAAGAATCCCATACACTGAAGAAGATATGCCTATTAGTGGTACCTAACGTTAGGTACTGCCCAGCCACCCCTTTATTTGGGGAGCGCCAGATATCATAGAGCTTGACGCACTCTTTTATGCCACCAGATAAAGTTAAAACGATAGGCTTGATTCTTTTCAACCAGTATGGTTCTACCTCAAGTGGTATTGCCCTGAATAAATACAGAATTTTGGGGAGTATGCTCACTTTTACTATGTTATACCTATCAGCTAATGTTACTTGCAGATTATTTGTTCTTCTTAAGTCTTGCCTGACTTTCATCACAAGTGGTGAAGTTTATACCTATGATTTTGTCCACTACAGCAGTGACCCGGACCCCTAAATATGTTCCACTTTCTACTCGCCTGCCATCACAAAATCTGAAGTCATTGGTGCATACTATCTGGGTTTTCCCCTTATTTAGAAGATACCCAGAAAGTCCCAAACCGCTATATCTGCGGCATATGCCAAAATGTTAGTATCCATTCCCCTTATGCCCATTAATAAAAGGATCAATATAAAATGCAAATAGAAGTGGTGAAAAAGGGCATCCCTGTCTAACCACTCTCCTTATTTCAATTTTTTTCAACTTTTTCCCCATTATTTGAAGCCTAGCCGTTGGGGTGTGGTATAAAGCTTTTATAACTCTTATATATAAAGCTAATACAAAACCCTTTACATCTAAGTACCTCCCTACGATATTCCCACAAGACTATCTAAAGGCTTCTCTACAACGAGCAGGATCATGGCTAGTGACTCCCTAAGAGATTCTGCCACATCAAACAGGGTAATAGCTCACCTTTTATTACCTGTTGTTCCCCGTCCAGGTAGAAACCTGTGCGGCCAGGGGGAGACCAACTTAGCCATGTGATTATGCAAACATATCACCAAAACCTTTGAATAGGGTTTAGCATTGTTGTTAATTAGAGAAATTTGTCTGTACGGCCCAGGATTTGTAAAGGGCTCTCCCTTCTTTAAAAAAAAAAAAGGGACACAATATTAGTGTCCCCTCCCCACCATGAAGCTGGGGCTACCCCCACTCCACTCTGCAGCCAAGAAGATATCTGCCATATCTTTGGCTAGCTTATCTTCACTTCATCCGGAAAGGCTTCCAGCCGATCTAACTGGGGAATTGTATATTCTTAATAGAGTTCTTTATAGCACCTCTTCAAAATTCTAATGATAGTCTCAGGTGCACCAGCTAGACCCCCTCTCCCTGTCTAGTACAGACTGTATACACCTGTTCGATTCCTTTTGTCGGGTGCAAAAGGCCAATCACCTACCAACGCTCTCCCCACACTCATAGCTTTCAGCCCTATAAGTCTGGTATTTTTCTGCGAGTGAGCTGTTGATATAACTATTGACCATAGCTTTAGCCACAATTATTTTTTTGCAACAGCTCATGGTCATTCCGCTTCTCCATAATCAGCCTCATATGTTGTGTTTCGAGTTTGAAAGCTTGACCTAGAGACCTCTAATCTTATTAGACTGTTTTCTCTGATAATATAAACCAAAGCTGGTGGTCTCAGCTCTAATTCCAGATTCCAAAGAGTCCCAGATAATGTCCTCAGACTCATTGTTTCTATTGACTGGCATGTACTCAGCGAGCCATTTTCTCATGTGCTCGATATAGCTGATGCTGACGAGTAATACCTGTCGAATGTCCAGCACTGTGATGTCCTAGGAAATTTTGCATTCCAAATTACTGAGATACCGAATTTAAGGATGCAGAATTACCTACCAGTTTCAAGCGGGATCCTGAAAAATGATGGAATTACCACAAGAATCAGAATTACCATGACCATTCCATAGTAATTCATAATTTCTATCCAGTTTCCGATCCGAAGATTTCAAAAGAATATTCAGCTGATGAAATCTTCAGGGTGCAACAGGAGTGTGGTATTACCCCAAGCTTTACAATCCAAGGTTGGAAACAATTGCCCATTCCTCCACACTTGGAATAGAACTGTTCCTGTTCAAATTAAGATTGTTATTTATGCGAGCTGCAGCCATTACAGGTATGTTCTGCTCTCTATTTGCTGATTGCATCCAAAGGGACGCCCAGTGGCTTATTCGAAGAATAATGAAAACACAAGGAGACGGATGCAGCTGTGGCATGTCTTGTGGCAATTTGTACATTTCTCCTAAAGTACTGGTTAAGTGTTTAACAAAGCAACGCAGAAGCCTTAGACTCTGTAAACTCGCTTTTTTCCTCAAGGGGTTGGGGAAAAAACTTGAACTGGAGGGAAAAAACTGTTAAACTTTCCTCCTCAAAATGTATGAAAAAGACCTAGTTAGCAGCAATGTTTAGCAGCTGTATACATTTAGTTAATTCAAATTAAAACAGGCACTTACTTGATACTGCTGCCATATTTGATTTTAAACTTATAAACACTTGTTCCAGCGTGAAGGAATCGTGTTTCAGGAAGTGGATACGTGAACGGTTTCAATGGCATTTCTCTGAAGAAGAAGAAACCATTAAAATACAAACAGTAACAATATAAATATGAGAAAAAACTAAACTATTCACAGGCGTTTGATGGATGCAAATAACACACCAAATGATGCAAAGCAAAGTAAACATCTATTGTAATGGTGCACATATCTGTATTTTGATTATTCCAATATTTCTGACTCAAGTTAATATTTCTAGTTACCTATATAAAGATTTGGCTGAAACAAAAAATATATGTATAAATCAGGTCTTGTGTCAATTTATGATTTTGTCCTCTATTGTTGTTAAACTCCTTGGATGCTAAGGACAAGCTAGACAAGTCCTCAACACTGACGCTCAGGTGCTAAGGACCTATCCAGCAAGTCTTAGCTACCCACCCCTCCCACAGAGTAAGCACTGGAGCTCTGCCTGTGTGCCCCCAGCCCACCTCATACCCCCCCACGGGCTACTGGTGGGAGGAGGAGAGGGGGTGGAGGGGGTGGTATGAGCTACCTGCTGGACTCTCACGAATCTCCATGAGATTAAGCAGTTCTGGGGTTTAACTTTCCTGATGAGATTGATGAGGAAGCCATTACTGTCTTTATACTGGTATACTAGTCCCTTGATGGCAACTGCTACATTTCCAGCAACTATGAGTCAATAATGGTACTTGCATCTGTGGTGGTTCCTGCATTTTGTGAATAATGCTACAGCATTGCCCCAAGATCACCCTGATTGTGTCCATCTCTTCAAGATTTGCTCTGTCCATGACCATTTAGTAGATTATTTCTCAGAGATCAATGTTCCAGGGAGAGATACATCTATGGCTGAGCCTCTGGTCTTGTTCAAGAGCCGTTTGGTTTTCAGACAATATATTCCCTGGAAGAGAGGAAGTTATGGTGTTAAGCTGTATATGCTATGTGAAAGTGCCACTGTATATATGTATAATGTCAGGGTGTACTTTGGTAGGGATTCTACTCCCCCCATCCCGCCTGCCCCCGGTATCCTTCCACTTTTGCTACACAGGTGTGAAGTTATATAAAGAATTGTTCAGAGTAGGCATCATGGCACGTGTCACAATCTGCTCTATCCGTAAAGGATACCCCAAAGAGCTTGTGTGTAAAAAACTGCATAGGGGACAGAACACTGTCCTGCATAGTAATGAACTACTTGCATTGACATTTTCAGACCGAAGAGATATCCACATACTCACTACTATTTATGATGAAAATGAAAACACTGTGTCTGTGACTGTTTGGCGTCAAGTTGCAGAAGTCAGTCAATCAATCAATCACATTTATAAAGGGCACATCTACTCAAGGAGGGTCCCAGCTCTAAAGACTCCTTCAGTCATATATTCACACAACAGCTTATCAGGAAAAGACTGTCTTGAATAAACAGGTTTTAAGAGTGCAAACCAGTGTGTATTCTAGACTACAACAAACACATCAGAGGCGTAGAATAGAGTGGGTTAAAGGTTCAAGCCTTACAATGCTGCTCGAAAGTCCTATATCTGGCACAAGAAGTTGGCTGTTCATCTTTTGTACTTAGCTTCCCGTTTTCAAAGATCATTTTTCACAGTCCAAGATGACTTTTGTACAGTTCCAGCAATCTGTAATAGGCAGCCTTGTTGCAGCTGAGCAGGCAAGTGTTCCTAGATAAGGATGTGGATAGACTGAAAGATTGCCACTTTCCTGAATACATTCCTCCAACACCCAAAAAGTACTTTCCCTGTCGGAGATGTAGAGTCTGTGTCCGAAGGGCAGTATGAAAGGAGAGTCGTAAGTACTGCTTTGTGCGTCCTTCTAATCCTAGTCTAAGTGTGCCCACATTTAAATTATACCATACACAACTCAAGTACTGAGGGCAATCAGAGTAAAAGAGAACAGACTATGGTCAGCATTACTATATATTTTCTGTTTAGATACCTGGCTTGCAGTAGTTTGATGTGCTTAGTTACACCTGTTGTGTAAAGTCATAGTATTTCATCTTCTACCAATAGGTTGGTTCTTTCTATTTAGGAAAAAAGTGTTGTTTTTCGTTGGATGTTGTGTTTTGTTCTGTGTGTAGTCTGTTCATTGTGAGAGTGTTTTAGAAATGAAAGTGTATGGAGCTTCATGGTGATGTCTAAGTGGCATTTGGCTAGCTGTATGTGTGTGGGTAGATTGGCGTTCGGCTGCCAGTGTGTATGTATACACCTGCAGCAAGTCACTCACACACACAGAAACCTCAATTCACACATTCTGTGAGTCACCAGGCAGTGCAATTGCTGTATCTGAACTTGCCTCTAGCTGACAGTGTTTGTGGACTAGCATTTGGCAGGGTGTGTGTGTGCAGTGACTTGCTACTGGTCAATCTCTACACACACAGGCTTTCAAACGCCAGTCTACACACTACACTACAGTAGCTTCTGTGTGGTGTGATTGCTGTGTCAGTCCTGTGGGTATATGAAAGTTATGGGCCCTTGAATGACGCCATTTGTTGATGTTAGTGTTGTAATGTGCTGGGCCCATGGCTAGTGATGTCTATGGTTTGTGTGTGTGGAGCATGAAAGGTATGTGAATGGCCTGTAAACCAGTTGGTGCCTTGTTGTCTTTATTATTAGTGATTTCTACATTATAATTTTCGTGAAACCTCTTGTTGATAAAATTCAAATTCTGAACTTTTCGACTCAGCCTTTTTCCAAATCCAACAATTATATGTATGTACTTGAGTAGTAGATGGTGGTATGGTAATATTTGTCTTTCTTGTCTTTCTCTGCCAGGGTGTACACTGTCTCTAGGGAAAATCTACCAATCCGAGATATTTTGGTAATCTAGACACCATGCAGATTCCAGGGTTGTGTGTCTGGCATGGATTCCACGAGGTTTTCTTACTGAGAAGCCATTGCAATCCTCACACATACGCTAAAAACACATCTTTTTTATATTTCTGTGACTTAAAGTACTGGACTCTTTGGGGAGCTGCAAATATCCTGCCATCCAGAGTTCCCACATTTCTCCTAATAAAACTGGCTTCTCACTTGTGTGAATGGGCCTAGTACCCACAAAAAGCTGGTTTCAAGGCAGAATCTACCAACATAACAAAAGAAGTAGCTCCTGTTTTTGGGCATGGAGTCAGCGGCTAACCAGGGAAACCTACCAAATTCAGGCCTTTCTGAAAACTAGACACCTAGGAGATTACAGGGTGGTGTGCCTCTCATGCAGCCCACAAAGGTTTCTTACCCACAGTGCCCTGCAAACCTCAAAATGTGTCTAAAACCACAGATTTCCTTTGCATTTCTGTGACACACTATTCCAGACTCAAAAAGAATTCCCCAAATTCCTACCAACTAGTGCTCCCCACTTGTCCCACTAACAATGCTGCCCCACTTGTGTGGCTGGGCCTAGTGCCCACATCAGGAACGGATCAAACTAAGGTAAACTGGAGTCCTCGTAAAGGGACACTCATTCACCTTGGCTTGATCTGATCCTGTCTCGGGCACAAGACCTAGCCACAGAAGTGAGGTACCATTTTTATCGAGAGACTTGGGGGAATGGTAAGTGGTAGGACATTTGATGCTCTCTGCATACTCCAGAACTTTCCATCGCAGAAACGTGAGGAAATTGTGTTTTGCTTTAGTCAAAGTTTGAGGTTTGCAAGGGCTTCTGGGTAAAAACACCTGGTCCAGCCACAAAAGTCACCCCATCCTGGATTTCTCTGAGTGTCTAGTGGATACCTTATGTAGAAAAAATAAGAAGTTATGGAGGCCTAAGAGTGAACTACCCCCAAATAGCCACAAAAGGGCTTAGCATTCTAGAGGGGAAAGGCTTAGCAGCCAGGGGGTTAAGGATTCGATAAAGCAATGTACTGGATATAAATAAGAGGATAACAAAAGGACTTCCTGTTTTATTCCTCAAGCTGTAAAACAAACAACTATCCACATGGTATTTATTGTAGCTGAATACATATTTACAAGGGATGATTGGGCAGGTATGCAGGACAGCGACGGCAGAGTATGATTCAAAGTAATGCAAATTACCGATAAGTATCCCAGGCATTACCTCCTGCTTTCCTCAGCCCTTACTGATGAAAATCAAGACAAGCCACCCTCACTGTTTACAGATAGCATATCCTTTTTTATTATTTTTTACAACATAAACAACAAGCTTATAATCTACCACCGATCAAGGTACCCAGAGCCCTGACCAGGTGGCTGAAGGGAACAGGGAAGGCCTTTAAAAGACAAATGCAGTGCTCATCTACCTCTAATATCATTTCTGTGACAGCCAGAGATGGATGAGGGAGGAGACAATGATGGAAGATCACTGACTGGGTGTGCAGCTAGTGCTGAGAAAGAGCAGAGCTTCTGAGAGGCAGGAGGGGAAAGGAAATTGAGAGTGGTGCAAGTGTCAGAGAAACTATAGAGCCTCTTTGGCAGCAACGCGATGTGAAGAGGCATGAAAACTGGCCATTGATAACTGTAGGTGCCATCCAGGAAAGGAGTTTACTCTGTAAATGGCATAGAAGAGAACCAAATGCTAACAACAAGGAAAACTGGTTGCTGTAGGATGAGAAACAGAGGTGGCATACCCAAGTGCCAACTGACAAGGCCAAGGAATGCCACTTTGAGACTAATAATGTCTGGTCACCATGGCATGAAGCGTTTTAATTTACTTCTGACTTAAGTTGGGGATTCAAAGAGAGCCCTGCAGATTCTACCTGGCACTACAGAAACCTAGTGAAATTCAGGTTTGCACTATTTAGCCTGTAAGCCCTGTACTTTATCAGGATTTTCAGCTTATGTTGAGGTTGTTCTACTTCAGAGGTAGCACCTTGTAAAGGATCTTAATTTGTTTCTTTCACTTGCCCCCAAAGGCTTTTGAATTATTATCCACCAGTAATACTCAAATGGTGTTTTTGGTTATGGATGTAGATTTACAACATACCTCTATGTCAATAGCAGGTCTTGCTTTTCTCGCTCTCTCTTTACCTTTCTAGCACCGCCTTACTGCCCCTTAATAACCAGAAGGCAATAAGAGTATTTAAGACAAAGTTTCAAAAAGAAGGAAGGAAGTTCTCTTGAAAAGAAACCATTGATGCCATATCAAGCAAAACAAAACCTCTCCGACAATAATAATTCAAGGTGAAAAACATGCAGTCACATGAGAGAAAATAAGGGAATGGCACGAAGAGAACCAAGCACATGACAAAGACCCAGTTTCCCAGAGTGCTGCAACACAAAGCAAAATAACCACTAAAATTACCTCTACCCCCTCACCCACTCATCATCTTTGAGGATTGATTCTCACTCAGAAGTAGGAACACAAAACAGAAAATGCTAGGTCTAACCCCACCCACTCACTGCTGGGAGCTATAAAGACTAGCATTCCTTTGAGCACTTCCTGGTATTTTTTCAGTCTGGGGACAAGGACGAGAGAATACCGGGGTGGCATCTCCACTGCTGATGCAAGGTGTTTTCTCCTCTACAAGACTTGTGGCACAAACCTGATTTCCAACAATGGTGAGCAGGGAAGATAGGGGACATGATTCTAAGATCAAATGAAACAATACAGATTGACAGTAGATTAACAATGTGTGTTTTTTTTTAAACTCTTGCTTCTTTCTCCTGTCAATGTACGCATTTGGAAAGAGACAAATTATTTCAAATTACTTACAACACTTTTGATAGCCTGAAGCTTTTGAGGAAAGGAGATGCAAAACACATGCTGCTTGGACAGGTTGAGGGTAATGTTTATTCTCTGCAACTACCAAGATTGTTCTCCTTACTGTGCATGTGCAAGCTGGTCTGCCTACTGCACTTGTGTAGATTTTTTTTCAGAACTCAAAATGTTTAAACAACACGAACAGCCTCAGAAGGTGAGTATGGCTAGTGGTTTGCGTTGTTTCTCGCAAAATGATTTTGGAGCATATTTTTGGGACATGTTTTTCCACAGCTTTGTTTACCCAATACCTTTGCAGTGGGAAAGAATTCTTCAAAGAGGAGGCAGCTATCTCCCTCGTCTCCTCCATTTTCCCTAGGGAGATCAAGATCTTGTTTTTCAAAAACTAGGGCTTGGAGAGAAGGACAGCAAATTAATGAAGTGAAAGAAGAGTGGAAGAAGTGATTATATGGACATCAATATTTATTCTTATGTTTCTGTATTTGATTAATCTGATTCCGCCTCTGCACCTGAGCTGAAAAGAAAGTAAATTTCAAGCTAAATACTGCCAGACATTTTTAATCATATAAAAGAGATTTAGTTTTCCAATAAACTAGCTTCCTGGTACCTCTAAATATTCTGTCTTCCATAAATTAAAAAACAAAATACCTGGCATTGTTATGTCAATGACTATAGTATGGAGGTTATTTTAAACAAATGGAAGGATTCTGATAAAATAAATCTCCAGAAATTCATGGCCAAATTGTATCCTCTGGAGAAAATGAAGGACAAACTACAGAACTATATACATGTTGACACAGTTGTGGTTAAGTCTGATTGACAGATCGTATGTGGCAGAAGACAATATCTTAAAAGATTCTGCAGAAAAGAAGGTTGATGCTGTTTTGAAAATAGTTTAGGCTGAGGCACGTTTGTATTTGAGAGCTGGAGTATATAGTGCTTGTACTTCTCGCTCTTTGCTTTCAAGATTGAAATCCCTTTTTAAGAGCTATTTAGGAGGGTCAAGATTTTTTGGACTTCTTTAATAAAGTTGAATGCAAGGTAGAGTTCCTATTGGATATTACTTTTGACACAGCCTCGGTTCTAGCTTATGGAGCATCTATTGCAGCCCATCGGAATCTATATTTACAAGACTGGGACACGGATGCGGCACAAAGAGCAAACATTTTTCACAGATAGAGAGCATTCCTTTCCCTTCAGAAAGCACCAAGCCAAAAGTGTTGGTTCCTCTCTTTCAAAAGTAAAAGGATCTTTTTGTCAATCTTCGGGAAAACAGCAGTATGATACGAGGCATGTTAAGACTTATTTTCAAAAAATATCCCAAGAATCCCAGTCAGGAGGGATGCACTACAGATCAGTGTTCCAGACTATGCCAGGTTCAGGGAAAAGGCTGGCCTACCTTCGCAAGTTGGAGAAAGAATACACATCTTTCTGGAAAATTGGGAAAAAAATCATGGCAGATGCTCGGGTCTGGGAAATTAGGGAACATGAATATCTGATAACATTCATTTCCCTACCATAAGAATCATGAGTTATTTCAACACCTTACCCAAAATCTCCATGGAAAACACTGGCATTGGAAGAAATAGTTGAATTGCTTTTTAAGAAGAGAACAATTGGTCCAGCCCCTCACTTTAAGAGAAGAAAAGGAACGTATTCAAAGTTTTGTCAGTTCCAAATGTGGCTGAATTTCGGAATTGTGCTACCCATAAAATTGTTTTAACAAGAGTAACAAGAAAATACTGTTCAAAAAGTAAACATTACAAAAGGATAATCCCTTTAGTTCAGAAAGCTCACTTCGTGGTTACAACAGACCTGATCAATGCAGAACTCCATGTTCCAGTGGCAGAGACTCATGGAAAGAATTTAAGATTTGCCTTCCAAAAGACTGATTGACAGTTCAGGGTCCTAAATTCGGCTGCGTTCAGCTCTGAGAGAATTCATCAAGTTGTGGATCCAATAGCTGCTCTTCTTCGTGTCCAAGAAAATCTAGTGTACCCTATCTGGTCCAGTTAATTCACGCTCCAACAGAAAAGGGTCTACTTCAGTCATTACAGAAGACCATTCTTATGCTAAACCAACATTTTTTTTACTGGACCCTCCAAAGTGACTCTTAGAAAATACCTCTTTTTTACCAGATTCAGAATAGACATGGACTAAGTCTTCCTTCCAAAAGAGAGACTTCTTTGATTACTGACTTCTCTCTTTCATCTGAAGAAAGCTCCAAAATAAAAGACACGGACAAATGGCATCTTGCACTTTTACAGTCTGATGAGCAAGGTTACATCTTTGACCGCAGTTATGGTACCTGAACAGGTATATACAGAGAACATCATACAATCTGGAGAAAATCATCCCTCTAATACCAGTTGAAGGAAAGTAGGATCTTTCTGACATAGTTACCCCCACTTTGTGCCTGGTGTCAGTGTGTTGAGACTGTAGTGCAGCGGGACCCTACTAACCAGGACCCCAGTGTTGGTGCTCTCTCCCCTAATATTGACTTGGTAAGTGATTCTTTCACCCATCATTGGAACACTGGGGTCCCCCTGTAAGTCCCTGTTAAATGGTACTTAGGTACCCAGAGCACTGGTACCCCAGAGGTCTCCCCTGGGCTGCAGCATGTATTATGCCACCTGTGGGAGCCCAGGCAAACTGTGTCTGCAGGCCTGCCATTGCAGCCTTCATGAAATGGTGCATGCACCTTTCACTTCAGAAATAAGGCATGCCTTATATCATGATCACTGCACTTGGACACTATAAGTCACCCCTATAGCTGGCCCTTCAGCCCAAGAGCAGAGTGCATGGTTGTGAGTGTGAGGGTACTCCTGCATGAGCAGTGGCACCCCTACAAACCCCATTCTCTGGGCTTTGTGAGGGTGGGGAAGCCATCTTAAGGTAGTGGAAACTGGTCAACACGGAATGTCCAACTACATTCTGGCTTCTCTGAACCAAGGCATGTTTGGTATCAAACCAGTTGGAATCCTCCAACTACACTGATTCCAGTGTTACTTGCATGATCCCTCCATGTCTGCCTGTACAGCCTTGCACGGTCTGTACCCCAGCATGTGCTGCTGCCGAACCTAGAGACTATACTGGCCTTTTGCTCATGAGCCTAACTCGAGCAGGGGAAGACAGAAAAAAGGAGAGTGTGACCACCTCTCCCTTTGAAATGGGTGTCTCTTGGCTGGGCTAGGGTGGCCTCTGAGCGTCACCAGACTGCTTTGAAGGGCACATTTGGTGCCCTCCTTGCATAAACCGGTTTGCACCAGTACAGGAACCATTTGTTCCCGCTCTGGTGCAACACTACAAAGACAGGGGGTGACCACCCACCAGCTCAGCTCCTCCCCTAGTGAGGTGCACAGAGCTCTGCCAGGTGGCCGCTTGATTCTGCCATCTTAGAAACAAGATGAGCATAGGCCCCTAGGAACATCTGACTGGTCTGGCCATCTAGGTGACATCCCGGACCCCCTCCGATAGGTGGGTCACCGCAGTGTCTAACCCCCCTTTCTGGGTTACTTAAGGGCTCCTCTTAGGGTGGGACCCTAGATTTGTCAAGCTAGACTCAACAAAGGACTCTCTGCAAGACATTTCTGCAAACTGGCCTCTGAAACCGCTGCTGGTCTGCCTTAGGAAGTGAACCAAGACTGTATCCAGTGAGAGGGCTCCTACTGCAACATTGTTTCTCCAGCTCCTGAAAGAATTCTGCAACATCCATGGCTGTGCATCCTCTTGGGTCACAAGGACTCTGTCTGCATCAAGAAGCAAGAAGGAATCTCCCTTAGAGTGAAGGAGTCACTCCTCTGCATCGGCAGGCACCTCAGACAACTACCGGCTGGTGGATTCTGCTATCCAACAGACATCACATGGCTCTGCAACACAGGTGGTGGTTCTGTGGCCCTCTCCGGGTCCAACTTGTCTTCTATCCAACTTGGGAGATGGTGGGACTCTGCTGTAGCTACTGGGCCGGAACCCCTGTGCACCTCATCTGTTGCTGTTACCATGGCATGGTGACTCTTCCTCCTGAAGATCTTTGAGCTCCAAGAAGCCCCAGCCTCTGGCACTCTGGAACTCCAATCACAGCGACCTCCCTTCAACTCCTGCAGGGTGAGACTCCTTCTTTGTTGTGCTGCTGAGGCCTCCCTGTGCCTACTCCCAGTGGGCTCTTCTGCTTGCTGAGGGCCTGCCCTGACTCCCCACCAAGGGTCAACTCGTTTGGACCTTGCAGGTCCCCAAAATCCTGCAAACTTCCCTGCAGCTTCTTCCTGCTTTTGCAAAGCTTGTTGGTGGTTCTGGTGACCACGGACTCCTCTGCAGTCCGACAATCAAGGTGGGACAGTTCGTGGGCAACTCCAAGGATCTTCCTGAATCAACTGGACTCTGCAGCTGCGCTCCTTCCATCACTGTCCTGCAGGAACTTCTTCCTAAAAGGGTGGGCATTGCTACCTGCACCGCTTGGACATCTCCAAGTGGTCTGGACTCTGTCCCCTTCTTTTTCAGGTACTTCTTGTCCGGAATCCACCCTTGGGTTCCACCGACCTGGTCCACGGGTCACGACAGCAGCTGGGCAGCTGAGGCCCCCCCACTGACTTCAACAAAGGTATCAGACATCAATTCACCACTACGCACCTGGACTCCCTAGTGTAGGTACTCCCCTTTCCAGGGTATCCATGGGTGGGGGCACTATCAAACCTTCCTTGTGCCATCTGGTCTCCTCTGGGAAGTGTCCTGAAACCTAAAAATTCAAAAAAGATCCTAACTACAGATGCAAGCAAACTTGGTTGGGAGAGCTACTCTAGAAGGCTGTTCAGTGCCAGAAAGATGGAACAGGTTAGAACCAATAAAATATTCAAAATAGAGGGAACTGACAGCAGTTGCTTGTGCCCTCATCAAGTTCCAGCATCTTATACAGGAAACCAATGTATTGGTAAGAGCAGGCAATACAGTGACTGTGGCATATATATATCACCAGGGTAGTACACATTTAAAATCTCTCAAAGAGGTAGTATGCAATCTTGGAATATGAGCAGAAAAGTGCCTACTTTCAATCTCAGCAGTACACCTCAAGGGGAAGACAATCTAGAATCAGATCATCTGAGGGGGGTGTCTTCCTTCTCACAGAATCTGTCCATTAAGGACAAAGTTTCTCAAGATGTACAAGAGTTTCAGAACCCCATTTGAGGTCTCTTTGCGTGTGCTACAAACCGAGGCTAAGGTTCTGCTCCAAATTCCAGGAAAAGGTGGCTTGAGAAGTGGATGCTCTCTTGCTACATTGCCCAAAGAAACTGCTTTAAGCCTTCCCTCCCTTTCTGTTGATTCAGACGGAAAGTCTGATGTAATACTGGTGGTTCTGTTCTGGTCTTGCAGAATTTGGTTCCCTCTTCTAAAGAGGATAGCCCTTCAGCCTTCTTGGGTCTACCTCTTTTTTCTCCTCCCCTAACATCTGTCAAACCTCTGGTTCACCTAAATACCACCCTTTTGGTCTGGAGGAACTTTGTCAAAAAGGTTCACCTCTTAATGTTGGTGAAGCCATTCAAACTTCTAGTACGCCTTCAATTCTAAAATCATATTCCTGTCATTGGTCAAAATTTAACTTATGGCATTTGTCTCATAATGGGTCTTCCAATTCTTGATTGATTTCTTCTATGTTTGAATTCTAGTTAAAAAGATTTCACAAGAACATATCTTTGGCTACACTTAAGTTACAAAAGGTTTCTAAAATAACTTTTTGGGTGATCACCCTTTACTAAAAGGAGGTGAATATTTTCTTTCAAGATTATTAAAGTTTCTCAATTTCTAAACCACTTTCTCATAATCAAGCTCCACTGTGGAACATTCTGTTGGCGTTACAATGTTTATAATCTCATTCTTTTCAACCTTTAGATACAGTGGATTTTTTCTTGGAAGGTTTTTTTCTTGTGGCTATTACTTTTGAACGACATCTGGTGAACTGTCAGAGCTTCTCTATTGACCTCCTTTTTTAAAGTTCTTGGATGATACAGTAGCTTTGAAACAAGTTCCATATTTTCTTCCTAACGTTAATTCTATATATCATATTTCTCAAGAAATTATTCTCCCTTTTTTCTATCCTTGTCCTACTTCTGAGAAGTAAAGATTTGTTTTGTTTATTGATCATTAAACATGTCCTGCCTGTTTACATCAACAGTTCCAATTAGTACAGGAAATCTGAAAGTTTGTTTCTCACATATGGTACCCAGTCGCGGCTTGCAAGTGTTACAGGGGGCGGGGAAGCAGGGCTTTGGAAATATTAATAAAATGTAAAAAAAATAATAATAATAAACGTACCTGTATGCCGTGCTATGCCGCTGCTTCTTCGTCTCCTCTGCACGCTGCAGGCACAGGCTCCCAGCCTGCCCTGTGGCCAATCCTAACGCTGCTCAGAGCAGCATCAGGATTGGCTGGGAGTCTGTGCAGGCTCTCTCCAGCCCGGCAACTGTATTTATGGGCATGGAAAAAGCCTACTGTGCATGTGTATTTAGCCGGCCCGAGACGGACGGCCAAATTTACATGCACAGTGAGGGAGAATGCTGTGCGCTCCCCCTCACTGCTCATCACCCTTGTGGCCCAACGACTTCAAAAGAAGAAAACAATAATAAACAAAGGTTATTATCATTTTCTTTTAAAGGTTTTGCTGCTGCTGGTGGGGTGGGGGCAACACTACTCTGCCCTAACGGAGGAGCCGCCCCTGATGGTCCACCATCTAGAGGCAAGAAGGCATTAAAAATTGCTTTGAGTCACTGGGTTAAAGAGCCAATTTGATTTGCTTATTCAAATCAAGATTTGCAACATTCAGGAGGAATTCAAGGATGATCTTCTAGGGGAATGGTTGCCTCTTTTGCAGAGTAGCCAGGTGTCAAAATTGAGAAAATATGAAGAGCCGGAACTTGGGCATCAGTGCATACACTTATGAAGACACTATTGTTTGCAGAACATTTTTTTTTTTTTTAAAGAAAGAGTTTTGATGTGGGAATTTTGCAATTAGCAAAAAGAAAATTATGTGTTTTTCTTTCAATAGTTTGATATTAAATCACATGGTGTAGCAATACGTTATTTCTATGTGTTGACATTCATTTACCATTCATTTACCATATAAGTATATAGTTATATACCATATTTTCTGCTAATTATAAGTCAAAAGCCTTACTGACTTGGGTATACTTCAAAGGTGATGATGAGGATGAGGCACGCAGAGGTAATGGCCCCATTACTTACTGATAATCATCATTACTCTTAGTCCTAGTCATCACAACCCCACCAGACCTCCCCGAGAGGAGCCTTTGAGTATGCTTGTACTACAGGAAGTACAGAGTGGAATACCAGCCTTTAAAGCAACCAGCTGCAAGTGAATAGGGTTAGACATAGCATTTCATGTTTTGTTTTCCTGTTTTTGAGTGGGAATCAATCCTCAAAGGTGATGACTAGGACACAAATTGTTTATTTGTGTAAATAGATGAACAATTTATACACAACAGAAATGGACATCGCATTCTCGTATAAAAGGAACACAGGATGCGCTTAAAAAAAGAAAATGAATAATTTTACAAACATTTTTTAGGAGCAGGCAGTGGTCCCATGATGGTCCTAAAAACAATTTTGTCAACATTCACAAAGAGAAACGAGCCCCTGGGGGACCCCCCCATCCTGTTTGCGAATGATAACATACATGCCAACATTCTAGAGCAGGAAAGTGGAAGATCCTGAAAACAAAAACTAGGGGATGTTTTTTCCCCATTGACATCTAGTGAAGCAGAGGCAATTTCAGACAGGTGACAGCTAAAATAAAGCCATTTTTAGCTTCAAAAATAGGAAGTCTGCCATCTGCCATGTATATGGATACCGCCAATTTAGATTTAGTACAACATTTTAATGCATATATACCAACATTCTGAACCTGTAACCAAGTCTAAAAGACCTTTCTGGAGTCATTCTGAAGTCATCAGATCACTCCAGCTGGGCTATTTCTGTAATGATCTCTGGTGAAGGCATCCCAAACCATCCTGAAGTATGTGTATAGGTCGAAATATTTAAAGGAGAACTCTAGAGTCATCACAAAAACTACTCTAGGGTGGTGTCCTGATTACTTTAATAGAATATGTGTGGTGCTCTTTTACTATTCAAGGAACACAAATTGACAACTTCCGGATGAGTGCTAATTGTTACAGGGTAATTCCACAACAATTTCACAATGACAGGAATACTGTAGGATGTTTCCAGTACAACTTCTGGATGACTGTGAACTACTCCGGGATTACTGCATTACAACTTTAGATTGAGTGTTGATTACTCAAGGATGATTTCATGGAAATGTTCAAATGAGCGGGACTCATGACAACTGCAGCGAGTGTGAACTGCTTCTGAATGATTCCAGGAAACATTTTGGTAGCTGTTGGTAACTGATGAATGATTTACTATTGAATAACAGTAGTATTACTCCTTGCATGTTCTATGACATGCGAACATTCTATGGTCACATTTTCTCAAATTACCTCAGACTCTCACCTATAATATTTTTCGTGGGAGTGAAATGAAGCACAAAGTAAATTCCCAACTTCCCTGCAAGACAAGAAGTCCCAACATAAGTCAAAGCCTAATTTGACCTGCCAGGAAGAGAGTATTTACGGAGACACTTACTGTCAAAAGGTAACTACTTCTGGGTCCTTTGAATGCCTCACACTCTCTGCTCCTGGAATCAAATAGCAGTAATTAGTGCAGGTTAATACTACTAGAAATAAGTCTGCCACCTAGACAGTAAATTAATATAAGCACCTGGAATTTCCTAACCCCGTATGTCAAGTGTAGCGAGTCGTTGAGAAATGTATTCGCTCTTTCTGCAACATAGGAACAGACTCTTGTTATCCTAGGCTGAGTCATTTTAAGTACATATTCTATTATGTTTTTAATAGTAACATACCTATACTGTTGAATATACTGGTTAATAAATGTTCTAGGGAACTTGCAGATATCCCATTAATGTGAATACATCCACAATGCTGTATCCAGTCGCATACACTTGTGCTTTCTATAAACATAAACAATAGAGTTATCTGCCTTTACATAGTCAGGCTCAAATAATGTGCGTTGCCTAGAATCGGTGCCTTCTAATCATGAAACAAACAAAAATAAATTTGATCAGGGACTGAGTCACAAAAAATACATTAAACTACTAATCAAACTTTCTTTTGTGTTTTTAGGTTGGCAGTTTATAGTACGTTCAATACAAAATCAGATCAGGCATAGAGTGCCACAATCAGATAAGTGTCTCTAAAAATAAACATTTGCGCTTGCAGCATGTTACCCCATGAAGAACGGTGCAGGCTTTTCACTGTTGTATCTCTGAATGTTTCCTTTTGTACATCATGGAGAATCCCTCTATGAAGAAGCAGCAATGAAGCCAGATGTGACCTGACCACAAAAGTGAGATGGATGTGATCAAATACCACAGAATGCCAAGAAGACCGCACGATGTAGGAGCAACACAGGAGAGCAGATGAATCAGGTAAGTAACCAGGCTGCGAAACCAGAAATCCTCCATGATGAGTGGCTACCATAGGTGCAGCACACAGCTTTAGAGGCAACACACTCCATCTCTTAAGAGAACCGCACACCTGCGAGCCTGCGTTTTGGCAATCCCAACATCCAGTGCCCATCAAGTACTTTAGATCTACTAATCTGTTGATAAACTAGTACTTTGAGGTGTACCATCCTGTACAAGAGGGAATTGTGTTTGAATGTAATAAATGTGCCTTCTTTATATAGTCCAATTAATTCTAAATAACTAATAAGCAGCTAATATTAAACTCCGGCTTTAGCAGAACACTTTATTGTTCTGCGCAAGAAAAGGTGGGAGGGGAAGAAAAAAATCTCAAATAGAAATTAGCAAGAATACAACACACTTTGCATTCCAAAGAA
Source organism: Pleurodeles waltl (assembly GCF_031143425.1). NCBI lineage: Eukaryota > Metazoa > Chordata > Amphibia > Caudata > Salamandridae > Pleurodeles > Pleurodeles waltl. The sequence goes on from NC_090448.1 coordinate 394,361,999, forward strand.
GCATTTTAGCTTGTGATACTCCCCCATATCCAGTGGACATTGCTTTTATTTGTGTATAAGACATTACCTAGCGGTTTTCTAATATTGTGATCTGTGGGAAAAGACTAAAAAAACACAGGTTGAAATAAAATTGATCCAGAATGCATTAAAAAAATATATATTCAACTGAAGAATCCACCTGGCCTCTAAAGGACTCAGGTTACCAAAGAACAGAATGGTAAAAGTAAACAAGAAAAAGTCAATAAAAAACAGTACTTTGTTGTTTGCTTTCAGATTTGCTGTTTTATTCAGTTATCGTCTGTCAAGGCAGATCGTTATGGCAGGTTTCCACATCACAGTTTTCATGTTCACGGTTGGCCAGCTTTTGGCCTTTCACACAGATTTCATAAGTGCTGCACAAAGGCAAGGTAATCTTTGAAGCAGTGTGTGCAATCAGTGATGTTTGCCATCACCAGACTTCACGTTAGACATCTTTTCCTGGGACCAGACAGACCTGCTCATTTGGAGACAATTAGTTACGAATGTAAAGGCATTACAAAACAGCAACAATAAAAACCTTATGCGGTCATTGGATATGCTAGGGGGACCATGCATGCCAAAATGTTTTTACGGCTTGTGCATATTACTGTCTGTTCACAAATCTCTGACAGGAGGGTAATTAAGATATTTGAAGTACCTTATTAAATACCAACTTCTCTTCATCAAGAGCAGCAGTTCCATCATGAGCCTTGGTACAAACTCCGGCAATTTTCTGTTGGTAAAAATGTATCTCTCTACAAGTAAGGAGGAAACTTGCACTCTCCTGAGCATACTTGACCTCTTTCAACAGCTTGTGCAATCCTCTTTGTGATAAAAAGCATTTATTTATCAGGAAGGATCAGTGGAATTGCAACAATGATGAAGCTTTGTGTCATCTGCACCTGATTTCGGAATTTGTCAAACGCATGAGGTTTACAAACAATTAAATATTTTTGCATATAAAATGTGTTATAATAAATAAAAGACCACATAACCGATTTTTGGCAATGCACAGCAATTGTGCACACATTTTATAAAATATATATTTGAAATTTTAATTACTTAAACTGCAGCTTGACAGCAGACAAGGTGGCCACTGCACACTGAATCTATCACCCTCTTACAGAAAAGAACAAAGCAGTATGTGAGCAAACGTGAGTAGCACACAACTACACAGCAAAAATGAGCTTAATTAAGTAGGTTAAAACAATTAGAAATAGAGAGTGTGAAACATGGCAAGAATAAATTGTGATGAAAAGATGGTGAAACAATAGAAATTGAGATAAAAGAGTGACAAAAAGTATAAGATAGAAAAAGAATGGGAGAATAAAGGGCAGAGAGAGGGGAAAAGGTGAAAGAGTGAGTTTCAAGCATCATTTATTTTGTAGTTTACCGAGCCCAGGTATATATATATTTCTGGTGATTTTACTAAAATTATATATGCAATATAATTACATTTTAGTGACGTTCAAACAGCCCTCTTCTTCACCTGGCCTGTTTTTCTTTTTGATCGACAAGAACCCAGCCCTCCTGTTTCCCACTGCATTCTGTATCTATAGTCTTATAACAGAATAAACATGACAACAAAGCACAGAATGCAAAAAAGAACTTGCCTGTGCTACTCATAAAGGGATGTGAGAAACTCGGAGGTCTGTTTGGTTCAGAAACAGGCAGTGGAAAACAGTGCAGCCTCAAGAAGTGCGTGCAGGCCAGTTCTTGACACATACGCCCTCATTACGAGTTTGGCAGGTGCCGGAGGCTGCCCGCCAAACTCTTTTTGCCTTCAGGCCACCTGTGCAGCCTGAACCCTGCCAGCCCTATGAGGAGTTTACCACAGGCCGGCGGGCAGACCCAGTGTTTCCGCCCGCCGGTCCTGCGGTGAACAGGGCCTTAACATTGACGCCAGCTCCGTAATTCGGGCAGAGGAATGCGCGAAAGGGCTGTGCATGGTGGCCCCTGCACTGCCCAAGCCAAGTGCATGGGCAGTGCAGGCCCCCCCGCCGATGCCCCCATTCTGCAAGCCTTTCCATGGCGTTGTAAAGCGCCATGGAAAGGCTGGTTGAATGGGGACTCGTAATCCCCAGGGCGGCGCTGCAAGCAGCGCTGCCCTGGCGGATTAAGACCACGGGACAGCCAGGCTGCCAGCCTGCGGCAGCCTGGAGGTGTCGGTGGTCCGACCGTGGTGGATCCGCCACGGTCATAATGTGGCGGTCACACCGCCAGCCTGTTGGCTGTGGGTCTGCAACCGCGAGTCTGGCAGTCATGAGACCGCCAAACTCGTAATCAGGACCCTAGTGTATTCAGTAGGAATGGACAGAAAAAAACTTGTTTCTTGCACCTTCAGAGGCTACTGGTAGCACATATATCAATAACCATGTTGCAAGGTGCCCGTGGGTAGGACCCAATTTCCTTCAGTCCACTAACTTTTTCTTTGCCCTTTTGCCCAGTTGTTTTTTCCTAATCACCAGTCCTGGGGGCTGCTAAAAGAAAACCACATAGAAAAGATTTGTAGTACATTTTGTCTAGTATTTGTCACAACAGGAGTGTTTTTCAAAACTAAAATATTCTGCCTGTTAAACTAAGGTGACATAAAACAAAACTTATGCAATTTGAATTGTTACTTTGTGGGGGGGATGGGGAACACTGCTTGTGGATGGATGGAATCTTGAAAGTGCATGTGTTGTGTCTAGTGCAGGATGGAAGTGTGCACAATTTCAGACTACGTTGTTCATGCAGAGTCTGTATGTACTTGTGTCACTGTGCTGCTCGTGGTAAAAGTAGACATTGGTTCAGTGTCATAAGCTTCTCTGGCATATCTATTTGTGCTAAACTATGCCTTTCAAAGTGGGTTTTGCCTCTTAACAAATGGCACTAAAGAGACATCAGAAATAGCAAAGTATGTAAAGTTGAGCAACAGCAAGTAAGATGTTTGAGAACACAGGAGAAAATCGATCCAAAAATTATGAAGGAGGTACAGTATTCTAATACTGTTTTTCAACCACTTCGACCTCTACATAGATGTTTTCTCTGAACATATGATGGCAGACACTGGTATTTGAAATACATGATAACAGAGCTGGGGAGAGACAAACAGTTGCGTGGTTTACTTTGTGAAAGGGGTGCAGGGGCTGCTGGAACTGCCGGAACCTTATGAACAGGGCCATTGGAATTATGCAATTGTGCAGCTGTGGCGATTTTCTCATAATTACAGATTTTCAGCATTTGCCACATAATCTGCTGCATAATCTGCTATTAATAAAAAAATGTTTATAGTTCGAAAAGTTCTAAAGGTACTACAAATGTAGCAAAACGATTCCGTACAGTGAAAGGCAGTTTCCAAAGCTGGGCTTGTCACCTTTTGTTGCTTATTACTATATTTGGGTATTAAAATGATACTAATGAGATGCAACCAATGCTCACAGAGCGTTATCAAGTTTAACAAGCATTTCCAATGCAATGGGTCTTGCATTTTCCCCGAGTTAGAGCTATTAGCGTTGTAAATTCCTAACTGGACTTTTCTTGCCACATAAACTGAAAACGAAAAGTAAAACAGTTTCACATAAGCGAGCCGATGGCTGCCATCAACGAGAAGGAGACACACAAAAGTAAACAGAAGTTCGCTTGGAGTCATACGTATCGGCAAAAGTGCAATTATCCATGTAACCTGCAAAGGTGCAATTCTCTATGTAACAGGTTCGATGTCATGCAAAGCGCTCGACTACTGCCAAGCAAGATCGTGCTGCCTAAGAAATAAAAAGAAAAAGTAGTCCAGAAGCCATCCGGAAACACAGAGCCTTGTATGTTTTCAGTAGTTTACCAGTGGTCTCCAGGAGGGTTCAACACCGGAAAAGGCATGACGTATGCATGCCTTTCACGAATGAAATCAAGCAAAATTTAAAAGGCAAGCCCACAAACCAACCAAACTGATGGGCGTAGTTAAAAGCCCACAGAGAGATTGAAACAGGGGCCAGAGCGCTTGCACGCTCGACCCTAAAAATGATGAACACATGAAGAAATACTATTACAAAATGTGCTACACAATGTGTGTTTTCGTGCTGCATAATTTACTAAATCCTGCTGCATAACTCCAGCGGCCCTGCTTATGACGGGTACCACTGCGCCCCTTGTCTGCAAGGCAAAAGGGCACGAATATGGAGTACGGTTCTAACCCCACTGTCTGAGTTAGTCCAAAAAAAGTCTCATTCATGGAGTCCTAAGAATCGAGGTACCAGTTGTAGGTGTAATGAATGGAAAGACGGACAGTATTCTTGTCGCCATTACCCCTCATGGGGTCCTCTTCATCCGGTCCAAACAATTGAGGCTTGCCCTCCACTCAACAGTATTCCCACTGAAAGTCCTTTTTTTTTTTTTTTTTACAGATCCTTCCCTCTGCCTTGCCCTGCTTTGTTTCCTGTCCCGAGCGGTTTGCTGTTGGTCCTTCACGTCACTCTTCCTTCTACACAAGGCAACTTGTGAGTACATTTCCCTTTCTGTTGCAATGTTGTTCTCTTACCTTGTTGTTCCGTGCTGCAGGAGCGCACAGTGGTTTTGTGTCTCGCTCCGACATGCCCCCTGTCCATGTGTGGAGCTGGGACAGGGTGCTCTGTTGGCGTCAGGAGCGCGGCTGCAGTGGGGGTCGGTTGGCGGCTTCCTCATTTTACGCATTTCTTGTCATTTGCCGGCTTTGGGGCGCTTTTTAAGTGGCATTGACCCTCGCGAGGTGAGATTTAGTTGCCATCATGCCCTATTTAAACAGAAGTACGGGCGCTGCTGTAGCGCGCCATGTTGCTTCTGTGTTGCTGTGCTTGCCTTCCTGCTGTCATTGCTGAGCAAGTTGAAAAGCATCTCAATTGGCAGGTTCCTGTGCCAGATGACACCGAGGAGGTCCTGCAGATTTCTAGGGCTGATTTGCAGTCCGTAGTGAAAGAGGCAGTTGATGCTGCTCTGTTGGAGAATGGCTTTCCTGCTAAGAGTTAAGGTTGGAAGATGAGGCTATTGATCATGAGGTCTGTAGAGGTCGCTATATCCAATCTGACCAAGTTAAAGAGTTTTTGTTGCATATTCGTGCTCAGTTGGGGTTTCCTGCTCAGCAAGTGGCTGAGATGGACTTTTTGTCGCAATACAATTTCTCTCCTTCTGACCGTTTGCCCTTACATGAGGTTATTCACAATTTCCTGCTTAAGTAGTGGAGTGACATTGACAAATCGGCTACCCCTCGTTTTCCTCACAAGAGGTATCTCTTGGAGGGCTTTGAGGATAAGTTCCCTTAGTTCCCTAAAGTTAATACGAATTTGGCTTCTATTTCCTCTTCATCGGCTTTGGCTTCTGAAGATGCTGTCCTCTCTGAGGTAACGGATAAAAAGGTGGAGTCTGCCTTGAAGTGTGCTTATGCTGCCACTAATTATGGGATCTGGGTCCATGCATATGCTGCTTATGATACGCAGGCTCTTTTGAAGGACTTCCAAGCCTTGTTTGATTGTCTCCAGGATCATGATGATCCTCTGGATTTGTTGGCCAATATGGAACTTTTGTCTCCGTTTTTGTCTGATGCTACCTCTGATAGTCTTTGGGCTTCCACTGCTGCGGCGGGCGCTTCAATTGCAGGTTGGCGCTCCCTGTGGTTAAAATCCTGGCAGTTAGAATCCGGCCAGCGTTCCATCATTTGTAAACTGCCTTTTTTGGGGCAGAAGCTGTTTGGTCTTGACATGGTGGGGAAGGCGGCTGAGGAGAAGAAAAATCTGCATCCTTTTGAACAGGGCCAGATAAAAAGCAAGGGTTTTTTAGACGTGCTGCTTTTCAGTCCACGGAGTGTCGCCCCTTTCGTGGAAGGGCCCATGATCGGGGGGCCGCCTTCTACAATAAATCCCAGCCCTCTTCCTCCGGTACCTCTTCTGGCCAGCAGCACAAGTGACTATATGGCAGTTGGGGATCGCCTCAGGGCTTTTCTTCCTTGTTGGCAGCAAGTCATTTCCGATGCCTGGGTCCTTTCCGTGATGAAACGTGGTTATCAGATACAGTTCAGAGATGTTGTTCCACCTCCTCGGTTCCTGCATACTCCTTCTCCAAAGTCTCCAGAACAGTGTCACAGTCTCCTGGTGGGCATCGAGTTGCTGTTGTTAAAACAAGAAATTTTTCCAGTTTTGGAGTTGCTGAAGGGTTTGGAATTTTACTTGACTCTGTTTTTGGTCCTAAAGCCAGACGGTTCCTTTTGGCCCATCCTCAGCCTCCGGGCTCTGAACAAGTTTCTGATTGTGGAACATTTCAGGATGGTGTCCCTTCCTTCAATCATTCCTCTTCTCATGAAAGGGGATTTCTTGGCCACGCTGGATCTTCAGGATGCTTAGTTTCACACCCTGATCCATCTGGAGAGTCAGACATTCCTGAGGTTCACGGTCTTCGACCAGCACTTTCAGTTTCAGGTTCTCCCTTTCAGCTTTGTCACCTCGCCCAGAGTGTTCACGAAGGTATTGGCCCCATTTGTTGCTTTTCTGCATTTGCAGAGTGTTTTCCTATATCTTTATTTGGATGATTGGTTACTTTCTGCTTCATCTCTTTTCAAGGCTCAGAGGCATGTGGATTTGGTCCTGGGTGCCCTGCACGACTTCAGTTTCCTGGTGAATCTTCCCAAGTCTCACCTTGTTCCCTCCCAGTTGCAGATGTTCATCTGCGCTTGTTTGGATACTCGCCTGGGTGCTGCCTTCCTGCCGGAGGACCGGATTCTTTCTCTTCAATTGGCAGTGTCAGACTTGTTGACTCATTCTCACAGCTCTGCAACGTGCTGGTTGAGGGTGCAAGGCCTGTTGGCAGCCTCCACTGCTTTGGTCGTCTGGGTGCGGTTTCATTTGAAGCTGATTGTAAATCACATCCTCGCTCACTGGGATCCTTGCTCCAAAGACTACAAAGTTCTGATTCCTCTTTCAGATCATGTGACTCGTGCCCTGTCCTGGTGGTTGGTCAGAGACAATCTGTCGAAGGGCGTTCTTTTCCAGTTTCCTTCCCCTGTTCGCTTGTCCACAATGCAAGTGAGTATGGCTGGGGTGCGGTTCTGGGTCACCTAGATAGAAGGGCCCCTTGGTCTCCAAGCGAGGGCCGACAGTCCTCGAACTGGAGGAAACTCTTGGCAGTGATACAGGCCCTCCTTGCTTTTCAGCCTCAATTACTGGGTCAGAATGTGGTGGTCAGGACCGACAACCAGGTGGCCAGGGCTTACCTAAACTGACAGGGGGGTATGAGGTGCAGGTCCCTCAATCAGGTTGCGTCAAAGATTTTTGCTTGGTCAGAGACTCATGTTCTCCTTCTGAAGGCGGTATACTTCGGGGGAGATGAATTATTGGGCGGACAGTCTCAGTGTGAACCTTCCATCCTCTGTGATGTTTCACCTGGTCCGGCCTTTGTTCCTCTTCAGCTGCCGGAGGTTTGGGGTTCCTTGGCTAGATCTGTTTGCATCCCCGCACAATGCCCATTGCCCTCAGTTTTGCATGGAGCTTCCTTCTCCTCTGGCCTGGGCAGAGGATGCTCTGTCCGTCCTTTGGCCACTGGGGCTTCTTTATGCTTTTCCTCCGATCCCTCTCCTGCCCTGGGTTCTGCAGAAGGTCAGGGGAGAACACTCTCAGGTGATCCTCATTGCTCTTTACTGGGCTCACCGTCACTGATTTCCTCTCCTGCTTTGGGGCAATTTTCTGGTTCTCCCTCACAGACCATCTCTCCTACGTCTTCCTCCCCTGTCGGGCTAGTTGGTGTCCCGGTTGCGTCTGACGGCCTGGCTCTTAAATGAGTAGGTTTGGTTCAATTGGGCTGTTCCTCTCAGGTTGCTCTGGACATTCAGTTTTCCAGGAAGTAGTCTACTTTGAAGTCTCATAACAAGCATTGGAAGTCTTTTTCCTCCTGGTGCAGTTCTCATTCTGTGGATCCAGCTGATGTAGCTACTTTTCAGATCCTAGACTTTTTGAGGGATGGGTTCTTGAAGGGGTTGTCCCCCAGCACTCTTTCTGCCCAGTGGGCTACTATCCACGGGGGACTTGTCTGGGGACTTGTCTTCCTTGTCTCCCATGGTGTTGCGCTTGCTCTGTAGTTTCCGGATGCAGCGTCCTCCTGTCCGTCGGTTGATTCCTTCATGGGATTTATCCCTTGTCCTGAGGGGTCCGCAAGGTGCTCCTTTTGAGCTGCTGGAAGATGCTGATTTGCTTTGGCTTTCGGCTAAAGAACTTTTCCTGGTGGCCATTACTTCGGCCAGGCGTTGTGCTTCGGTTGGATCCTAAGTTTGTTCCTGAAATTTCTTTGTCTTTTCATTTTTCTCAGGAAGTGGTTTTGCCTGTTTTTTTCTGATTCCTCTTCATCTATTCCCTCCTCCTCGGATTTCAGGAGGGCTCTTCTGATTTACTTGCATCATACTAAGCCATTTTGGTTGTCTCAGTCCCTGTATGTGTCTTGTGGTTTGGTCTCCAAGGGTTCCCAAGTTTCCACCCAGACTTTGAGTCGGTGGGTCAGGCAGGCTATTGTCCGTGCTTATATTGCTGTGGGAGAATCTCTTCCTGATGATATCCAAGGGAGGTCCACTCGGGCTGTTTCCACTTCCTGAGCGTAAGGCTGAGGGGGTTTCCCTTTTGGAAATTTGCAGGGCTGCCACTTGGTCCTCTCCTCTTACGTTCCTCACTCATTATTGTCTTTCTGTCACTTAAGCTTCTCGTGTCTATGGGGAAAAGAAATGTGACCTTGTGTAATTTAACCGGTCCGTGTAAAGCGCTCCAACCCCTTCACAAGTCTCTAATAGGACAAGATAATGGAATGCATACGTTTCAAGTGTCCAAATACACATTTTCCTAGTTTTTGGTAAAATAAGACTCACTATTAAACACCATGAAGAAGATTGCTTCAGAATTAATTAATAGTTTATAAGCGATTCAATCCTAGAACGAAAAATAACAAGTAGCCGCCCCCGCCCCTCCCCCCTATTTCGGATTGCAATCCATCCCACTATTTCGCTGACCATGATTTTACTTCACAACAATTCAGAAACAAGGGCTAAAGACTAGATCTTCCAGTTGTTAGCTGCCGAATAATACATTTAAAAAAGGGCAAAAAGAGCAACCACTTTCCTTTTCTTATACCTCTTTGATTTCCCTCTGTACTCGCATGTTTCTAACAATGTCGACACAGGAACGTGAAAGTACTTCCGGTGCCACCGGATGTGCGTACCAAAGGGCTTTTAGAAGTGTGATTGTGGGATAATACGAGGCTTTTTGCACTTGATGTTTCGGCTGTTACAGGTCGAGCTACAAGTACAAGTGCATGGGCACAACGAAGCTGCCTGGAATCAAGAGTTTCAGAAAACTGTTTTTATTAGGGCAGTTAGGCTCCGATTTAGTGTGTAGAATTCCGATTTCTTTCGACGTTTTCGAATATATTTTTTTTGCATCAAATTACTAGTTGTATATTATAGTATGTTTTATTTTTTCTACATGTTTACAGCCATATTTATGCTAACAAAGGAACATAGGACCAGGTTTTTGGGGGGTTGGATAATGGTGTGATCATATACCATAGGGAATGTAATTAAAATACCCTCTGCAATTCATTAGACAGTTATTGCAAGTCACTTCGGGACCATATATAGGAACTTGGCATCTGGCCTTATTCTGCTAGGTGGTCACTGAACTCCTTGGTGTGCAATATCTCGAAAATATCCAATAAATGAATTTTACTGAATGTGCAATAATTGGCAAATACATTTGAATGAATCTGACTGGTTGAGCTTTTCTAACATAAATGAAACCAAAATTGTTTAGATGCTCTTTAAACCGAAAATCATCCATAAAACATCAGGAACTATTTCACCTTGTGGAGTAATCAGATACTCATTTCAGATAATCAGGAACAATCCTAGCCTCTCAAGTAATCACATGATCATTCACAAGTGATCGTCAGGAACAATCCTAGCTTGTCAAGCAACCAGAGGGTTATTTACAAGCAATCCTGAAATCATCAGGAGGATTCTTAGCTTGTGAAATAATGAGATGGTCATTTACATGTACTCTGCAAATCATCAGGCTCAGTTTCTATACTATGCTGATGACTTCAAGTGGTTGATGATTTTGGAAAACAAGAAAATGACTTCTAATGTAGTTGAATGATCCTGTTTGACATGGGAAGTGGGAGATATTGAAAAAAAGAATCAGGGAATGGGCTTTCTCAGTTGACTTCTATTGAAGCAGAGGACATTTTATGTGAGCGACAGCTAAAATTAAGCTATTTTTGGCTTTCAAAAAATCATGAGTCTCCCGCCTGAATCGTGTCTGTTTGCATGTATGTTAATGTTTTGTCACTGGATTCCGTCACAAAATATTACAAAAGGTATGAAATCAGTTGGAAGGGACGCCTTTTTACACGCTCCTTCCAAATACTGAATCTGTATTTAGTCTGAAACCTAAATTGCGTTTCGGTAATATGTTACTGAATCTCACTTTGGTTTTTTTTAAATTTGAATAGGGCATTTGGTGGTTGCAAAGGGACAAATGTGAACTTTGCAACTGTTAAACCACTTTGGACATCACATCACGCCTTTGCTTTTAAACAGCATTGTGCCATTTCACAAGATGAAAACATTCAAGAACATTTTACACATTTCTTTTACTGTGCATAATATATATTTTGTGTCAGTGGCAACTTATTTTCGTCTTCCTGCTTTCACATAGAAGGATTATTCCATTTGACACCAATAATAGCAACCGCAACAGAAGCTCATTTTAATCCCTTTACTATGCTCACTAATCTACTTCTGTTTATTTTGTCTTGCTGACAGTTGCTTTCATGCAATGTAGACATACAATGCCAAATGAAGTGTAACAGAGTTGTGCTTTGAAAATTGCAGGTTAATGTTAACTAGCTACCCAATATGTGTCAAATAGCTATTCAAGAAACCCCACTACAAGTACAAAGTGCTCTTTGTACAAACACGCTTGTTTCCACTAGTGACAGTGGGTCATCAACAAAAGTAACTTAATTTGCATGTGACAAATGAGCCATGACTTTTGCACGCTTCTCTTTCCTAACCAGAGGCTGCAAGAATATTGTACAATGCATAATACTACTATATATTTTTAATCATAAGGCACCCACCTTTCAATATTCTTCACGCCTCTCCCGAGTATCTTTAGTAAACCTTTATCTGATGTTGGCATGAACCAATGTACTCTGTAACTGCTTCACAGGATTAAAAGTGTTATATAAACACGACATGATTCTCAACCTGTCAGGGTTGTTGTTAGGCCTCTCTGTGATAAGAATGCGGGTCCAATTTTGCAATCAATTGCTTTGAGTAATACAGTGGGTTGGCAATTGAAAACTGATCTTTTTTATGCAATTTTTTATTTCCATTTTAAACAGTACAACCATGTAATTTAATTGGAGGTCTAATAATCATTAGGAAATAATGTTCGCTTCACAAGCAACTGTTGGTTAGGGAATTGCGGGGGGAAGAGCTTAAATATACAAACTTAAGAACTGGCTTCACTTGTGGCTGCAGAGACCACTTGTACACTTATTGGAGAGGTCTTTGATTGGATCTGACTCCTAACACTCACTTATAGCGACAGTAATCTGTGTGAGATGAACAAGCCCACTAGATATTAAACGTGGTCTAGGACGAGCTAGAAACCGAAATCAGGCCTGGCAAAAATGTTCAAAGCAGCTCCACACTGTAGCAGCACGTAGGAGGTAATAGTTTGGTCACAGCAGCCCATCTTGTACTTGAAGCAGCCCTCAAGCCTGCAGTCCATTAGGACAATGCCAGAATGGCAGGAAGGTCAGTCCAGCTGAGAGAGCATGGCATGCACAGCAGCGTAGAGAAGGCCAGGACATGATGGGGATCCTCTGATATTCAAGCCACTCATATTTTTATCTGGGCCAACAAGCCCTATGCCATAAGCAAGGCAAAATATCAACTTAACAAGGTTTGTTTTTGAAGATGTTGCTGTCATTCTATGGGGAACTTTGATCACATTAATTTCATCATCAGGTGTTTTTTATTTTATATTTATGCAGACATACTATTTGACCTTTATATGGTGCAACTCATGGACATGTCTGTGGCAGTGTTTGTGTAGTGGAAAAAATAAAAATAAAAACAGAGTTAAAAAAAATATACAAACTTCAGTACCAAGTAATAATGTAATGAATAAAGGACTCCTCGTATCATGACAATACAACAGCAAATTCAGTGCCTCTAGGTTTTACTAATAAAAAATGACTTACCAACTCTGCTGAGGTCTGCTCATGCAATCCGTTATTGTAGGAGGTAGCAAAGTTCACCTCCGAGCAGCCTGTATCAAAGGCTAATACTGTTTTACCCTTTTTACGGGCTTACAGACTATCCAGTCTCTGCGAGAATTTTATGCTTGAGAAAATACCAGATGTTGCCCCTTCGTTGACTCCCATAAGCAAGCCTGAATAGTAGTGTGGGACCATAACAACAGCAGTTCCTTATGCACCTCTTCCATCTGTTTTCTCGGATCTGAAATGTTCATTCCCTTCTTCACTGTTGACATCTTCGGAGCCACATTTCTCAAGCTGTCCTTCCAATGAAGATCCAGAACAGTGCTCTCTTATCACCTCTCTTCAGTCTCTTTCTCAAGGGTCTTACTTTTTTTTTATTCAATTAAAAAATTTCTCGTCTATTTTAGAGTTTGCTTCTCTCCATAAGAGTGTCTCCAGCACCTATTTAATGTTCTGGGATTCTATGTCAGGACCGGAGGCTTTGGATTATGCTTTCCCTTATCTTTACTTGCAAATAGCAGCCAATCAAAATACAGTAAAGATTTAAACTACATATCCCATGACCATATGCTGTCCAATCACAGTTCCTTCTCCTGACCGTATATAGGGTTCCAGCAATAATGTTCTTCCTCTTTCTCTCCTGCTACAGCAGCCAGATAAGTGCTTTATGTTTGTTTATTCAGTTGTGCATTGTTGAAGAGTGTGCATTCAATCTATGGTGCGGCAGCGCATCGCGAGCGGTAAGGGGATCTGACGATCCCTAGTGCTGGGCCAGCCCTCTTTTTGTTGTGCTGCCCGCACATGCGCGATGAGCCGATTTGAGAATTATTTAATTTCCAATTGTCTCTTTGGACCCATGCCTCGCAGCACAGTTTAAGTGGCCTCAGAGAACGCCCAGTGTGGCTGAAATAAACATTTAAGGGCTGAGCCATAGGGTAATCTGATATCCAATACTTTTCAGTGTGCAGGTGTTCCCACTTCAATCTAATTATTTGATATGGCCAGGCAGTTGTATTGCTGCCTTATTGAAAATATTATTGAAAATATTTTTACATACCTGCCACAGGGTTTCCCCCCCTTTTCAAACTCTTCCACACCTCCTAACTGTGATGATGGCGTATTACGCTGATGAGGAGGAGCAATTTCAGGAATTGCAAGAAGTGCCCATGAAACACCAGATGGAGGAGAGATTAGTGGAGACACTTGGTCACCATGTGCTGGACTTAGTGAATTGGGCTTTGATAAATGCCTTCAAACCTTTCATTCAATCATTGACTAATTTTGGCAGGAGAGAATTTTAAGGTGAAAGCAGTCCACAGACTCGATCGCAACTTTTTGATTCAATGGAAATATCAGGACTGCCAATGGATCGCTCTGGGGGAGTGTTGTCATCTGATATTTTGGCGCAGATGGCCGCTTCTGTGCTGCGGGATCATGAGTATGGAGGGTTTAACCTTTGTGAATCCCCAAACCCCGTTACATTGCTCTCTCAGCCTCAGAAGGAGGCACACAAACGTTTGTCTTCTAATTCAGAGTCAGAGGACTCACAGAAAGACTCCCCTCCACAAAAGAAAAAGCGTACATCTCACCATGTTTCATCAGAAACTTCAGTTCCAGGTGAGCGTAACCTCCTCTTTACCCTAGAAGACATTATCCATCCCCGCTCCACAGAGTGGATTCCTAGTGGTAAGGTGGCTCATTATGTTCCAGAAAGATTACGAAAAAGTTTTGAAAAGGATGTCCGCAACACACTTTGTTCAGAATGTCCCAGGCCATCTTTGACTGGTAAAGTGGCAGCTACTCCATAACTAGACCCCAGCATGGCGATGTTTCTTAAAAAAATTGCTAAAAAGACCCAAAGAAAGGGCTGGACCGCACTTGGCACGGCTGTCAGGATAAACTCTTAGATGTATCTGGACCATTAACAAAAATACTAGATTTAGCAATCCAGGCTAAAAAAATCAACACTCCCCTGGACCCAGAAGTAGTATTGGAATGGGCTCAGCACGCTATTTGGCTTCTGGGCAACGCAAACTGCGCCATGTCCACTGAGCGTCGTCGCTCATTCCTTATGCTCTTGGACCCGAAGTTAGCTGGGCAACTAATGAAGCAGGGTCCTTGGCTAATGGTATGCTATTTGGCAACAAGTTCGTCAAAGACCTGGGCAAATACGTGGCGACATTCACTGCACTTGACAAGGCCCAATCGTCTATTAAGGTGGTCTTCAATAATGCTTTTTTTGCATGGGCTGGGCGCTTCAAGGGTCGAGCGTCAGGCAGAGGCTATCAGGCCTCACGAATTGCACAACAGAGAGGCAGAGGCAGGGCTCGAAAAATCATAAAAATGGTACTAGACCTACAGGTCAAGTAACTTAAATAATCTACTCGACCTAACTGCAATGTACTTGACCTGTAAACAGATCTCAAATTGTGTGAACCTAGCCTTTTTTTTTTAATTCTCACACATGATTGCACCTTCAAATATGTGAGCTCAGCATTTCTGCAGTACAAAAATACCTCTTTTGTTTGATTAAGTAGACTAAAGTTTGCTGCATGCATCACAATAATCTAGCCCACATACCCTTGAGGTCTAGCCCACATAACCTAGGACTTCTTTTAGTTTACTAACAACATTGCCATCAGGGCAGGAGTGTTTCTCAGTTTTAATAAATATATTACTAAACCATGATGTGGTAACATATTGTCATCTACACACAGTAACTTTCCAAGAAATGTCCAAAAACCTCTCCATTAACTTGCAGCTTTACTGATAAAACTATATAGTGTATTAACAATCTGTGAAAATTGGGTTTCAGAAAACACATACTTTACACATCAACATGTAAAGTATTCTGATTTGTTTTCATCCTATTAAAATATTTTTTAATCACACAGAAATATAAAAAAGGACTTTCACAACTACTGAAATATATTTTGAAATGTTTGCACAGTTGACTTAGTCATTTAAATGTTGTGTTTTAGGAAAAACCTGACACCCTATGTCTTTTTATTTTACATTCTAAGCAGCAGGTCACACAGTTCACCTTACAAAGTCCTGGAACTCTGTAGTCAGAAGGAAAATTAATTGTAAGAAAAACTGACTTTTGACCTCTGTCTGTGAACACAGAGCAAATGTGACATAAGAACAATATTTAAAGGCATCTTTTATTGCCCCTCCACTTTTCAGCTGAACAGAACACCTGTTCAGTGTCAACTCACCAGAAGGGAGGAGTAAGTATTAAAAATAGCTCGACCTGATCAAATAAGACTCGCCAATGTGAGTGGTCGAGTGGATTTTTTGAGCCCTGAGAGGGAGTAACTATGGTTCCTCAAATGTCTACCCCACCTGATACAAAGGTCGTGGCAGGGCCTGCAGAGGATTCCACGGAGGCAGTTCCGGCCAAGATACCAATGCAACAGGTAAGGATTAATTATTTTTCGGAAATGATTTTGGGAGGAAGAATTCAACATTTTTTTTTGGCATGGCAGCAGATCACCCAAGACCCGTGGGTGTTCCAGACTGTTCAAAGTTTTCACCTAGAGTTCTATGCACCACCAGTTCAAAAGGTCTTTCCATCTCCTCTCCATTTTACTCTTGAAGATCGGTCTTTCGTAGACGAGGAGATTGCTGCACTCCTGCAGAAACGAGCAGTGGCAGAGTCCTCTCCTCACCCTCAAGTGTTTGTAAGCACGATTTTTCTGGTGCAAAAAAAAGGGGGTGGTTCCCCACTTGTACTGAACCTCAAGCAATTCAACTCTTGGATTGTGTACCGCCATTTGAAGAAGGAGGGCATACATCTCTGGGATTTATTACGAAATGGCAATTGGCTGGTCCGTTTAGATTTAAAAGACGCCTAACTTTCGGTGACAATTTTCGGACCCCACAGACGCTTCCTTAAATTCTTATGGGGCCCCCGTTGGTTTTAGTCCACCATACTACCCTTTGGCCTGTCCTCGGCGCCTTGGTGCTTCACCAAGATTCTGCGCCTGGTGGTTCAGTATCTGAGGGAAAGAGGTGTAAGACTTATTGTTTACCTCAACAACATCCTAACTATGGCACAAGAGAGGGACATGGTCATTTGTCATCTCAATTGGACAATCTAATTATTACAGGATCTCGGGTCCATCATCAGCGCCGAGAAGTCCTGCATTGTGCCATCACAGAATATCGAGTTCTTAGGTTTTCAAATAGACTCGATCAAGGCCCTGATATTGCTTCCTTTAGCCAAGCGAATAGCGATCAAGAAAGAGCTGAGAAGAGCCCTTGTCTCTCCGACTGTATTCTTGAGGATATTAGCATCTCTAGTGGGTCATCTGGCATCTTTGATTCAGGCCATTTTTCCAGGGCCTCTACATTACAGAGCTCTTTAGAGGCTGAAGATTTTGCATCTTCAGGAGAGGCTACAATACTCAGAGATGATTTTGATTTTAGAGGAAGCCAAGACCGAGATTTCTTGGTGGCTCTCCCTCATGGATGCATGGAATGGGAGGGCAATTTTTTCTTCAGTTCCGGATGTAGTAATAGATTCGGATGCCAGCCATTGGGGCTGGGGAGCACGTTGTGGCTCTGTGGAGACGGCTGGTTGTTGGTCCCCGGGAGAATTGAATTATCACATCAATTGTCTAGAACTCTTCGCGGGGGCGTTTGCGATCAGATCGCTCTCTTCACGCAGAACACATTGTTTTTTTCTCCTCTGGATGGACAATGTGTCGGCAGTCCGATATATCAACCGTCTCGGAGTGACCAGATCTTGCCTTTTGGCAGAAATCGCAAAGTATTTTTGGCATTATTGTCTGCATCGCCAAATTTCAGTGATAGCGGACTATTTTCGGGTCATTCCAATACGACAGCAGATTGGAATTCTTGCTTCCTGTGAGATTTCATCGATTGGAAGCTCAATCAGAGGATTTTCCAAGCACTTCAGAGGCAATAGGGGCCTTGTCAAATAGACCTGCTTCCCTCCCAGTTGAACAATCAAGTTCCAATTTATTACAGTTGGAGACCAGACCCTCTTGCAGTAGGGATGGATGCATTTCTTCTACCTTGGATAAAGGGCCTTTTGTACGTCTTTTCCCCGTTCGCCACGATTCCGCTGGTCATGGTCCACATACTCCGTCAATCTGCGGAGGTGATTTTGGTGACTCGGTTTTGGAGAGCACAGCCTTGGTTCCTCTTGGAAATGGCACTATTGTGCGAATTCCCAGTGATGTTGCTGGGGATCGAGGATCTTCTGTTGGATCCATCGGGTAGAGCGCACCCTCTGATCCTGCAAGGCCAATTGCCGCTGATGGCGTGGAGACTTTCAGGAGACCATGGCAAGTGCCTAGAGTTTTAGAATTGGCACTATTTTTCCTATCTCAATCTTGGGCTCCCTCTACTCATAAGAGATGTGAGCAAGCCTGCAGGAAGTGGCTATGTTGGTGCAGTGAAAGAAGTATGGATCCCATGGGATCAGAAATTCACGTTATAGTACATTTTTTTATCTGACTTGGCCTCACAGGGTCTAGCTTACAGGATGATTAATAATTGTCGTTCAGCTATCTCAGCTGGTCACCCTCATATTCAGGGTAAACCGGTGGGAGAACATCCATTAGTGTGTAAACTTCTCAGAGGTATTTGCATGGTTAAATCTCCTCAGCTGAGGTATTCTTCTTTATGGGATGTTAATGTGGCTCTATGTTTTCTCAAAGCTTGGCCTTGTAACGAGGATACTTGCCGCAAACAAATTGCGGCAAAACTTACAGTGTTTCCATTTACTTTCCTGTAGAGGAGTTTCGGATGTTAAAGCATTGGATTTAGCAGGTAGGGTAGAGTATTTACTCCCTCAGGGCTTTCTTTTTCCATTACAAGACATACAAAAACATTGTCTTGTTGTATCGCATACCCGTCTTTTCCCCATGACAAAAAGTTATGTGTAGTGCAATGCATTAAAGCTTATGAAGGTTGTAAGAGAACATTTAAACAAGATGTTTCTGGTCAATTACTTATTTCTTTACAGAAGCCTTTTAGACCAGTTACAGCAGCAACATTGGCTCATTGTGTCAGATGGTTATTAACTGAAGCAGGTATTTACACCTCTATGTTTGGTGCTCATTCTGTTAGAGGAGCCATAGATTCTAAAGTTTTTTCAACTGGCTGAGATTGGAAGATATCATGGCCACGGCTGATTGGTCGAGTGAATCTACTTTTAAAGTGTTTTATCACAAACCAATTGTAGATGTAGTATCAGAGGTGGTGAATAAACTTTAAACTAGCATAATCCGAAGCCTCTGGTCCTGACATTGAATAAAAAAAATTCTAGCTAGCGCGTCAAGAACTTGGATTCTATTAAGGACACAGAGGCAAGGATTATCCCAACCTAGATGTTGATGTTTTATGTACAATGTATTGATTCTGTATAGTTGATGGATTGTCCGTCCCTATATGAGTTTGGACATTAGTTTTGTTTGTTATTCTCATTAGGGGTGAACACTTCTGCTTCATGAAAAGGATTCGGAATGGATCATTTGTTGGAGTTCAAGAATCCTGGACATCGATGAAGTTCGATAGAAGAACCGGGCTAAGCGAGGCTAGCAGTGTTCAGAAATCGGATGGTTAGATTAGTTGACTGCAAGTTCTTTACATTTGACTTTATGTTCATACTGTTATGGCAAAGAAAGAGGATGGACATTATTGCTGGAACCTTATATGGGGTCAGTAGAAGGACCGTGATTGGGCAGTATATGGTCACGGGATATGTAATTTAAAGTTTTACTGTATTTTGATTGGCTGCTGTATGCCAGTAAAGTAAAGTGAAAGCATAATCCTTGCTTCTGTGTCCTTAATAGAATCCAAAATTCTTGACGCACTAGCTAGAAAATGTTTAATTCTTCAACAACTGTAAATACCTCCACAATCTGTGTCAAGGTATGCTCCAGCTACTCAGGGGGATTCTCGTTCTTGGAGCATAAACTCTTTTTTTTATCACGTGCTTTTTGATACTTTGGGATGACTAGTACTCAGCATCCTGGTGTTAACCCCAGATGTTTTCAAATTTTTTCTCACTAGACACTCAGGATTTGCTTAACATCCTCAGGGCATACGTAGAATTATCCAGTGAGACACTGTAGGTTATTATGGAGATGGAGGTGACCACACAATTCAGTGAGCACTTCAAGCAGCACAGGGGTATGGCTCAATCCCTCTGCTTTCACTACCACCACAACTTTTACATATCATAGTGCAGACTAGTCCTTCTGTCTCAATTCCAGTCCTAATTCTACTGCCAGACCCATGGCTTCTCACTTGACTCAGATCCTAAATGTAGCATCCGTTGGATCCATTTCTGAGTCCTCCTCCGATCAGAGGCTGTACTTTGGGAATTTAGACATCAACAGCCAAAACAGTAGCAGAGGCCACAAAGACCAACCAGGTGCTAATATGCAGTCATTGCAAAAGCTTTGGAAGCTTTGCCCATTGAGGCCCGCCCTTCTATTGGATCTAAAGGACATTCATGCTGTGGTGACACAAACCTCTACCAAAGTCCATTCTGACTATTGAGACTCACGTCCTTGGGCAAAGACAGAAGATCTGTGAGAACTCATTTTCCTGCTGCAGTCTCAGTCTCTGGGCAATAAGTACCATGTCCCCAGAGACAGCTCAACCTTTGTCTCCAGGATTCTCCAAATGCAGCGTTGACATTGGTGGCTACCTGTCTAAATGGCAATAAGTGATCTCAGCAGTTCTCAAAGATTAATTTGTCTTAATACAGTGGGTCTACAACCTTTTCTATAACCAGAGCTACTTCAATGAAAATCTTGGAAAAAAATCCTGAGCTACTAATGGCTTTGACTGTTGTGGCAGTAGCAACCACATCAAATAAAATACCAATACAGAACACACCATGCAGGGTTACTAGTAGTGACCACCCAGTTGTAGGTCACAATATTTAGTGCCAAATTTCTTCATGCCAAAATCTTAGAATATTGAGTAATGCAGTATCATGAAAGTAGGTTTAAAGGTAAGTATAGATTTACTATGTTTAACGCCACATATACGTTATTTGAAGATATATATTCCTTCGAGAGAAACATGTGGAATTAAGAATGTAAATAAAATTAAACAATGCTCAAATAAATACCTTCATGCTATTGTAGTAGTTGATATTTTGGATACAAAATTTTGAGAGGACCAGAATTAAAACTATTGTAAAATATTGTAGTGGAACATCAACCACTGCAACAACCACTGCAACACATTAGTGTTATCAATATAAAATGCCTCCACATAACCAATGAAATGACAACTGCAGCAGAATGTGCCCACTGGCACAAAGGAAATCCTAACAGCTATAAATCTGTTCAGCTCCTGGCCAGAATATTTGACATTCCTCATGGAAGCGGGAGGCAGAACAATAGGAGGGGCATGCTGAATTGTTAGTCTGATTTCTGGTAGTTCAGATAACATGAAGGTTGTGACAAGCAAGATTTAAAGCTTGACTGACATACAGTGAAAATGATTCATCGGATATGATGTTTGGTCATCTGTTACTGTTGCACTAAATGCCAATAAAGATTTTTTTTAAAAAAATCTGCTGACATCGGGTTTTAGCTATCATCCAAAGAGCACATTTTTCGCTGCAGATGTCTAACAATTTTGTTTTCGAACATCATGTCAAAATATATGTTTTTCTATCCAGTTATCCAACATGCACTTTCCATATTGGGTTAACACACTCAAATAAAATATTGTCTTCTTCTGAAAAAAACCCACCTCAAACTTTGCCTAAAAAATCCCTTATTTTGCTTGGGCCCAAAATGTCTGCTTTTGATTTCCCTGGTAAAATGAATACATCAAATTGACAAAATTGTGCTCCACTGGCAAGGTATCAACATCACATGCCAGGGATGCTCACTGTTATTATTCCAAGGATGGCCATGATTATGTGACAGATGTCCACAGTTAAGCCAAGCATACTCACATTATCTCAAAGGTAGCTCCTTATGACATGATTAGTCCACAGATGGCAAACATATTTTAAGAGCTATCATTATTATATATTAAAAAAACATAACAACCTACTGTTAACCCTAACCAATGGTAAGATTTCTGTTCTCTTCTTTAATGACTGGTACTGTATCTCTGTAACAACCTTCAGCCTGCTCTGGTTAAATCGGATGTCTCATAATTGCCTTCAACCCGAGGACGGATTTATTGCAATGTTTCGTTGTCTCACTTTCAACATAATTTAGATTTATCAAATCTCATTTTGACATTAATTAATATTGATACCAGCCTCACATTGATAATAATATCATATAAATCTAGTGCCATCCAATGGGTATTTAGCTGCTGTGTAATTGCTATCAAAACTGTGTTTTGACCCGCAGGTTGGACAATACAGAAATCACCAACGTTTGCCCACCCTACCTGCAATACAGTAACCTGGGTCATTTGACTGACTCACTTTAATATGTGTTGAATCTATGTTGAGAATATGCTGGCACTATGTGAACATTATGCAGATACTAGGTTGATAATATGTTGGTTCTAAGACATTTTACTGATATTCGTTGAAACTGTGTTAGCTCTACGTTGACACTATGTTGATATTATGTTAGCACTATAATGACAGTAAGTGGAGAATTTCCTGCAAACTGTACATTATACTTCATAATTATGAAACACATCAGGTACCATTTTTCACAATCCTAATTATTGACATAAAAACGTAACTTAGCAGAAATAATGACATGTTTCACCAACTAACACCCACTACATAAATATCCACAACACTCACTACAAATATTACACTTTCTCTATATACTACAACTACTATACCTGAAAATAAATTAATGTGAAAAACAGAATATACATTATTATTCACTCCCACTAAATGGCAACTAACTCACTAGGCACCACTATAGAAACCACCATAGGCACTCCAGGCACCACACAATATAGGTAAACATACCATACTTAGACACTGTCGTTACTCTTAATACCCTAATCTATACAGGGCGTGGCAAGACTGGACTCCTTTTAGATTAATCTCATAAAAAAAACTCTCAACTTTACCTTTCAATTGCAGACTGATTCTTGGAGGAGATTTAAATCTACCCTGGGACGCCACCCTTGACAGGAATTCTGCATGTCAATTTAAACCCAACAAATCAATAAACAAATGCTAAACGTGCAATTCTCTTAAACCTAAAGACTTATGGAGACTATTCAGTCCCACAGGGAAAGATTACAAATTTTTCTCCCATCTGCACCATACATTCTCTTGCATCAATTATATCTTAATTAACAGAACTCACGTCCCAGCCACCTCTGTCCCAACCATTGAACCAATCCTAGTCTCATCCCATGCCTATATTTCATTACTCTGTGATATCCCTAGCAATACACCAGGAACAAAAACATGGAGAATGAACGACCTCCTCACGGAGGTACCCTCCTTCAAGGAAATCATCAAAAACAAATTGATGACTACATTGAACTCAATAGGTCTTCTGGTCCAAATGCACAAATCATCTGGGATGCCCTGAAATGACCTATCCGCGGGCACATGATTATGTCAAAGAAAAACAAACTAGACAACAAAACCTTAGACCGGTGGTTCCCAACCTTTTGACTTTTGTGGACCCCCACTTTATCATTACTGGAACCTGTGGCTCCCCACTGAATCATTATTAGAGTCCAGGGACCCCCCACTGAGTCATTACTGATAGCTAGGGACCTAATATGTTAATATTACTTAATTTTCTAAGCAGTCACTGACCCACTGAGAGACCACAGGTTGGAAACCACTGCCTTAGAGCAACTAGAACTAAAAATAAAAGCATTAAAGGAAAATCTCAAACGCACCAAAGACAAAACTCAATTAAACAATCTAATTAAACTCAAGTATGAATACAACAAGATTCTGAGTAACAAAGCCCACTATTAGTCCAAAACTACAAAGGCCTCAATTTCTGTGGACCTAATGAAGCTGGCAAAATGTTTGCGTCTTTTTTAAAACAGACCTGTCAGAAGACAAGAATAAGCCCTATAACCAATGAACATGGTGTCACATTGACAAGCGAGAAGGACATCCTAAGTACCTTAAAAAAATATTACCATACCCTCTACTCCAAAAGTAATGGCAGATCTTATGACATAGTCGTAAACTACCTCAACAAAATTAATGTAACTAGGATAGATGAGTCAACAAAAGAATCACTAGAACAGCAATTTCTCGCAAATAAATCATAAACGCGATCAAAAACAATAAAAGCCAGGAAGGCCCTGGGCCCAGAAGGCTTCCCACCATCATTCTATCAAACTTGGGGTACCTCCCTAATCACTCCCTTAGAAGACTTATTCGCCTATTCTCACTGGCTCCATTGAGGGCACCGCCACAGAGACAATCTTAATTGTTACACCCAAAGAAGAGAAACACCCATCCAATCCCAAGAACTACTGATCCATACCCCTCATATACACAGACTGCAAAATATATGCAACAATCCTAGCCCTCACAATAAAGCCCATTCTCAAAAACATAATAATTCCCTCTCAATCAAGATTTATCAAAGGGAGATTCAGAGCGGATAGTATCATACTTTGTAGCCATGCTATTGAAATAGGCAAACTCCTGCACCAACCAACCTGCGCGATATCACTAGATGCAGAGAAGTGCTTTGATAAGGTATTGTGGACCTTCCTCCATGCCTCACTCACCTCCTTCAACTTTGTCCCTGCTCTCTCAAAAATGATCCTTGCTCTGTACAAAGAACGGAAAGCTAGAATAAACATCAGTGGAAAGTTGTGTGGTCCCTTTTACCTCCAACAAGGAACCAGACAAGGATGCCCTCTTCCCACCCAACTATTTCTACTAATGCTAGAACCCCTACTTACATTGATCAGAGAAAATTGATTCATCCCCGGTATCCCTTTCTCTGGCCTACAAAATCTAGCTGCCAACATGGATGTTATTCTCCTTTTTACTACCCAGGCAGACTCAGCCTTGTCACACATCATATCCACCATCAACGACTACTCTAAGATGACAGGCTACTGCCTCAACAAGGAAAAGACAGAGGTTCTTCCTCACAATGTGTACTGCAACAGTTCACACATCAGCCCCTATGGACTCAAATGGGCCCCAGATAAGATAAAATACCTGGGTATATGGTTCAGCCATAACCTTAAAGACCTTAAAGACTCCATCAATCTCAACGAGAAAAAGATGCTAGATAACATCAAAGATAGCTCAGACAAATGGTCAATCAGGCTCATTACTTGGTAGGGCAGAATAGAATCTATCAAAATGATTATTACCCCCCTCATTAACTTTTTAATCAGCATGTCCCCCATATACCACTCCAACACCTTAAAAAAAAAAAATAGACATGTTACTGTTGGTCCTGGCTCATTTTACAGGGTCATCCCCAAACTTTTTGCCTTCCTCCTCCTATTTGTTCTGACCCTTCTTGTTGCCGTTAGGATTCTGGGCACTTTACCACTGCTTATCAGTGCTAAAGTGCATGTGCTCTGCCTTTTAAACTTGGTATAATTGGCTTACACCTGATTGGCACATTTAATTTACCTGTAAGTCCCTTGTACAGTGGTATTCCTATACCCATGGCCTGTAAATTAAATGCTACTAGTGGGCCTGCAGCGCAGCTTGCGCCACCTACAGAAGTAGCCTTTCAAATCTGTCTCAGTCTTTCTAGCGCAGGGCCTGCATGCACAGTTTACTGCCACAGGGACCTAGCATCTAAATTTACTTGCCAGGCCTGGGACTCCCCTTTTACTACATATATGTCACCAACTAAGGTAGTCCCTAGCTAGCTATATGGGCAGGACATATGCCTAGCTGCGTGGCCTGTCCTGGTAGTGACAAACAGCCTTTTTGGTTTCTCACTGCTGTGAGTGCTGCCATTCTCATAGGATTGCATTGGAAATGCCCTACCTTACGTCTGGATGGTATTGTCTGATCTATGATGGGTAGCGTAGGCATGTTTGGTATGGCTGTAATGGTAGCTAGAAATGCTGCTTACTTGTGTAGGTGGATTTTTTATTACCATTATAGAAATGCCCCTTCTAGAAAGTGAGCATTTCTCGGTGCTTATTACTCTGATGTTTTGCAGCATGACTCCAATCCATGTCCGGGGCAGAGTGACAGCTGTGCTTTGTGCACACTTTTCAGACAGCCTGTACACAGGTAGGGTGGAGGTGTCACAGAGGTTTATCTGCATATTGAATGGTCTTCCTGGGCTGAGAGAAGGAGAGGCGGGACACACCTGCATTTGTAAAGGTTGTGGTTGTGCTCTGGCCTCACGCAAAGGGCTTGTTTACCCCCAACTGATGTCTGGAGCCAGTGCTGGGGGAGAGAGGGGAGACTCCTAGAACCAGTTGGAACTGGTTGTAACCTCTTCTCCCCCTCTTTGTGAAAGCTTGTGCAAAACTGAGCATAAGTACAGGGGGTTTTCCCTATGTTAGGAGAGACACTAATGAACTACTGAACTGGACACATGATGCTGCTAGAGGGGCTCGCCAAGAACAGCCTTTGGACTGCTGCTGTTGACCTGACCTGTGACTTGCTGGCTCACCAGGAGGAACTTCCACTGGCTGCAACCCTCCGTGCTGGCCTGCTTGCTTCGGCCCTGCCACCATGTGCCCCGTTCTGCTGTCTCCAGGGGCTGGGTGCTGTAGCCCCTGTTCCCCTGCAATTTCATTTCTGAAAGCGCCGAAAGGGGGCTTGATGTGCAATTGGGACGCTGGATGTTATGTGGAAGTGCTTTATTCCCTTCTCCTGGCTGTTTTCAGTGCGTGGAAGCGTGGCCTGCAGCTGATTTTCCCTGAGCCCAGGGAGAAAGAAGTCTGGAACAAGTGCGCTCCCTGTGGTGCCCCTGCGGCGAGAAGCGCTGAGGAGAATGCTCCCAGGGCACTGTCTGGCACCTGCTTTGGTGCATCAACGCCGTGGCCCGAGAAGATGAACGGAGTGGCCCGGAAGCCCTGGAGGGCTCTGATGCGCCACCTTTAAGAAGGAGGAAGTCGCCCCGTAGCAGCGCCACCGACTTGCGGCAACAGGATCTAGAAGCTCACCTAAGTCACCACCTCCCGAGGTCGAGAGGTCCTTGAGGACCCCAGACGTGCGTCCCCCAGCGTGAGCGGCTGGAAGAATCCCGTTGGCTAAGGCAGATAAGTGGTCCTGTCAGCCGAGCGGGAGTGTTGGGCTCCACGCCCCTAGAGCCAGTAGGCTTGCCCTCCAGCCAGCCCCCTCTGATGAGGGAATAAGTCCAATTGCAGCCTCGGAGATGTAGACGGCTCCCTTATTCTAGCCAGTGTTCGGCTCCGCTTGTGAGGCCCGGTGGGCTAAGGGGGTCATGGGTGCTCCCCTTTTTAATCAGAGGCATTAGACGGGGGCCTTGGTCTTTGGCCCCCCCTCACCCCTACTAACCCTCGCAGGAAGAGAGGGAGACCTCACTCAGGCGCGTCTTGCTGAGGGAAAGTCGCCTAAGTGTCACTTATTGTCCCGGGGCATTTTACCCATGTATGGAACATTTTAGGAGGCTGTATGTGGTTTTTCCCTTATTATGCCTACATGATGATGTCTGGACATGTATACTGATACTTCTCATTTGCTTAGTGCACTGTTGGTAATAATGACAACCTGACTACTACTTATGTTGCAGGGCAACCAGTAACCTATGTGTTTTATTATGACTACTGTTGTGTTTTCACAGCGTAATAGTACCTGAGTAATGTTCTGACAACTGCTTGTGTAGCAGCGTATTACTGATACTTGTTATATGTGGTCTAATGATGTTTTGTGCAATACAGTTTATTTTTATATAGCTTGGTGTTGTGTTTTTTTTTGTGATGGGGATAGTGTGTCACTTGTCTTGTGTGTGTTGTGCAATCGCTTTACACATTGCCTCCGGGTTAGGCCTGACTACTCGTGCCAAGCTACCAAGGGGATGAGCAGGGGTTATCCTGGGTGTGTGACCCGCTCACCCTGACTAGAGTGGGTGGGTTCTGCCTGGCCTAGGTGAACACCCTAGCTTACGGGAATCCCCATTTCTAACAGTTAATTACCAAATTCCTCTAGAAGTCTAAAAAGCATGGAATTGCCCTAAAGAAATTGAAACTTCCTAAAAAGAACTTGGCGGCCTAAACTTATCCGATTACCGGAGGAACCAACATGCCTTCTTAGCAAAACAGGGGAGCCACAGGCTCCTAACCACCAACCCCTGACCGCCATGGCTTGCTATTGAAATAGCCCTTGTTAAACCCTTATCCCGCACTTCTAACCGTCAAAATAATTTAAAACACACCACTCTATGAACATTCTATCCAGCACAGCCGAGGCACTCCCAAAAAAAAAATTTGACAACAAATTACCCAACAAAATTAAACACTCATGTCTAGCCTCGCTAGGGCGGAATGAAAACTCAAAACTAGAAGGGAGAACAATGTATCTAGAGAGATGGGCAGAAAAAGATATTCTTGTGGTGAGAGATATCGGCACCCCCCCAGAACCCACACCATTCTCTCAAATTAAAGACAAATTTGACATAAACGACCTAGAGTTTTAACATTTCCTTAAAATAAAAGCATTTATAGCCAAACATAAACCTCCACCCGACCTACCCAGCACAATAGAAAAATGTTTTAAATGCGATCACTTAGCTTCTGAACTGTACTCCCTACTATCTCCCACAAAAACCTCAGTAAATAAAGCAACACAAGACAAGTGGGAAACTCTACTATCAGACTCCATCAACACTCCAAAGGTCTCACCGGACAGGCCATCTACCAGGAGTAGCCACACTTCCAATATAATACCTCCATCACTAGCACAAAGCAGATATTGGATTGCCAATATGGCCCACTGGACTCAGGCCAAACTTTATAAAGTAGGCCTTCGACACATGGTGGAGCTGTGAAAAGGAAACAGGAGACTTAAAACACATGCTAATGAGGTGCACCTACACCAGAAAGTTCTGGCAGGACATCAGTAATACAATATCTCATATACTTCATACAAAATGTATTCCTACTTTAGCCTCTATTACACTGGGCATCCTCCCCACTAACATTAAACACGCATATAGCAAAGAGGACTGTCTCCAATGGGACATTCTAGTCACAACTGGTCTTAAAGTTATCCTCAATAAATGGAAAGACTCATCCAAGCTATCCCCCCCACACATGGTGGGAATAGGCCCAATTCACCAGAACTGACAGGAACTCGCTAAGCTTTTACTTGATGACAATAACAATGAAGAATCATAAACTCTGGTGTAAACTAGACATTATGTCTCACTCGTCTGTGTAACCATGATCATCTGATCATTCATGCATTCACTCACTCATTCTCCCACCCTCCCCATTCCCCCACCTCCTCCTCTCTATACCCATGCACTTCCTCATGTACTCACCACTTTTCACCCCATCACATTCTTCTTTTCTTCTCTCATCTCTGTTCTTTTACTCTGACTCATTCATCTACAACTGAGATACCTTAATTATTCACCACAACATCAAAACCGCTCCGTCACAATACATACACTGATTAACCTCACCTCATCATTGCAAACAAATACACTTATCTCTACCCTCTACTTTTATAAATGTGGACCTACTTCTCATGCTATACCTTAAACTACTGTTCCTACTTGATTTGATGTCACCATACAATGTATTGTTTCTTTTCATTTATGTTATTTACTTTTCCTATTCTACAAAATCCCAATAAATGTATCTTGAATTAAAAAAAGAACTCCTGCAGCGTTCTAAGAGCAAGCCTGGCGTCTTAATATGTCTAGGAATTAGGGACTGACTACTGAGCTCCTGGAGTGGCAATATGAGATAGAATATGACGTACCGAACATAACAGCCTTGAGCAAGGTACAAGTGAAATGTGTACAAAGGACTGATAAATTGTGCAGCACAAACAACTATTTCTTCTCAGAATGAAGCAGCTGATTAATATATAAAAACAACAAGCTAAAGGCTGGCTGTGCTAAAAAATCTGAAATTAATAAAAACATGTCTATGTGTAAAAGGTACAGGCTATGGGCCTTATCCTAAAATAAGGGTATCCAACCCAGGCACTAATGAGTACCCACAACACCCTACCTAAAACTAATAAAAATGTAAAACAAATAACTTAAAGTAAGTGTAATTTAAAGTATATACAGTACAGAGATAAAATGTCCATGTTGTCCAGAAGTCACCATCGAGTAACTCCCATCCAAAAGTAACTGAAACACTGGGCAAATCAAAGCGACAGGAATAATCTTCAAATAGCAAGCTAAGTACACCATTGACGCTGTGCAATGCCACCTGTTTGGAAATCATAGAATGGCTTACAGAAGTTTCCAAAGTAAGAAAATCCTCCTTTCAAGCATTGGAAATCAAAGGGCAACTCCCACACCTTAAGGATGTAGTTATTCGGTAACTGCTCAACCCTGCCAACAGGAAGGTGTTTCAAACACAAAATGAATTAAAATGTCAATATTGGCAAGGAGAACACTCTGTGTATTAACCACACTGATGATGGTGTTTCAACTACAGTAAAAGGCAACTTTTTCAATTTCTCATTGTTAAGCATGATGTAACTAGCTTACTTCTTATCCATTATCTGTTGTTTACGTGTAAGGTTAAATGCTGCAAATAACTCCTTAGAGTTAACTTGCTTCCAGGGCACGCAGCCAGATTTTATCACTTGTAAAGTCCAACAAAAATGACATATCGTTTTGAATAATATCAATGGCCGAGGACACAATGTTGTTTAATGTGTAAATGGGACGGGACAATGTGTTCATACCATTATCGACAACGGCTAAAGCTTTCTTTAAATTTTCCCTATCTATTTGCCTTAAACGTGCAGCAGCTTCCATTGTGAAAGCTTCCAAATTGTAATATATATTGCATATAAGAATTTTTTAAGAGACTGGTTTTCTCAGAATTAACAATAATTCTTGCAAGTCAATCTCTTCAGAAAGGAGAAAAAGGTGTTCTTTTACAGCTGTTATCGTGGAGGACTGTAACCATCATTGACATAATTTAAAACGCTGTATGTGGTGACGATACCGGAGTGTTGCGTGATGACGTAACAAGGGTCTGGTCTGCTCGCTCTAAAACCCCTGTAGAGTTGATAAAACATGTATGACAACCATTTGTGTCCACTGGCCACAATAACCACCCATTGGGGCCTGAAAGTGATGAAATAAGGGTACTGTTCTGAACCCAACTATTGAGCTATTCTTCTGAAACGTTCACAATATTTTGCCAGTTTTCAAATTTAGCTATAGATGGATGACTAGCACATTTATTTATTTAACTTTTGCTAACCCAAAGCAAGTTGTTTTCTGAACATTGCCCTTTAGAAAAATAATTTGCAATAGAATTAAACATGATCTAAATAGAGCCACTGTGACTTGTATCTGCCAATCTTTTGTGCCTCTACACTTTTTAAGTCAATCAAGTTTTTCCAGTAATCACAACCTTGTATAGCCAACTGGGAGAAACAGGAATCCAAATAGATTAATTTAGCAGTATTTTCCTTGCATTTGAATGAGGTAATTTGAAATAATAGGACTCAGCATTTTTAGCATCATGCCCAGAAAAATGAGTGAACCTCCCCACTGTTGGCGTCGGACAATGGTCCCATTGTGTGTCATGAAAAACTACTCTTGGAGTACTAGCTCAATGTACAAAAGGATGTCCATATTGAACATAATGATGATAGCAGAACATGTCCCCAAAATTTGCATTATTCATATTTACATCTTAAAATTCAAACACAGTAGAATATTCAAGCTCAGAAAGAATAGAATCAACTGTTTTTACATCCCAGTCTTCAGAAACAAACCCAGGTGTAATGATGTAATTCATAGAAATGTTGAAAACATATGGAATTTCAATCATTTCAGTAGGACAACATATATCAAAAGGCACTTTATCCCAAACAATCCCATCAAGAACCGCAACAGCAAAAATGTTCACAAGGGGCAAGTCTATTTTCACTTTGTGTGAGAACAAGTAAGGCTTTAAAGTCTCATCCACCTGTTCAACAGCAGACCGTTCAGAAAGATAGTGACCATGTATCAGCAAAAAGAAGACAATAACAAACCTAGTCCATAGAAGAAAGGCAAGCAGTGTCATTATGATCCACAGATAGTACCATGGGTGAATCAAATAATTTTGTTTGAGGCAGTTAAATAGCTTATGTGTGCCATGCACTGGTGCAATAGCTGGTGCTGAAGAATCTGAAGAAAAATCATCAATGTCAGGAAAAAAACCAGGAGCAGCTTGTGTAAAAACTAGAGCCGGTGCTGGTGGAAAAGTACTAAAAGCTGTATCTAAAGGTGATTCATGAAAAATGATTTCATGCGTTTGTGTTGCATTGGAAAATTGCAGATTAATATTTTGGACACTTTTTAAAATTCTTGTTATTTGTAAACAATTGCTCAGTGTACAGCATACATAATTGACAAGATAATTATAGTGTAAGTCTTGCGAGAAAGCAATTCCCTAGACATTGAAACAGTACATCATTAATGCACTTAAAATCATCAAAATGGATATAATGGAACATTACACTCCTATCAGTGTTGGTTTATGTCACCTAGTGCAGAGTATCCAAGTCAAAAACATCATCCTCTGTAAGTTCCCCATCCACTCCAGATCTTCTCCTATTTCTTAGGTCATCCCGACTCTGATAAACCACATGTTCTGCACATTGGCACCAGCCCAGGTCTTTCTCCCAATCTTTAATCTGAGGACTATTTGCTCCCCAATCCCTTGCTATGTTTCGCATGGCTACACTCACCACTAGTACAAGCCAGATTTTCGGATATTTAGGCCAAACCTCTTCACCTGATATATTGAGAAGAAGCCATCAGGACTCAAGTGGGACAAAGAAGGCAGTAACTGGTGCCGTTGTGTGAATCACTTCTCTTCAGTATGCCTGTATGGCGAGGCAGCCCCACAGTATATGCTAAAAGGAACTCACCATGCCGCATCCGCTGCTGCAGAGGTCAGAGTCACTCCTGCCCAGTGTGTACATAAAGGTTCGAGGGTGTACAACCTATGAAGTATCCGGAGGTGAAACAATTGGAATCGAGAGCAAATCGCAACCTCTGGCGGGGTCTTTATTGCTTCAGTCAAGTCCTTGTCCTCAGTAAGGCCTATGTCGCCCTCCCATGCCTCCCTCAGCTTCCTAAGGGGTTCGGATGAGTTATTCATTATTTTCCAGTATGTTAAAGAGACAGCCTTATCAGACATGGGTTCAAGTAGGAGACGGTCCTCTAATGGTGTTGTCTCCGGTAGTTGTTGTCCTTCTAGAATATGTCTCCTCAGTGCATGCCCCAGTTGTAGGTATCTGAATCACTCCATCTCCTGATCTCATAATCCTGCTGTAGCTGCTCAATTGTCACTAGAACTTAGTTCCTCCATACATCCCTCGAGAATTCAATCCCAACCAATGCCTACTTTGAGAATCCATCCAAGCACCCAAACTCTTGAAGCAGGTCGCTATCCCATAACGGGGTCTTTTCTATCAGTCTGCCCTCCCACTTCAGAAACAAGCCCGTATGACTGCCTATGTGTGGACCAGAAGGGTGAATTCTCTTCCTCTCGGGTACAATAATGAGGGGTGGCCTCTTTGTCCCATAGCACCCCAGTCCACCCTGCAGGCGGTTTGCGAATACCCAGTCATTCACCATGATAAATTGTGCCACCCAGTAGTACTTGCGGACATCTAGTCCGCAAGTACTACTCGCTGGGACCACTAGTCCGCCTTCATATATCCCATGTTGAAGATTACCAAGCGCAATTCGAGAGTCTCGTTCCACAGACGGAGGTGGATTTCATGGTGCACCTTCTTAAAGAAGTCACAGGGTATTAGGTAGGGCTTATTTTGCAGAACATAAAACAGGTAGGGTGGGGTCATCATTTTAAAGAGAACAGCCCTGCCCATGCGGGAAATCAGGAGTTTGCGCCAGCAGGCAATGGCACCCCGAAGACGGTTCAGCAGAGTGAATACATTTCTTTCGAGGAACTCTGTAAGGTGTCTTGTTACATAAATGCACAGTTAACGGAATCCACTCTGTACCACTAGGACCACACACCTCTGCGGTAGTCGTGGAGCGCATCCTGCCAAGGAAAAGACAATAGACTTGTCCCAAGTAATATGATATCCAGAATACTCTTAGTATATATGGAAGATGTCTAAGCAGCATAGAGGGAGATCCATGCTTCCCAGAACTCCCTTCCACTTATGCCTCTTACCAGGAGATCCTGGCAGACGCAAGCCACCAATGTTTCAGTGCAAGCGTGAATAACACTGGGGACAACGGGAACCCCTGTCTCATGCCCTTGTGCAATTCAAATGACCAGGACAAGGCATTGTTGACCTGAACCCTTGCAAGTGGGCCTGATAGAGTAACTTAACACCCCCACAAAATCCCAGGCCAAAGCTCAACCTTGTGAGTGCTCAGAAAAGGAAAGTCCATTAAATACTATCAAACGCCATTCTGGCCTATAATGGAAGCAATTCTTGTTCAGTATGGGGGTGGGGCACAGTAAGATGTAGGACTCCATAAAAAGGCTGCAAATTAAGTCAGGTCCCACTATGGGTCATAAAGCCTTATTGGTCGGCATGGATCACACTGGTGATCCCTTCCGAAGCTGGAGCGATAGGGACTTGGATAGTACCTTTGCTTCCAAATTGAGGAGCGAGATGGGTCGGGACGAACCACAGTCAGGTGGTGGTTTATCTTTTTTGTGAATGACCACAACAGTAGCTGTTTTTTGGTCCTCCGGTGAGGTGGCCCTCCACCTTGGCTGCCTGGAACATTTCTAACATTGGTCCTGCGATTTTGTGAGCTATGCTTTTGTATAATTCCACAGGTAGGCCATTTGGCCCCGCTCCCTTCTCCAATTGTAACTCTTGGATAGCCCCTTGGATCTCTGTCACCATCAAATCTTGGTCCAATTCCTTTCTTTCAATGTCAGTAAGTATTGGGAGGGGGATTTCCTGCAGTAGTTCTGCACATTCGATCTCTGATCTGTGGCCATAGAGGCATATATTTCTTTAAAATAGGTCGCGGATGCTTGGTATGCTTGCTCCAGTTATATGGTGGTCTCCGTTTCTGTCCGTAATTGCATAGACCCAATTCCACTCCCTTTCCCTCTTGCCATGCTGTCAACCTACCAGCTTTGTCCCCTACATCATATAGGTGATGTTGGGTCGCCAAAGCATCTTACTGGGCCTTATTCTCAGAGTTCTCTTAACTCATGTTGTGCCTGTCGAAGTCAATGCAGCAACTCAGAGTCAGGATCCCCCCTGAATTATGACATCATCTAGAGCATTAATCTTATGTTTCAGCACCTCCATCTGTGGCTTCTGCTCCTTCTTTCTCCCCCCAGTCATTGTCTGTGTATGTCCATAAGCCACAGTCTTGAAGGCTTCCCAGAGAACACAGTTCCCTTGTTCTCCCGCATGTATTGATCCGTCCTGTCTCTGACTTTTTCTCTATCTTTGTATGATCCTAAAAGCCTAAAGATTCCTACCTACACCCTATGTCTAAAATCTGAGAACATAGAGGTGGTAACCCTTCTGCCTATCTCGATCTAAGGGTAGGACCCCATCCCTGTACCTGAAAAGGCTGGCAAGGGTCTGTCTGTTGTCTGGATGGCAATCCTCTTGAGTAGCTGAAGAGTTAGTGCCAGGATCAGCTAAGCTGCCAATGGATTGATGTGGGTTGTAGGGCGGTCATGACTAGAATGCCTTGTGCCCCCTTTAGGCCTATGTGGTGTCTATACAATAAATCCTTCAGTGTTTTAAGAACAGGCCTGATGTACTAATGTGTCTAGGAATTAGGGACTGACTCCTGAGCTCCTGGAATGGCAATACGACTTAGAATATCATGTACCGATTATGATAGCCTTGAAAAGGGGCACAAAGAGAAATGTGTACAAAGGACTAGTAAAATGTGCAGCACAAACTACTATGTCTTCTCAGAATGAAGCAGCTGAATAAAATATAAAAACAGTGACCTAAAGGCTAGCTGTGCTAAAAAATATTAAATTAATAAAAACATGTGTACGAGTAAAAGGCACAGGCTACAGGCCTAATGCTAAAATAAGGGGGTCAAACCCAGGCACTAAGGAGAACCCACAACACTTGTCTGGATTACAAGTTGGTGTGAATTTTTCAGACTCTTAGATAAACCCCTGTTTATACAGGGGTCAGTATTTCAAGGTCAGGGGTATTTACTGCATATGATAATTATTAGGTGCGTTAACTATTTTACTCTTTGTTAAATGTTGGCAGGTCAAACCATCCGGAATTTAATAGGTGTAAAACTGTACAGTTTTTTCTGTACAGTGCTGATTTTGGTGCAGTAAACACCAAAATCTGGATGTTATTCTCTAATATCCCATAATAGAAGCTATTTATCGCAGCCAATAAATAACGTTCTCCTGGATATTGTTACTTATCTGGTGCAATAAAAAGCAGCTAGATTCCGACAGACTCTGAATCAGTTCTATTTTCTATAAATTCACAAGTATCCGACATCATGAGTTAATCATTTACTTCCAGTAGTAGCTGTCTGTCATTTGATTCACCAGTATTCTCTTGCAGCATCACAATAGAAATAGTAGTATCCCTTTAGAAGAGTTGGCAGATGTTTGATGATTCTTCTCGCATGATGGGGATGAAGTCCTGTCGCATTGGCTCTCATTATGCTAATGAGTCTGTTGTATTTGGGCAGCAGCATCCCCTGAAATTTGGCGAACTGAGTCAAGTCCCACACCATGTGACAACTGTCCACCTAATCCATTTCCGGCCAGCTACCAGTGCCTCATCTCTGCCCTGGAGCAGGGATGGTATGTGGCAACCGGGCCATGACATGACTTCTCAGGGAAATCATGGTGGATCAGATATCATCCTTTTCTCTCAGTCACATTAGTCTCACAAATGCAAAGACAAACAGAGGCATGAAATGGTTCAATAAGATTTATTGAATCAGCTACGTCTTAGATAAAATAGCATGAAATGCAATAATTAGAAAGATGAAACATACTAGAAGCAAAATGGTGATAAGAAAGGTGAAACACAGGAAAACTCCCACCAGACTGTCACTATGCACACTATATGCAATTCCTACCTAAGCTATGTTAGAACACAGCAGGATAAGACCTAATCTGCCCTCCTGGATTCCCCCCGGGAAGACCCCCCCCAATACTTGAATATGACAATGCTGAAGATGCTGTTATCTATAGAGACACCATCCCCATGTAGGCCAGGAACCCGTGGTCTCAGCAAGCAGCTGTAATGACGTCAGACAGCATGTGGTCGTGGTCATCTGGCTGGGACCTCCCTCTAACTTGTATGGGACAGGGAAGTGTTTTTATAATAAAGCAACTGATGTTCTGAGAAAATGTCCCCACGTAAAAATGTGTGTTTCTGTGAATGTTAGAGATGCAGTGTACCACTTGTGCTTACAATCCTATCTAGCTGCAGCCTTGAGGAAAGCAGAGTGAAAAGGAATGTTGTGCTAAGAAAAGTAATGCTTTCCTAGGTGAAATGACAACTAGATAAAGAAAATAAAACACCACCACGAATGTGGACAATTCTAAAATAATAAAATGAAGTAGAATAAAATGTCAGTAGGCTAAAGGGCACAAGCAGCAGGCCTAGTTGCTAAAATAACAGGTCCAGAAACTTCACTATAGTGGCTCCACAACACCCTCCCCTTGTCGGTTCATAAGTAGTGAAGCACCCTAGTTCTTAATTAAAAAGCAACTAAAAAATGCAATGCTTTAACACATAAAACATAAACATCAATAGTGACAAGTTAAAACACACATGAGCATGTTAAATATTAGATACAGTCAATTTAGAAGTTTAGCAGTGGCACCTATGAAACCAGTTTTAAAAGTCAATGTCATTTTTAAAATCTCCAATTCCAGCCGGGACAATTGAGGGAAGGAAATGTTCCACTTTGGCAGGTGGTAATGTTACCAAATCGGCCCCAAGGAAAAGCAAAGAGCACTCATGTTCCAAAGCCTGAGCTCCAGCCAAGCCAGCAGCATTCCGTGTTGTACCCAATGTTAAATCAAGAGCTGCATGATCCACAAAAGGCAGTTCATAGAGGCTTCCCGTAGCAAACACACCCACAACGTGCATGAGAGTGTGTGTCTTGGTGTATATACAATTATTGTAGATTAGTCAATGGATGGTAGCAGAGCTGCAAGTGAATGTAGCTTTTCCAAGAATCACCTCACTCCTATATGCTGTGAAAGTGGGATCATGAAAAGAAGCACAAGTGATAAAAGAGTACCTGCCAGGTTTGACAAGTATGTGTTGCCATGAGATTGTGGTGTACGTTTGGTTTTTACAGTGAAACATTGTTTAATTTTTCCTTTCTGTTAGCTCTTTCTATAATGTATTAAAGGGGGATGGTGGTGGTACTTGTTGGAATGTAGAATGTTTGGAGCTTCGCTTGGGTGACGGAATGTGTGGATGGAACCGAATGTGAAGGAGTATAATGTTGGGATTTGAGGTTGGGGATTGGAGCCGGACCGGCATGAGTTTAGTCACCTGTGGACGTGAAATAAATACTTCTTGATTGAGCATCTGAGGAGTGTCTTTCGTCTCCCAACAAGATGGCGTTTACTGGAAGAGGAGCATTTGAATTTAAAGCCTTTAATATAGGGCAAGCTAAAGCAAATGAACATTATGCAGGTAGTGCAGGTATGAAACCACATTTTTCAAAAACTATTTGAGGGGAAGTATTTTTTTAGTATTTTATGGCACAATGGCCCTCATTCTGACCCTGGCGGTCGGCGGAGAGACGGCGGTCGGACCGCGAACAGACCGGCGGTATTAAAAATGGCATTCTGACCGCGGCGGTCCCCGCCGCGACCGACCGCTACTTCTCCACTCCGACCGCCGCGGCGGTCATGACCGCGGGGCTGGAGTTTGCGCACTCCGGCCCCGCGGTCGTCCCAAGACCGCCAAGGGTATTATGACCCTGCCTACCGCCGCGGTTTCTTGCGGGCGGGAACCGCCGTGCGAACCATGGCGGTAAGCACTATCGGGGCCAGGGAATTCCTTCCCTGGCACTGATAGGGGTCTCCCCCACCCCCCACTACCCACCCGAGTCCTCCCCCCACACCCTCCACCCCCCTGCCACCCCCCAGAGGTGGTACGAACCCCCTCCCCACCCCCACCCCGACATGCACATACATGTACCCCGACATGCACACACCCCCAACATGCACATATACACACCCCCTACACACACATACACAACGGGGACACATACCCGCACACATACATGCCGACATGCGCACCTGCCGAACAGCACACATTACCCATAGACACAACAGCACCCCTCTACACACTCACACGCACACCCCCATGCACGCACACATCACACAACACCCCCCCACCCCCTCCCCTCACGGACGATCAACTTACCTTGTGCGTTGGTCCTCCGGGAGGCGACGGGAGCCATAGGGACGTGACCGCCAACAGAAGACCGCCAACAGAAGACCGCCACACAGAAATGTGGGTCGTAATTCTGTGGGCGGTGTTCTGCTGGCGTGGCGGTGGAGGTTGACCAGTCTCCACTTTCCCGCCGACCGCCAGTGTGGCTGCTGGCGGTTTTCCGGCGGAACGCTCCCAGCGGTCAGAATGCGCACAGCGGCACACCGCCGCGGTCGGCGGTCTTCACCGCGGCGGTAACTCGGCGGTCTTGCGAAAAGACCGCCAAGGTCAGAATGAGGGCCAATGTGTTTGTTAAATGACAAAAGAATAGTTAATAATTGAAATCCATACCCAAGCCCAGCATGCCCTTTCCATATCTGTTTTGCGATAACATTCCATCTTCTACTTTGCTTACTAAAATTGTCGAAGGCATTGGAGTACATTATTCTAGCGGGGGAGGGAAGCTATTTGCAGGCAGATCTCAATTTTAAAATGAATAGACGCGTGGTCCTCTGAGTAGTATCACCTTTTGAATAAGTTGTTTGAATATTTAATTCTCTTTTTAACTCTCCCATTTCCTTTCGTCCATTGCTTCTTTCATGAACATACACTGGTTTCAAAGTCATTTTAAGTGTGGGTTAAATATGATGAATTCATTAAACCTGTTTAGCAATATATAGTTATTGTCTGTAATTTGTTTTCGGTGTATACCTTATAAATACCTACTTTCAAATGTAATTATTTAAAACATTTTAAAGTGAGTAACGTAATTCAGACAGTACAATGTGGCAAGTATTTTAAAATACAGCGAAAACTGTTGTGGACTGCACACAATTTTCACAAGCTTGATATACTTCAAATATATAATACAGATATATCAAAAAATTTATTCTGGACTCGTTCATTTAAGGAACTTGCAGCATCAAAATGTCTGATTTACAATTCTTTTATTTCACATTTTCTCCATGTACATACATTTCAGTTTCACATATCTTGTACACATAATTGGTGACCTTGCATAAATAATTGTGCATAAATCTTGTGCAGTGTACTGTTGAGGGGAGAATCAGTGAATATATACACACTATGGCCCTCATTCTGACCTTGGCGGTCGGCGGAGAGGCGGCGGTCGGACCGCGAACAGACCGGCGGTGTTAAAAATGGCATTCTGACCGCGGCGGTCACCGCCGCGACCGACCGCCACTTCCCCACTCCGACCGCCACGGCGGTCATGACCGACGGGCTGGAGTCTGCGCACTCCGGTCCGGCGGTCGACCCAAGACCGCCAACGGTATCATGACCCTGCTTACCGCCGCGGTTTCTGGCGTTCGGGAACCGCCATGCGAACCATGGCGGTAGGCACTATCGGGGCCAGGGAATTCCTTCCCTGGCACTGATAGGGGTCTCCCCCACCCCCCACTGCCCCCCCGAGTCCTCCCCCCACACCCTCCACCCCCCTGCCACCCCCCAGAGGTGGTACGAACCCCCTCCCCACCCCCACCCCGACATGCACATACACGCACCCCGACATGCACACACCCCCAACATGCACATATACACACCCCCTACACACACATACACAACGGGGACACATACCCGCACACATACATGCCGACATGCGCACCCGCCGAACTACACACATCGCCCATAGGCACAGCAGCACTCCCCGCCCGCATGCACGCACTCACACACCCCCTCTACACACTCACACGCACACCCCCATGCACGCACACATCACACAACACCCCCCCACCCCCTCCCCTCACGGACGATCAACTTACCTTGTGCGTTGGTCCTCCGGGAGGCGACGGGAGCCATAGGGACGTGACCGCCAACAGAAGACCGCCAACAGAAGACCGCCACACAGAAATGTGGGTCGTAATTCTGTGGGCGGTGTTCTGCTGGCGTGGCGGTGGAGGTTGACCAGTCTCCACTTTCCCGCCGACCGCCAGTGTGGCTGCTGGCGGTATTCCGGCGGAACGCTCCCAGCGGTCGGAATACGCGCAGCGGCATACCGCCGCGGTCGGCGGTCTTTACCGCAGCGGTAACTCGGCGGTCTTGCGAAAAGACCGCCAAGGTCAGAATGAGGGCCTATATCCAGGATGAATCAGTGTTCTAAGGTCTATGAAGCTGATCACACCATGTACCAAACAAGTGATTGGAAAGGCTTACCTGGGAATGGGATCTAAGAAATCAAACTATGATAAGAGGGGGCTGAGCCATGGCGGCGACCAACATGGCTGCGAAGCATTGAAGCTCCAGCGGAGGAGCTCCTTCACCATGTCAGAAGAGTACAACTTTCCTGTAACAGAGAGATCATCGGAGGTAAGCGGGGGCAGCTGGGGGGCCGCAGCAGTGATATTGTGGCGCTGAGGATTGGTCACTACCCGGCTTGGCACGTCGGCTCCCCTGGCCTCGGAGCGACAGGGGACACGGGAGAGCCTGAGGCTTTCGGTCAGAGGGCCATGCGGGGAGGTCTGCTGCGACCTCTTGTGGCCTCATACCACTCA
Organism: Pleurodeles waltl; assembly: GCF_031143425.1. NCBI lineage: Eukaryota > Metazoa > Chordata > Amphibia > Caudata > Salamandridae > Pleurodeles > Pleurodeles waltl. The sequence continues at coordinate 394,403,279 of NC_090448.1, forward strand.
GAACACTATAGGCTGTGCCAGGGGAACTTTGCTTTGCGCCTTTCCTGTATATGCCGCAAGATGCTGAGGAGCAGCCTAGCTGAGCGGGTTGCGGGGCCTTGTCCGGGGAGTCTACTATTGCACTGCAGCCACTCTTTGTTGAGTGGCCTTGCCTGGTGCCCCACTTGGGCAACCGGAGTGTTGTACGCTGCCCCCTCCCCAGACCTGAGCACCAGCGGTGACCAGGCACTGTCCATCCAACATTCCTCTCCATGTGACGAGCGGCATCGTTAGTTGCTTGTGCGTCTGCACTGTTATAGCGGGGCCTCCTGATCAATAGAGCCTGCTGTGAGCAGAGAGATATGTGCCTGACCTGCGGGTGTGGTCTCTTGGAGCCACGATTAAGATTAGCTCACATTTCGAAGGTGGGTGCTGTCGCTGCAAACTGCCATTGCTGGAACAGGGAGCTCATATGCGGCTTGCCCTATGCCTTGGTGCTCGACTGGTGCTGCACTGCTGCAGCTGCAATAGTCCTACGGGACCCCAAACAACATAAGTTGGCTTCTGAAAAAAATGCTTGTCTCCCTGCATGTGGACACAGGCACCACCATGGCAGAGGGCACAACCACGGGCCAGGCACTGGGGCATCAGACTGACTTGAGTTCCATATTATTGGAACTGCGCTCTGGATTCAAGGGCATCATTGTGAGGTTTGATTCCATAGTGACTCGCCTGGATGGCGGAACGCATGGAACGTCAGGATACCATACTTCAGGGAGCAGAGGAGTGTATCTCTGCATCGGAGAATGCACGCACGCAATCAGAAAAATGGCTGGATAGATTGGAAGCCAGGTTGCTTACTGTTGCTATCAAAAATGAAGATCTAGAGGCTCACGGCTGCAGCAACAATATTTTAATCACGAGAATTGCGGAGTCCACGAACACCGGGCGCCTGAATACATTTGTTGAGAAGCTGCTGAGCGAGTTATTGGAGCATGAGAACTTTACAGACACATTTGCTCCCTCGGCCCAAGGCACGTTCCCAGTGTGCCACCATGACCCATCACTGCAAAGATACTGAACTTCAGAGAATGTGATACTGCAATATCAAGGAATGTCAATATCACTGTTCCCAGACTTTACCATGGCATTGCAGAAGGCCTGGTGCAAATTTGTCGATACCAAGGCAAACTGGGGCTGCGCTATGGCATGTTATACCCAGCGAGACTCAGACTTAATATTAATGGCAGGTCCCGCATCTTAGACAACACCTCTGAAGCCCCGGATTTCTGTAAAAAGTATGCAAAGGAACGTGCATCATCGACTTAGGACTCCGCTGATTGCTCCCCACCTGATACGCAATTGTCCAACAGCATGGACCTTTTCCCACCCGGGGCTGCTCGCCTCAAGACATGTTAATACTAGCATGGCCTCTATGCCAGCTTGATCTCGCTGTACAACTATTGGCCCTCGCTCTTCTTAATTTTATTCACAGAATTTCTATTAGCATTTGAAGAGCTCACTGCCGTGGTGTCACTCTCACGCTGTGGTTCATACCACATATGAATGTAGGGTTCTCTGTATGTTTTTGAGTTTCTACTGTGGTTTTACCCGGCGTATTTTTGCTGAGTGCGGGAGGGGGTTTTCAATTGTTTTTTTATTTTGGTTTTATGGTTAATTGTTATTTGACACACACTGTTCCAACACACTGTTTCATGAAGGATTACTCATTAGTATTCCAATGATGCACACTACAAGCTGGAGGACTTCCACAGTACACACTACTTTCATATCCTGGAAGTTTAGGGGCCTCAGCAATCCCCAAAAGGGAGAACAGGTATTGCAGTACCTAAATAGACATGGAGACGGAGTCGCCTTCTTGCAGGAGACACATCTTGCACCTCAGTCCACGTATGTATTCACAGCCCAGTGAAGTCCCAATAGCTTTTTTTCAGTTACAGTTCATGCTCATGAGGGGTCTGCATTTTAATGCACAAAGAAATCCCATTCTACCCACTCTCCACCACTACCAATAAAATGTGTAGATATATATTGGTTGAAGGCACATTAGCGGGTCGCAGGATTCTACTTGTTAGCATCTATGCCCCAAACATAGATGATCCTAATTTTTTTCACACATTGCAGATCCAGCTTGACCAAGCTGAGGCAGATTGCATAATCATGGGTGGGGATTTTAACATGATCTGGGACACACTATGCGACACCACAGCTGTGAAGCCAACTATAAAATCCAAATCACTATGAATCCTCCGGTACATCTGCGACACACACCAGCTGCACGACCCATGGCATATACAGTCATGGGCAGTTCTACCATAGACCCATTACTCTGCACCGCATGACATATGGGCACGTATCAACTACTGATTGGTCTCTCCTCCGGTGCCCACATGGCTGGGCACTGTCACACACCTACCACGCATATTCTCGGGCCACTGTCCGGTGACTATGACCTGTAATATACCACCCAGACATACAGGAGGAACGCTCTTTCCCACATTAGCACTCCAGGATGAGTTGTTCTGGTCTTGGAATAGTATGGTGTAATATGCTATCACTTTGATGTGTGCCACCTTCTGTGTGAGCATTCTGCGATCTTGTGAGAATTCCACTAGGTAGTCACTAATTGTAGCACACATAGGGTCCAATACTCAGAGAGCGACACTGGCCTTGGGCCACTTTCGCTTTTCACCTTAGGCAAACTTCAGGCAAACTGAGCCTCTAACCCAGGCCCACCCCTCTCTCTCTCTCTCTCTCTCTCTCTGTCAGCCCCGATCAGCCAGATTCTTGCCCGTCCCTCCTCCCAGGACCTACTTAATGGAGGCCACAATGCAGCCACATCACTGGCACCCCAAAGGAAAGCCGGAGTGTGCCCATCTGCACCTGGACATCGCCCAGCGCCAGGAGCCCATGTTTCTCCTACACCCCACAGCTATACCTCCACCAGACTCTGAGCCCTGGACTACAGGTGCCACGACAACTGCTGATGCCACACCTCCCCTTAATCCATGGTAGGGCTTTTCTCCTGCATTTACTGGTCCTTCTCCTGCATTATCAGCACGCCATCCACCACTTTCTGAACCAACAAACACAAAACCCCTACTTCACAACAACTTGCCTGCCTCCTCCTCAACACACGCTTGCCTCCTTTGCAAACATGCCACTGAGATCTGGAATCTCATCACCACCCTCACCTCCAATGTTTTTATCCTCACTGTGACTTGGCTCACACCTGCGTCCGCTTCCGACTTCACCACAGCAACACCCGACTGATAGAAGATCACACACCGAGACCGCACCAACAAACCCGGAGGAGGGAGCACCATCATCCACAAAGAAAACATCCACTGCTCCACTGAGACACAAGACACCGTCCAGACCAGGGAACACCTTAACTTCAAACTCCAAACAGATGGAAAAAACACCATCAGGGGCACCCTCTCCTACAGACCACCTGGACCCCACCCCAACTTCTGCACCATCATCCCCGATTTTATCACCCCTCTTGCCATTGACCCCGAAGACTACATCTTCCTCGGAGATTGAATTTCCACCTCAACGACCTCAAAAACACCAACACTGCTAGCTTCCTCAACAGTATGAATAACATTGGACTCACTCAACTCGTCATCGACCCCGTCCACAAAACAGGACACACGCTCGACCCCAACTTCACCTCCAGCAACATGGTCAAGTACAGCCACGCCACCAAACTCACCTGGACCGACCACTCCATTGTACAGTTCAACATCTTGAGCCCACTCACCTCCATCGCTGAGCAACCCAGCTCTACCGCTGCTGGAAAAAGTGTCAGAGAGCCAACATGATGACGTCCTCAACACATCATGCCCTAACCCTGCAACAGAGCTGGAATAAGCTTTCAAAAACTTCAACTCCTGGATCACCATCTATGTCAACATCATCACTCCCATCAGACCAGCAGACTCAGGAGGTCCACCAAGCAGGAAAGATGGTACACCACAGAACTGAGAGCAGCAAAACGGCACTGCAAGCAAATGGTCAGAAGATTCAGCACACGCAAGGACACCTCAGACAGGACCACCTTCAAAACCTCCCTTGACCTCTACCACCGGTTACTGAGAGAGACAAAGAGGAAAGCCCTAGCCAGCTGCATTGAGTCCAGTTCCAACCACAGCAAAGAGCTTTTCGACATCATCAGGGAGTTTGCCAACCTCTCAGCCACAGAAAATAGCATCACCCCCTCCCAAGAACTATGTGACAGACTCGCTGACATTTTCCACAGCAAAATCACCACCATCTATAAGAACTTTAAAGGCAAACCCAAGCCCTCAGACTACCTTCACCTTCACTCACTCACCAAAATCAACACGGACCACCAACATATCTCATTGGACCAGCTCACCCCCCAGAACACCACCACCATCATGAAATCCATTCACCAAGGAACCCCCACAGATCGCCTACCCGCCCCACATTTTCAACCCTGGAAGCTCAAATATAAGCAGTGAGCTCACCACTCGCTTCAATACTCACTTGTCACTGGCACCTTTCCTGAAGATGGGAAAGATGCAGAAGACAAACCACTCCTCAAGAAACCATCTGCTGACAAGAGAGAACTAAGGGCCAGATGTACGTAGCTTTTTGCATGGCGCAAACAGCGAAATTCGATGTTTGCGCCATGCAAAAAGCACATTGCGATGCTCATTCCCATTTAGCGAGTCGGTAACCTGGTTACTGACTCGCAAAATGGGAATGCGAGTCGCAAATAGGAAGGGGCGTTCCCCTTCCTATTTGCGATTCGCATCGCGATGCAAAATTGCTTTGTGACCGCGAACGCGGTCGCAAAGCAATTCGCAGTTACCACCAGTGTCACAGTGGTGGCAACCCATTCGGATTGTGAATGGCCCGGAAAACATTTTTTCAGAGCAGGCAGTGGTCCTATGGACAACTGCCTGCTCTGAAAAAATGAAAAAAAAACTTTTCATTTTTTCGTTTGTATTGCAACTCGTTTTCCTTTAAGGAAAACGGGCTACAATACAAAAAAAAAAAACTGCTTCATTCTCCAGCAGGCCACCATCCCTGTGAGTGCTGTGAATTGCAAGGGGGTCGCAAATTGCGACCCACCTCATTAATATTAATGAGGTGGGTCTTTGTGACCCCCTTGCGATTCGCAGATGGTGTCAGGGACACCATCCAGCATCCGGGGTTTGCGACTCTCAAATTGCGAGTCGTTCGGAATCGCAATTTGAGAGTCGCAAATTCGGATTTTGCTACATCTGCCACCAAAAAACTACCGCCTCATCTCCCTTTTCCCCTTCCCCACCAAAGTTCTTTAAAAAGCCATCAACTGACAACTCACGAAATATCTGGAGCAGAACCTTCTAGACACCTATCAATCTGGACTCCGTGCCAACCACAGCACAGAGACTGCCTTGTTTGCAGATACCGATGGTAACAGAGCCCTCCTCGACCCGGGAGAAACAGCAGCCCTGATCCTCCTCAACCTCGCAGCAGCCTTTGACACTGTATCCCATTACACCCTGATCAGAAGACTCCATCCCGTCGGTATCCAAGGAAACGCCCTCAAGTGTATCACCTCCTCCCTCACCGGAGAACTCAGAAGGTCCGCCTACCTTCATTCACTTCCAAACCCAAGGATATCATCTGTGGTATCCCTCCAGGATTCTCCCTCAGCCCCACCTTCTCAAACACCTACATGGCCCCCTTGGGCAACATCATCAGATGCCACGGGCCAAACATCATATCCTACGCAGACGACACCCAGCTCATCCTCTCGCTCTCAGAAGATCCCACCAACAAAAGAACCAAATTCCACAGGTGCTTGACAAGCGTTGCCAACTGGATAAAGTACAAATGGAAGTGATGATCTTTGGCAACAAACCATCCCTTGGAACGACTCTTGGTGGCCTTCGGAACTAGGACCTTCACCAAAACCGACAGACCACGCCAGAAACCTCTGCATAATCTTGGAGAGAAAACTGACCGTGAAGCCCCAGATCAACGCAGTCACCTCTGCCTGCTTTCGCACACTTTGCATGTTACAAAAAGTGTTCAGAAGGATCCCCCTGAACACCAGACGTACTGTCACTCAGGTCCTAATCACCAGCTGATTAGACTATATCAACACAATCTACGCTTGGATCTCCACACACTATCTGCAGAGCTCCCAGACCATACAAAGTCCCACTGCCAGACTCATCCTCAACCTCCCCAGACAGACCCACATCACGCCCCACCTCAGAAAACTCCAGTGGCTCCCCATACAGACAAAATGCCAATTCAAGCTGATGATCCATGTCTATAAAGCACTGCACAACCAATGTCTAGCCTACAACAACCATCACCTGAACTTCCACCACCCTACTAGACAACTGAATACTGTCTCCCTCTCGCTCAATTTTAATGACCTAATCCACTATCGCTGGTACCAGGAAGGGGAATTAGTCAGATATTTAGGAGGACCAGTGCCCTTTTTCCTTACATGATGGATTTGTGAACACAGTGGACTCTACATTGCAGATGGCTATGTCTTTTGCCCTAGAGCCTATAAGTAGGCAGATTTTATTAGTGGCCGTGCAATGCGGCTTAAACCTACCACCGGGGAAAGTAGTGGCCCATTAGAGCCTCAGGAGCCCCCCATGTCAGACAATGCAGGCAGGGCTAAAAGCAAAGTAGGGTCTAAGGCTTGTGTGTCCCCTCCCTCTGACGCTTTTGAACAGCTTAGACTGGGACTCTCAAAGCTCTGAGCTTCCACCCCACTGGATTCCAAAATTCCTAGTCTACCTGGTATTACCCCCATCAATGACCAAGGGCAGCCCTTTAGTGGTAACAGAGATGATGGGGAAGACATAAGAGATCAGGGCCAAGATGATATTGAGTTCGAGCCTAGCAGACTCCGTAAATTACAAGGTAGTCACAAGTATCTCAGGTTGGACAACAGTGGTTCTGACAGGGCTTTGGGGGTCCAAGATACCGAAGGCATATTAGACCCAGAAAATATTTACTATCCACATTCGCCTATGCCTTGACAGAAACATTGCCTTTTTACCTGATATTGATGACAAGATGGCCACCTTTATTATCAAATTTGTGAAGGATCCCAAAAAAGGGATAGATTGCTCCTGGAAGGCCTGCAAGTGTAAATTATTGGACGTACCAGGTCCCTTAACAAAAATATTGGATATGGCACAAGAGGCTAAAGACACTGGCAACGTGACGTCCCCTGAGATTTTGTCCAGCTGGGCACATAGGGCCTTATGCTTCATGGGGGAAGGCAAATTGTGCTCTCTCATTGGAGAGAAGACGCTCCCTCTTCAATAAAATCAACCGTAAGCTAGGGGAGCTAGCTAACTCAAAAGTGGGACCAGTGGCTGATGGGGGCCTTTTTGGGGATCCATTTATATAGGAAATGAGCAAGTTTGTCACAACCTGTTTATTGTTGCACAAGTCCCAACAGTCCATGAAGCGTGTATTCAGCAAATGTGTTTTGGGTGCTGCCGGCAGAGGCAGGGGGTGCTCTTCTGGCCATCGCTTCTCCCCAATCTTGCAAAGATTCTCTGTTGGCCATCAACAACAGTACTAGTATCAAGATTAGAAGTGATTTGGTGGTTTCTTCCCAACAAGGGTAGGGTCGTGGAGGTAGAGGAGAATTCCATGGAGCAGCTAGCACCCCTGCTGATAGGTCAGGTAAGGAGTATCCCTTCTTAAGGTTGGCGGTCAACTGGGCCTAGTCCTACATGTTTGGAGGGAGATGACAGGATGTATGGGTCTTGCAAACCGTGTCAGGTTTCCACATAGAATTCTACGGAACCTCGGTTCAGACCCATCGGCCTCGTTCTCTACTCCGTTCAGTAGCAGAAAGTATTTGCATTATCCAGGAGGTAAGTTCTGTACTAAAAAAGGGGACATTGCTCATAGAGCACTGAACCCCGGCAGTTTTGTCAGCTATTTGTTCATGATTGAAAAGAAGGACTAGGGCATGTGACTGGTGATCAGTCTCCGGAAATTCAACCAATGGTTGGTGTACCAAGATTTCAAGATGGAGCGCCTCCATCTCTTGCGGGATATTTTCCTGCCAAACATTTGAATTGTGAGGCTGGACATAAAGGACCTCTCTTTCACCATTCTGATTTCCCCCCCCTCATCTCAGGTTCCTGCAGTTCTCCTGAGAAGGTCAGATTTAGGAGTTTGTAACTCTTCTTTTTAGACTCTTATCAGCTCTTTGGTGTTTTATCACGGTCATGTGACCTGTGGTGGAGCTGCTGAGTTCCAGAGGTGTCAGATTGATCATATATCTGGACGACATTCTGCTTATTCATTAGGATCGGTTGATCTTTCTCCAGCATTAGACTCTGTCTCGATCCCTGCTTCAGTCCCTGGGTTTCAATATCAACAAACGGAGGCCAGAGTTCACTCATTCTCAGTCTATGTGTTTCCTGGGATTTGTCATAGATTCAGTTCAACAGGTCCTGAAACTTCCTCACAGGAAGTTGTCACTGATAAGAAAGGAGCTGAGGTGCACTATAGCGAAGTAGTTTATATCTCCCCACTCCCTGTCCTGCAAAGTCAGCCTCTTTGCGTCATTCATCTAGGCTATCTTGCCAGGCCATTATACTACAGGGGCCTTCAGAGATTGAAATTGGCCCATCTTTGAAAGGGACTGTCCTATTCCACCCTGGTCAGCATATCCAAGAAAGCCAAGTCAGAAATGTAATGGTTGCAGATCACATACTGACCTGGAATGGCAGAGCCATTGTAGGCTCTGTTCAGGACAAGCTTATCGAATCTGACACCAGCCTACTAGGCTGCGGAGCTCGATGAGGAGAGGTCAATACAGGAGGGCCATGGTCAGAGCAAGAGTTGCACATCAACTGCTTAGGACTGCTCACCGGGTCCTTAGCAGTACAATCCCTCTCAAGAACAGGGTGTCATGTTCAGTCCTTCTCAAGATGGGCAACTTTTCGGTAGTCTGTTACATCAGCCATCTTTGAGGAACAAGATCCAAGGCTCTCACAGAGCTGGCAAAAGACTTTTGGCATGTTTGTCTCAACAAAAGAATAGCATTCAGGGCACAGTACCTTTCCGGGACATTAAAGTGCGCTGCACACTGGAATTCCAGACTTTTAGGGAATTTTAGTGAATGGAAGGTGGATCCCACAATCTTCAGAATGATAATGTCCAAGTGGGGTCCTTGAAACATGGATCTTTTTGCCTTCAGTCTGGATTATCAGCTACCCTGCTTCTTCAGCAGGAGGCTGGATCTACTGGCTGTGCCACTGGCAATAGCGACAGGCGCTTTTATGCAAGATTTGAGTCAGATTCTGCCATTCTCTGTGATAACCAGTGTTTAAACTCAAGTCAGATACCAGAAGGTGTCTTTGATTCTGGTGACTCTGACTTGGAGATCTCAGGCATGGTTTGTGATTCTTTTGGAACTTTCAATAGATTTTTAAATTCAACTTCCCCAGACTCAGTCCATGTTGACGGACACTGAGGGCAACAGGCGCAAACTTGTGCTTAATGGTTCTCTCCATCTCATGGCTTTACTCTCAAGAATTACCAGGAACATTGTGTTCTCCCAGGCCTTTCGGAGCAGGCTTTGGAGCTCATCAGGAGAGCATGGGCAGATTCCACTTCTAAACCGTATGGCTGTGCTTGTCACAGATGGTCCAGATGGTGCCTGGGGTGGCATCTGGAGCCTGTTGGGGGCAGATGTAGTGCATATTTTAATTTGTTATGGAACTCTTTCAGAAGGGCCTGGCCTACTCTACCATCAATACAATTAGGTACACAATATCGTCCAGTCAAGAACCATGGCAAGGTATCCAGGTCGTTGAACACCCCCTAGTGTGCAAGCTATTTAGAGGGTTACACACAGTGTTGTAATCTCGGTCATGGGATGACAGTTTGGTATGGAAACTCTTTGAATCATGGCTGGATAATGTATATCTGTCTTGGAAGAAACTGACGTGTAACTTGGCTCTGCTTCCTTTCTTGACCTCTTACAAGCGAGTTTTGGATGTTAGAGCTCTAGAGGTGTCCTTTAAGATTTTTACGCCTAAAGGCGTTACGTTTACAATGTCTCGAAGCACCAAAACCAGCATCAGGAAAGTTCAGTACCCATCTTTTTCAGACTACCCCAACCTCTGTGTAGTAAGATGTATTCAGGCTTACAAGACCCTCCCAGACAAGGACAGACTGGTGGGTGCACAGCAGTGATTGATTTAATTGAAAGAAGCTTTAGAACAGTTTCTTCCCTCACAATTGCCATGTTGGTTCGGTGGGTCAAGTCAGAGGTGGGCATTGACACCACAACTTTTGCAACTCACTCTGCCAGAGGAGCAATGGTTTCAAAAGTCGTCACAGTGGGCGACTGGTTGGAGAATATCCTCAGAGTGGCAGATTGGTCATCTGATTCCACCTTCAAAATGTTTTCCTTCAAATCCCTTGTGGATATTGCAACTATGGTAGTGAGTAACCTTAATCTGAAGTCTCTGTCCTGACATAGAATAAAAAATTTCCTAGCTACCATGACTGAAAGTTTCAATTCTATGAAGGATACGGAGGTGAAGATTATCCCACCCTTGTATTGATGACATTTGGAAGTGCATTAAGGTGGTATAACTGATCACTGTGGGGTTGCAGCTTAAGTAGTGATCTGGATTGTTATCTATTCTGTTGTTTCTATGTCACTTAGTTGCATTTTTTTACAATGGTTGACTATCTGCTTCTATAAGAATGCAGGTAACTTGAATTCTATAGCAGGACCGGAGGCGAGGATTATGCAGATCTTTCTTCACTTTTTATTAAATAGCAAGTTCAAAGTTAAACACTAAATGAACAAAAAAACTACAAGTTCCATGAAGCCGCCGCCATGGTAACCAGTATCCAATGAGGTTCCTCCATTCACGCCGGTATAAATATCCCCAAATGCGTCACACTTCCTCTTTCTTCACTGCTACCAACCGTCAGATAAGTGCCTTTTCTGCCTCCGGTTATTTTTTCTCTAATTTCACAGTGTTTGACTTGCTTCGCGCGTTATGTCCTGTTGAATTGTACTGTTGTAGCAACGAGCGTTGCTACGGGTGTGCTCTCGGAACAAGCGTTCCGCTCGAGCGCTTTCATTGTTTTCTCTACACACGTCGGGCCGACAGAGGGCGCGCGCGGTGTGTTTCAAAGCGTGTTTGAGCGCTTGTGTGTTCAGAACACTCAGCGCTCGTTGGCAATATTATTTTAAGTTAATTTCAGGTTTTTCTATCACAATATTGTGTTTTTTCTTCGTTTTCCCTACCCCGTGACACCTATTTGGTAGGCATTACCCCCGAGGGGAAGAATTTTTCTTGGTTTTATTTAGCTACTGCTTGACAGAGGGGGTAGTGAATTACCCTTTATATATTTTTTATAGGGTGTACTCTCTGTCGCACTGTTGTGTTTAGTCTGAACCTCAGCATGCACTCCTCTCAGGAACATGAGCCTTTTGCCAACATGTCCCCAGGTGAGGGTCCCTCTCACAGTACCCTTCCCCCGGGGGTGGACGTTTTGTTCTCGCAAGCGATTTCACACGCCTTGGCCCCTCTTAGGGAAACCGTAGCTAAACTCAAGGAACAGGTGTCTAAGGGTACGGGCATGTTTGGTGTGACGGGAGCGGAGGGTGATACCTCTACCCTTTCGGCTCCCAAGAAAATGCGCAAGCGCGACGCGGGGCACCTGGAGGATAGCAAATTTTTATCAAACTCCAAGAGTGCGCGCGCGCATAAGTGTTTACCCTCCCGGGAGGGTCGGTTGCCCGGAGTAATGGGTGACATGCTTCACCACTTATGGAACCCTGACTTGGGGTCACCTAAAGGCATCATGGGAGGTTCAGACGAGGATTCCTCATCTTTGGATGATGACTCAGGGCGCCCTTGGCGTCCTGGTGCTACCCTACCGGATCCTTCTGACCAGGGGGATTCAGACTCCGATATGTTTGAACCGGAGGGTATCTACCATCCGCATTCCTCGGAGTGGCGTCCAGACCACAAGGTGGCCGAATATGTCGCCAGTAAAATTAGACAACCTTTGGACAAAGAGGTGCGTGCTCGTTTACGGGCGGAATGCCCACGCCCGTCTCTATCAGATAAGGTCGCTTTTACACCTGATATAGACCCTAAAATGTGTAACTTTTTTGCCAAGTACACCAAAGATCCGAAGAAGGGAATCGATCGATCCTGGAGGGCATGCCAGGATAAACTTCTCAATGTGTTGGGACCCCTCACACAGATAATTCAATTGGCGGAACGTGCCAATCAATCAAACACTCCCCTTCAGACAGACATTGTTGCAGGTTGGGCCCAGAGAGCTGTCTGTCTCCTGGGCAACGCGAACTGTGCCATTTCGGCAGAAAGGCGCAGGTCTTTATTAATAAAAATAGACCCCAAATTAGGGGAGCTTTCTAACTCGGAGGCAGGGGCTGTTGCCCAAGGCAATTTATTTGGTGACCCTTTTGTAAAGGAGTTGGGAAAATTTGTTGCCACTTTTTCGGCTCTCGATAAAGCCCAATCATCCATCAAAAAGATTTTCCCCAATAAGGTTTTTGGCGGGGCCGGACGAGGCAGGGGTCGCTCTTCCGGCCGTCTTTACCAGCAAGGCCCCGGTTCCTTCCGAAACAACAGTTGGCGTGATGGCCGACAGGGAACTTTCTTCCCCAACAGAGGAAGGGGGAAAGGCAGAACTTCCAGGAATGCACGAGGAGCATCTAATGCCCCAGGAGGTCCCTCTGGTAAGGCTTATCCCTTTTTCCCCTCGAAATTTCGGAGGGAGATTGCGTTTTTTCAAGACCAATTGGAGGCGCATTACATCCGATGCATGGGTTCTACAGACAGTTTCAGGGTTCCAGATACAATTCTGGGGTTCCCCGCTTCAAAGAAAACTGCCACCGCCAATAGTGTTTTCGGCAACAGACTCCGAGCTCATAGACTTAGAAGTTCAAGCTCTTCTCCACAAGGGCGCCATATCCTTCGCATCCCTTCATCCCACAGGTTTCGTAAGCAACATCTTCTTAGTAGAAAAGAAGGACAAGGGTTTTCGGCCTGTTATCAATCTTCGTGCATTCAACGATTGGGTTGTTTAAAGGCATTTCAAAATGGAGGGTATTCATATGCTCCGCGACCTCCTCCTACAAGGGGACTGGATGGTTCGTCTAGATCTCAAGGACGCATACCTCACCGTCCCTATTTTTCCTCCTCATCGCAGATTCCTGCAATTCATCTGGAACGATCAGGTATTCGAATTCACCACTCTCCCTTTCGGTCTCTCGTCAGCACCATGGTGCTTTACCAAACTCCTCAAACCAGTGGTGGAAGCACTGAGGTTGCAAGGCATACGACTCATCATTTACCTGGACGACATCCTTTTAATGGACCAATCCAGGTTTCAACTTTTATCCAATATGAACACAACTATTGCTCTTTTCCAGGATCTGGGGTTCGTAATCAACCAACAGAAATCGGAACATACTCCGACCCAATCGTTAATCTTCCTCGGTTTTCTCATAAATTCTCGTTCAGCATCCCTCAGTCTTCCGACGACGAAGATATCCAAGATAAAGAAGGAACTGAGAAAAGTCCTTCGGCGCAACAAGATTTCGCTACGTCAATTAGCCAGAGTGGTCGGCCTGCTTTCCTCCTCAATTCAGGCCATCTTTCCAGGTCCCCTACACTACAGAGCCCTGCAGCGCCTGAAGGCCTTTCACCTTCGCCGAGGGGTGACGTATTCCGAACTCATCTCCCTGTCTCAGGAGGCAAGGACGGAATTACATTGGTGGCTGGACCACATGGAAGCATGGAATGGCAGGGCCATTTTCGGAGCCGCCCCAGACCTGGTGATAGAGTCAGACGCCAGTCGCCAGGGATGGGGGGCTCGATGCGGGGACATCTCGTTTGGGGGACGCTGGACCCCGCAGGAGCTCACCATGCATATCAATTGTCTGGAACTCCTGGTGGGATCGTTTGCAATCAAGTCTCTAACGAGAGACAAGGTCTCATGTGTAGTGCTACTACGGATGGACAATGTATCGGCGGTACAATACATAAATCGTTTAGGGGGGACGCGATCGAGAGCCTTAGCGGAACTAGCAAAGGATTTTTGGCATTTTTGCCTCCAACACCAAATCTCGGTCACAGCAGAGTATCTTCCGGGAATTCCAGTTTTCTCACGGATTCCAGCGATTGGCAGCTACATCAATCGATTTTTCAGGCGATCATGGCTCGTTGGGGTCCCTGCTCAGTGGACCTTTTTGCGTCCAGATGGAATGCTCATCTTCCCCTATATTTCAGCTGGCACCCGGATCCGGGAGCTGCGGCAGTAGATGCGTTTCTCCAGCACTGGGGGATGCTTCAAGGTTATGCTTTCCCACCGTTCCTTCTTATCCCGCGGGTCGCAGCGCAGGTTCGCCGTCAGGAGGCGACAGTGATTCTAATAACCCCCTGGTGGAGGTCTCAGGCGTGGTTCCCGACTCTGCTAGAACTCTCCTGCGAGTGTCCTCTTCGTCTCCCGGTCTTTCCCTCGATCCTCCGGGACCCGTCGGGGTTTCATCACCCCCTGGTCCTTCAGGGTCATCTTTCCCTCATAGCTTGGAAGATTTCAGGCATCGTGGGCAAGACGGCCGACTTTCGCAGGAAGCTAAAAAGTTCATTGCACAGGCCTGGGCCCCTGGGACATGCAAGCGATATAGATCAGCATGGAATAGATGGTCTCGTTGGTGTGTGGGCAAACACTGCGATCCCATGGGGGCCATTATTACAGACATCATAAATTTCCTTGCAGAATTAGCGGAATCCGGTCTTGCTTATTGTACGATCAATTCTTTTCGTTCAGCTATCTCTGCGGGTCACCCCCCCTCTGAACAATCACCCGATTGGCGAGCATCCCTGGATATGTAAACTCCTCAAGGGTATTAGACTCTCCAGACCTCCACAGTCCAGATATACAGAACTCTGGGATGTAAACATAGTTCTTAATCTTTTAACCTCTTGGCAGGATAATCAGTATTTGTCGAGAAAGGAGTTGTCAGCCAAATTAGCCATGCTTTTGTGCCTCATTTCATGTAAACGGGTGTCTGATATCAGGGCACTGGATGTATCAGCGCAAGTCTTTACTCCAGAAGGAGTCACGTTTACTATTTCAAGGAGAACAAAGAATAATACCAGGTCAGTATCCTATCCAGCTTTTCCTGATTCCCCAAAATTATGCGTTGTTAGATGTCTCAAGTCTATGAGGAAGTGATTGTGAATCATAGACCTCCAGGTGAAAATCAATTGTTGATTTCCATAAAGAGACCGTTTAAGGCGGTTTCTTCTCCTTCCATTGCCAGATGGGTCAGATGGATTCTGTCCGAAGCAGGTATCAATATTCAGGTGTTTGGCACCCATTCTACTCGGGGAGCCATGGCCTCAAAAGCCATACAGGTGGGGGGTAGATTAGAGGACATCATGCATGTGGCTGATTGGTCTTCTGAATCTACTTTTAAAAAGTTTTACTTTAAACCAATTCATGAAGCAGCCTCACTGGTGGTGGGTAAGCTTTGAACTTGCATAATCCTCGACTCCGGTCCTGCTATAGAATGCGAAATTTCCTAGCTATCGTGAATGAAAGTTTCAATTTTATTAAGGACACGGAGGCGAGGATTATCCCACCCACATACTACTCACGAGTTTGTTCCCACCCGAACACTTGTATCTTCGTTTTGAGGTGGTATATTTGCATTTATCCCTTATTTATTATCTTTGCTCATATGTCTAGTTTACATTAAGCGGAGTTGATGGCTATTATGCTTGTATTTATGATTCAAGTTTTTGAAGACTCGTACGTTCCATTCATTATTGCCATTGGAATGCGACATTATTTTATCACTTTAGACCCTAATTACACCATCTTTTTTGTAGGTTCCGAAACTACAACCAATTGACTCTACCAGGATTCTTTCCGCAGTGAAGTCGAGGAAGTGTGACGCACTTGGGGATATTTATACCGGCGTGAATGGAGGAACCTCATTGGATACTGGTTACCATGGCGGCGGCTTCATGAAACTTGTAGTTTTTTTGTTCATTTTGTGTTTAACTTTGAACTTGCTATTTAATAAAAAGTGAAGAAAGATCTGCATAATCCTCGCCTCCGTGTCCTTAATAGAATTGAAACTTTCCTTCACGATAGCTAGGAAATTTCGCATTCTGTTTCTCTTGCAGGTGGTGATCAGAAAAAGGATTTCCAATAAAGAGTATATAGTTCAGGAGGCATCCGCATGAAGAAAGAGGAAGTGCTTTTCCTTGAATATGATTTTATAGGGTGCACAACTTGCCTGATTGGTAGATGTATGATCTTGCTTGCAGGCATGGGATTTTTCTCTCTGTTATGTTTGTCTGAAGTTAATCAGCTGCTCAGCAGTGAATAGATGAATAATAAAGCATAATCTTCGCCTCTGTGTCCTTATTAGAATTAAATATTTTCTTCACTGTAGTTAGAACATTTTTCATTGCTCACGGCTATTTTCCTCAATCTGTGAGTTTTATGAGTGAAAGTACTGAACAATTTTGGCATTCAATCCCTTTGTCTATTCCCTTTGTTTGTAATAACACATCTTGGGGCAGTAAAAAGCTTGTTTTCTTGCAAGATTGACTGTAATGATTAGTTGATCATATAAATCATCTGACGCATGAAATAAATGTAGTTTGTTATAGTAGTTATGCTGTATTCTTATAACTGCCCATTGAAGAATTATCCCTTAGGCAGCATGAGGGATGATTCCCGTAGAACGGTAAAATGTTTATTTCAGCTAGTTTATATACTAGAACGTGAATGATTTATTTTCATCAAGCCTAGTCGCGAACTGTATTTTTTAGTTTGTTAGTAGTACTGCAGTAGTACTACTAATATACTGCAAAATGCTATTCACAAACCTATGTTGCGAGTTTCCGCCTCTCCTACATCTTAATGTGTGGCAATCTCTGCCCCGTCTGTGGAGTCTCCACACACCTAAGTATACATTAAAGTAGGAAATGTGGGACAGACAGGAAGGAGTTGCTTCCAAATGGGGAATATACTTACCACTAGAGCAGAGACGTTAAGGGATTAGTAAGGAGGGGTTAAGGGAGGGGTTTAGAGAGGGACATGCACCCACCCACATAAGAGTAAGCCCATTCCACTTCACAAACTGCACTTCTAAAGTTACTACAGCAAAAAAAGTCCAGAACCATGTACTCCAGCACCACACGTGGCCAACCACTGGTATTGCAACACTATCCCATAGAAAACAATTGAGGTAAGAACCTCAAAAAACCCATAGGAAATAATGTTAAATTAAAATATTTAACATAGTTACACATATGAATAAATGTAATTTAATGTTCACAAAATTATTTCGAAATAAAACATTTTTATTTTATTTTAACATTGTATTAACTATGTTAAATTAAAAAAATTATGCAACATGGATCTTTAATAAAATACAATTTGATTACTTTTATTTCTATATATTATTTTTAATAATGATTAATACATGATAAAAATACATGTTTTACTTTAGGTGAGGATTTTGTCACAATGTGAACTTCAGAAAAATATTTGAATGTAATTCATCCAAAATATTTGTATTTTAAACAAGTTATAAATGCAACTTTTTATTTTGTTCTTCATTTAAAATAAATAAATATTAAAATAAAAATATGCTACAGCACTATCAATTTAGAATTAAGTCAAATATATTAAATCAAAACAATTTTAATGTTTTGTTTAAAAGGTAAAAGTAAAATGTTTATTCTTGTATATACAAATGAAAGCTACATATTTACATAGCAGTTATATATTTCAACTACATATATATATATATATATATATATATATATATATATATATATATATACAAAAAAGAAGAGAGAACTCTGGGTAGTTCCCAAGTTTAGGTGGAGAGCAGCTCTAGTAAGGAGCACCCTGCAACACCAGCGACACTCTAGATTTGCTCACCTCAAATGTCTGTTTATCCAGCAAAGTTTTTAAGCATTGGATCTGCACAGTGCTATCCTCGCCAAGCTAGATAGTGACAAAGTCTTTAACCATAGGTTTGACACAGTGCCAACCTTGCCGAGCTGTAAAATGACAAAAGCCATTTACCACTCCAGGCACAGTATTACAGCTTTGGACTGGTAAAGTACAGTCCAAGCTAACCTGGAATGAGTAAAAGCAACCCCTGACACATGTTTCGCTCTCATTAGAGCTCATCAGAGAGGTTTAGTTTTGTCCAGACACAAGGGAGCACCCAGTATAAGTCAAAACAAATCCCTTTCAGGGTTAGAGTGACGCATAAATTATGCAAAAAAGAAAAGAGAACTCTGGGTAGTTCCCAAGTTTAGGTGGAGAACAGCTCTAGTAAGGAGCACCCTGCAACACCAGCGACACTCTAGATTTGCTCACCTCAAATGTCTGTTTATCTAGCAAAGTTTTTAAGCATTGGATCAGCACAGTGCTATCCACGCCGAGCTAGATAGTGACAAAGTCTTTTGCCATTTATACAGCAAAGTCTTTAAGCATAGGTTTGACTCAGTGCCAACCTTGTAATGCTGTAAAATGACAAAAACCATTTACCACTCCAGGCACAGTATTACAGCTTTGGACTGGTAAAGTACCGTCCAAGCCAACCTGGAATGAGTAAAAGAAACCCCTGACACGTGTTTCGCTCTCATTAGAGCTCATCAGAGAGGTTTAGCTTTGTCCAGACACAAGGGAGCACCCAAAATAAGTCAAAACAAATCCCTTTCAGGGTTAGAGTGACGCATAAATTATGCAAAAAAGAAGAGAGAACTCTGAGTAGTTCCCAAGTTTAGGTGGAGAGCAGCTCTAGTAAGGAGCACCCTGCAACACCAGCGACACTCTAGATTTGCTCACATCAAATGTCTGTTTACCTAGCAAAGTTTTTAAGCAAATCTAGAGCAAACTCGCTCGGTGTTGGGGGCGTGCACTGATGTATAGCTTAATTATTATCAGTGCATTATTTAATGTTTATTTGCGTGTGCATGGCTTGAGCTGTGCTGGATTGTACGACGAAACAACGACTAAAAAACAACTACTGCCTTAACAACGAGGTCGGAACACCGACCTCGTTGCTACTACTAATGATTTTACCACGAATGCCTTAACAACGATATTTCGTTGTAAAGGCATTCCTGATAAAAGCATTAGCAATAGGCACCATTCATCCTACATCCCTCACCCCACCACCCCAACCCCACCATAAAACCCCCTGACCCCCCACCCACTCCCCAAAACCAATACCACCTCACCCCCCACCCCCTCCCCAAAACCTAAAACCCCCTGACCCCCCACCCCTCCCCAAAACCAAAAACACCCCACCCCCCAACCCCACCCCAAAACCTAAAACCCCCTAACCCCCACCCACTCCCCAAAACCAAAAACGCCCCACCCCCCAACCCCCCCAAAACCTAAAAGCCCCTGACCCCCACCCACTCCCCAAAACCAAAAACGCCCCACCCCCCCAACCCAAACCACAAAACCTAAAACCCCCTAACCCCCACCCAATCCCCAAAACCAAAATCGCCCCACCCCCCAACCCCACCCCAAAACCTAAAACCCCCTGACCCCCCACCCACTCCCCAAAACCAAAAATGCCCCACCCCCCAACCCCACCCTAAAACCCCCTGACCCCCCACCAACTCCCCAAAACCAAAAACGCCCCACCCCCCAACCCCACCCCAAAACCTAAAACCCCCTGACCCCCCACCCCCTCCCCAAAGCCAAAAACGCACCAACCCCACCCCAAAACCTAAAACCCCCTGACCCCCCACCCACTCCCCAAAACCAAAAAGGCCCCACCCCCCCAACCCCACCCCAAAACCTAAAACCCCCTGACCCCCCACCCACTCCCCAAAACCAAAAACGCCCAACCCCCTCAACCCCACCCCAAAACCTAAAACCCCCTAACCCCCACCCACTCCCCAAAACCAAAAACACTCCAATCCCCCCGACCCCATCCCAAAACCTAAAACCCCCTGACCCCCCACCCACTCCCCAAAACCAAAAACGCCCCACCCCCCCAACCCCACCCTAAAACCTAAAACCCCCTGACCCCCAACCCACTCCCCAAAACCAAAAACGCCCAACCCCACCCCAAAACCTAAAACCCCCTGACCCCCCACCCCCTCCCCAAAACCTAAACCCACCACTTACCTTCGCCAACTCCCTTCTTTGTACCTTAACCACGCATGTTCGTTGTTCAGAACATACGTAGTTAAGGCACAAAAAAACAGAGTCGTGGTTAAAAAAAGCGTTGTTGCGCGTTCGTTAACCACGACTTTCGGAAAAAAAAAGTCGGAAAAAAGGATGTTTCCCGCTGTGCTGACTTGAAACAGGACTCACGTGCGTTGTGAGCAGTTGAAGGTTAGGTAGAGAGCACAAATCATGCCTGGAGGGTAAAGGTGGAATGTAGCAATTTTAAGCAATTCAGGTTGCAGTACTCTCACACGTATTGCAGCCATTTTAGAGGATTGGGGAACAGTATTATTTTAGTTGAGGAGGAGAAAACCATATTTGGGGATTATGACAACTGACAGATGACGGTTCTTTCTTCACTTTACAATTGTTCTAGGCATCGCATGAGAGAGAGAGAGCTCATTTTGTGGTAGTTTATTTATTGAAGTACTGGGGAACCAACAGATGATAAAGCTTTGGATGACAGGAGCTATATAGACAAGATGTTTCTGGATTTGGCAGAGAGATTAGATTAAAAAAATGATGATTGTATGGAGAAACACTTTATAAAGAGAGGGAAAGGTATAAGGATATGGAGGAAGATGATGAATATTAGTCAGTGGAGGGAGCATATTCAAAAGTAAGGGTCTAAGGTGTTGTTTGCCAAAAGAGATTGCAAAAGAGAAAGCCCATTGAAGTGCATAGAGATAAATATACAAAAGGTTCGGGCGTAAGGCTCCAGAAGGATGCTAATGCTATAAAGGCAAAGGGGAAGAATCATTATGTATTTGCTTGAGATGAAACATCAAGCTGTGGTGATGTTGAATTAAACTGTTCATCTGACTTAGATCAGGCGGAGTAAGAATGTGTTAAACCCAAAAAATGTAAGGTAGATCAGACTGGAATAGAATTTGAGGTAAATAATTTTGTAGAGCCACTAGGAGAAGAGATGTTTGATCCACTCTTGATCCAACATCCATTATTACCAAAATAGACGCCTGCTGAGCATGTAGCTCGTTATGTAACATACTGGATAAGGCTGGAGCTACCTAAGGAGAGGAGGTACAGACATGACTAAGATCAGAATGTCCAAGGCCTGCTTTTGAGTGAAAGGTGACATGTACCCCAGAATTGGACCCTAGGATGTTGACTTTTTTAACAAGTCTGGCTGTGACCCTACAAAAGGGTTGAATAACGAAATTATTTTTGGACATGTTGGGTCCATTGTCAAAGGTGTCTGATTTGTGAGAGGAGGCATATATTAAAATTACAGGAGTAGATGTAGTGGAGATGCGCCAAAGGATACAAAGAGCTATTTGTCCATTGGGAAATACAAATATGATAACAATAAGGAAATAACACATAGGGAATAGTGTCAGGGACATCCATGTGTGACTGTATGAGACAATGCTCTCCACTCTGTCCAACATCAGGGCATCTAAGGGAGAGGTCCTACCCTGTGTGTGGGGGACAGTGGAATCCCATGTTTGGACTCCCCAGAGCTGGTGGACTGGTAACCATCAAGTGAGTGATTCGGACCACGACAGTGATCATGTAAAGGCATGTAATTTGTCCTGCAGCTTAAGCAAATAGGTGTCTCAAAGGGTGGTAGCATCCCCCTCCCCCGATACATGTAAGTTGTGTGCCATAAGGTCAGCCTCAGGAGTGGGGGTGCAGGGAGTGGCCGATGGAGTGAGTCGCAGAACTTGGAGCTCTGAGGAACTGGCCCTCACCCAACCCATCCTGCTGTCGTAAAGCTGTTCATGGGGACCCCATACAGCGCGTAAGCACTGCAAGGCCCCCGGGAGGTGCAAAACCAAAGAAAAGAGGACCATTGTTTGGACAGGAAAAGCGGCTGGCGGACAGCCCAGGACTCCTAGTGGGCCTCCAAGATGGTGGCCCCCACGTCTCAGCAGCTCTCGAGGGAGACGGGGCTGATGGGGAGCATCAGCAGAGCTTGCGAACTGTACCAGGAAGCTGGGGGCCCCACTGCAGGTGGCAAGATAACGGGGGGCCCGAAGATTGGTGGGGTGAAGGTCTCACGCTAAGTGCGAATTAGCCCCCCCACACCTTAGCCAGAAAAGGACTGGAATGCTACGAGGGGGAGAGAAGTGAAAAGAAGGGGCACCTAGAGAGAGCAGAAGAGTGCCCCATTTCTCGCACACAGTGAATCCCTGAACCCCATAACTATGTGGAAAGCTAATAAAAAATTAGACGCTCTGGCAGAAGACCGGATGAGTGAACTCCAGGGGTCTGAACTGGAAACGTGGAAGGGGCACCCGCATTTAGAGAACAAGCATCCCACACTTCAAGATGTAATGCAGGCAATTGCGGTCTCTCTGGAAGCTTTGGAGCAGAAGATTAGACGCTATGATCACGGACCTGGGTCTTCCACGTGATGATCATAGATGCCTGGCAGAATGGGTGACCGTGACAGAAAGGGAACTATCGGAGACGACTCCGGTGGTAACCGTGGCCAGCAATAGACTAAACGACGTAGAACGGCGACTGAAAGTGCTGGAGGCTAGATCAGCAGATGCTGAAAATAGAGCCCACCACAATAACAGCTAAATAGTGGCCCTCCTGGAGAAGAAAGAGAAAAATGATCTGGTGAGCTAGCTCGAGCTAGTGCCAGAGGGGCTTTCCATGTGTTTTGCTTTTGAAAGAGCACATTGGTTGCCGGCCCGACGCCCCCTACAGTGGCCCCAACATGCAAAATAATGGCAAAACTACTACACTTTAGGGATCATGACCTTATGACAATCTGGTGACTGAAAACCATAAAGTGCAAATATTTCCTGACTTTTCTAAAGAACTACAATGACAACGGGCGGCCTTCAGCACAGTGAAAAAGAAGTTACAAGACCTGGGAGTGGGTGTATTCTATGCAGTTTCCAGCCCGACTCCGAGTGATCACCCGACAGGAATACAGTTCTTCCTCACTTCATAGGAGGCTTGGTCCTGGGCGGAATGCCAGCCTGGACCGGGCACTAGCGGGGAACAGCACGCTGGGAAGAGGAAAAGCTGTGCACAATCCTGGAGGAGGGGGAGATCCGTGGTTAGGGGATCCTGCACAGCATAAGAGGTGCAGCAAGAAAAACTGAAAGCGGTTAAAGAAGTGGCCTCTATCAGCGGGAAGACACCTGGAGAACGAGCACTGCCACCGCCAAGCACTAACACAAGCTCAGACTCGGACAATGACTCGAATATATCACTCCCCTCTAGTGAGGGTTTACCAGAGAAGACCCCCCCGCTCAGCTGATGATCAGATATTATGACATATTGACTATAAGAGTGATAAATGCCTGTAAGGAGGACGAGCATTCACCAGGCACTCACCTGGAGAGCTGGGCGCAGACTTTTCTAATGCCTTATACATGTCCCGAGATGGAGGGCTACAGGATGCTGCAAGCAAAATGATGACTGAAGCCAGGTGGGGCCTGGGTTTCTTGAGAGCCGACCACTGCCTGGATACCTTCCTGAAAAGTTTTATACTGAAATAGAACTGTTGCTTAATTTGACGTTTAGATGGGGGGCTGTTTCTTCCTGTCCTGGGGAAAGAGAGTTGGGTTCATTAATTACTCAGATTTAGTCGGGGAATGTTGGGATTTACCGCTGGTGTGGAAAAGGTCCGCAGTGCATGCTGGGTTAAGGTGGAGAGCTGCATAATCTCCTATGGAATTCTGGGGAGAACGTCCACTTACCGATCTAAATTATATACCCCTCATGGAGCACAGAAAAAGTTATGATAATCTCCCTTAATGTCAGGGGCATTATCTAAGCAATATAAGGTTTTCACATACTTACAGAGATGGGGAGTGGATATTGCATTCCTGCAAAAAACACACATGACTGCCAAAAAGGGCGTGGCCCCCCTTGCTGGACTCACCTGCGGGCAGGGCAGCAAAGGCACTGATGGAGTGGCAGGAACACTGGGGGCTCCGGATTAGCTGGTGTATACTCCCTCCCCTAGAAAGGGACTATTCCTTTTATTCAAAGATACATGAGCTGCATGTCCACTTAGATTTTTTCCTATGCTCCCCAGAAATTCACATCAAGGTAGCGAGTACCGATTACCTCGCTGGCACACTATCAGATCATAATCCAGTGCTGATTAGATTGTAGTGGGGGAAACCGCTTGCACCGATACCGAGCTGGCGGCTGAATCAGGAGATGCTGAAGGATCCCCCCCTTTCGGGAAAAGACATGACAGCAATTAGTGCATTATTTTGCCAAAAATTAGGGCTCGGCCTCTCGAGTAAAGTAGGAAACGTTCAAGGTGGTGATTAGAGGACATTGTATTTCGGAGACGGTTGGGGTTCGCTCCACCTTGCTAAAGGACATACGCTCTCTGGAGTCGGATAGACCAAGCCACCCAGAATTAGAGCAGTGGCTGCAGAGGTTAGGGATCAAGTGGTGGAGCTCACAGAGTGGCTCTGTACCTTCGATTTCAAGGCTTATATTGCCTGGCAACATAACAAAGGGGATCGGGCGGGAAAACTTTTGGCTTCGCTTGCGAACCCAGCGGGGAGGGGCTCCCTAATAGTGAAAATAAACTTGAGCTCCAGGACCCCTCTGGAAACTCAAAAAGAAATAAATGCCTACTTTGCTGCTTTTTATCGCACCCTATACCGTAGCAGATGCTTAGCTGACCCCATTCAACAAAATAGATTTTTGCAAGATATCACTGTTCCTCGCCTGAGCAGTGACGATGCAGAAGCACTGGGGGAAGGGAATAACTGTGCTTGAAGTACTGGGGGCCATCAAAAGAAGGGCCCGAGGCAAAGTTCAAGGATCGGATGGCCTACTGATCGAATTTTATAGTACTTATTCAACAGAGCTGGCTCTGAGACCCGTGAAGATGTTAACGAGGCATATAATCTAGGTGATCTGACACCCACTATTAGAGAGGCAGTGATCATCCCGTTACTTAAACCAGGGAAAGAGGCTTCAGACGTGGGAGCGTATCGGCTGCTTTCCATGCTGAATGTCGATTATAAGATCCTGAGTGGTACTTTAACCTCCCGACTTCTTCCCTTTATGCCCAAGTTAATTCACCCTGATTAATCAGGTTTTATTCCCAAATGCAACACGGCAGCTAACATCAGACATCTTATGGCTATACTAACTGATACCTCATATGACCAAACCACTGCTGCTATATTATCCATAGATATTGAAAAAGCATTCAATAACCTTGAGTGGGACTATCTCTACCAAGTCATGACCCATATGGGACTCGCACAGAGATTTGTGGCCTGGACGAAGCTCTTATATACTAGACCCACAGCCAGGGTGCAGATGAGGCAGACTATCTCAGAGGGCTTTGGGGCGGAGGGAGGTACATGGCAGGTTTGCGCACTATCTCCCTTGCTTTTTGCTATCTCCATGGAGCCCTTGGCGGTGTTAGCCAGGTCGGGAACTCACTTTGAGGGAATCACAGCAGGGGAAGACGTACAGAGTATCGCATTATATGCTGATGATCTATTACTATTTCTACAAGACACAGGGAGACATCTGCAGAGGACACAGTCCCTGTTAGACCACTTTGCAGAGGTTTCGGGACTTAAGGTGAATTGGTCCAAAACAAAATTGTTCCTTATTGAGGAAAATGAGATCCCGGATGACTTGCCCAGGGACTTGGAGGTGGAGTTCCATTGCTTACCATACCTGAGGGGTCAAAATATATTGAATTGCTTAGGATATGTTCGAGGATAATTACGGGCTAGGCCTTCTCAACCTGAAGACATCTATAGCCTTTTGCCAGAAGCTGCCCATTTCAGTGATGGGCAGAATTGCTCTCTTGAAAACATGGCACTACTGCGACTGCTGTACCTCTTCAGAACTCTTCTTCTGTCGGTGCCCCAATATTATTTTAAAGAACTAACCTCACGTAGTAAGGCATTTGTTTGGGACAGAGGGTGAAGGCAAGTGGCATATGCTATGCACCGGCATCCGGTACGGCAGGGAGGTCTGGCGGCTCCGGACTTTGAACTGTACTATTTGGCAGTGCATTGCAGTAGCTTGCCAGATGGATGACAAGTAGGCGGCAACAGGAAAGGCCCATAGATGGGTTTACACCTGCATATCAGGAGCTACTTGGATTGATCCTGAGAGCTGAGGCCCCTGCTGGATTGGGCCTGCAGGCCTTTAAGACCATGCAGAAATGCTGGAGAGCAGTCATGAAAAAATCAGATATTCAATTACATATTCCCCAGAACTCCCCCCTCGTTCTTGCCGCTACTGAGGAGGGGACGGTATTGGCATGGCCTGGGGGCACGGACTGCAGCAGGCGTAACTAAACTGGGTGACTTATTTCGCGATGGGGTCCTGACCCCTTCAAGATGTTCAGCACAGAATTTAATCTTCCGGGCGGTCAATTTTTGAACCACATGGCAGCACTGACAATCATACGCAGGCACTGGGGAATGGGAGATGCAGAACTGCTACTCACACATGCTGTTCTTATGTTCTACAGGCAAGCGGGACAGTGAAAGCGATTACTTGCCTATATCGACATTTACAAACGGAGACTCTCAGGCCCTTAGATGGAACCAAGTGAGAGACAGACTAGGCACCCCTATATCAGAAACCGATTGGGAGGGCTTTTTCGATAGAATGCCCAGAACCTCCAGAAATGCCAGACTTAGGCTCATCAATTTCTATATCTATAGAATTTCTATATCCTACACAGAGCATATTTCCATTGTCCTTTGTGCCATCTCTTTGATGTTTGCTTTCTCTTGTGCCTCATCGTGTCTCATGACCTGACACCTGTGACAGGAGTGTGTTTGGAATGACGATCTTTCCCCTTTGTTTGAATGTTCTTGACTCAGTATCACATTTTTCGAGATCAAAATTTAGAAAGCAATTACTGTTTATTCGCATGGGACAGTTGTGGATGTATCTTTGACACTATGCCCAAATGGCTTTCTTTAGGTGCGATTTCTATTAAAAAAACATGTCCAATTATTGTATTTTATTCTGTTCTGTTCTAAGAGGCTGTCTCCGAATCTACGGTTTCTTGTCATTAAATACAGCAGTGTTGCAGTCAATAACATCAGCATTTAAATATTTATTTGCACTAAGGCCAGAAACTTATGGCACTAGCAGTAGCTTTATTAACTACATTAAGAAAATATGCTAATTATCATAATAAGAAATGTAAGTGCGTGAATGCTGCTAATGGGTCATCGAGGAGTATCACATGGTTTAAAAGGTTTTAAATTGTATTAGTTTATGTTGCTCAGTTTTGTGAAAGTCCTTATTTTAATGTATGTTTCTGTGAAGGCCAATGTTTGAATAAAAGTTTTGATGAATCGAATTATGCAAACAGCTTTGTTCTCCATCACATCATGTAAATGAATTGACCTATGGGGTCTAAAAACCTAACTGACAGGCAGGATGGAAGATTTATGGTTAAAGGCACCTACCTGCATTTTTAGGAAGATGACTCTCCAATAGGTGCGCTTAAAGTTAGTGTTATTTTTGTGTTATAGTTCAAGCTAATGTTTCCTATATTTTGTTAAATAATGTGGTGTTTTTGGGATTATTGTAAAACAAATAGAATGTGCCATAATGATAATACACATTCCAGCATACTAATCACAACAACAGACTGATGCACCCAGGTTAACCAAAATTTGCCATAATGCGAATATCAATGTGACACGCAGATTGCTATAAATCTGAAGGAACAAGGGCCACTGACCACAAGTACATTTTATCTGGGCTGCATAATCTGAGAAAACGTGATTTCCTTTAACTGCCTTTAGCTCAGAGATTGCATTGTCACCAAAGCAGATGGGCCTCGCTCTGTGAGTTTCTTCATGAGGCATTCACCTGTACTTTATCTGTTTTAGTACCTTGGTAGCCACCACGTATATTACAATTCTACAGGTGTATAGCATCCTGTCTCTCAGGAGACCAAGACAATTAAATAAATGAATCCATCTCGTAGTCTGACGTTTTCGGTTGAAATAGCCTTTGAATGCAAAGAAAGCCTCAAAGGCAATTTTGCATTTGGTCTTCTGGCCACTCGGCTAGAAGGCATGATGGTCTAATAGCCACCAGAAGGTTCTTTAAGGTGTGCTTCATTTGAAAATATCTGCAAACGGTAGTTTAATTGGCAGTTCAAACACAAATTATATTTTCTGCATTGCCATCTAGCCATTCAGAAGGACGAAGGGCTTCTCACAAGCCAATAGATAGTTTAGGTTGTGCATAAACAGAATTATGTGCCATTGCAATATTTCCATATAGTACCAGGATTGTCACCAAAAGAGAAGTACAGCATGTCCTGTGACTCTGCCTTGTTTTTCTAATAAATACAAATAATGAACTGCCCTTTGGTCCACTGTATGTGTGCGCAGACACACAAACTACACACACACTTCGAATGCACTCACACACACACACACACACACACTTGAAATGGTTTGAGTTATTCAATACATTTAACATTTTACAAGTAGAGCAGTTAGGTGTCGTTCTTTGTATGCATTGAAAAAAGTCTAATAAAACATGCACTCACTCATACGTGCATGCAATATTCATGTGTGGTGTATGGTCATTAAGGGTTTCCAGTCCCTCCTTGCAGCATTTTGTTAAAATCTTATTCACTTGGGAATAACCTTTAGAAATACATATGAAATAAGAGAACCCCCAAACAATGGTTCATAATCTTTTTTTTTAATTTCAATTTTCATATTGTTATATTACATGCAAGAACTAATCAACCTCCTCTTCAGAAGAATTCATAATGGCCATTTGTTGTTCAGCAGCTTGAGGTGGGATCCTGCGCTTTACGAGTCTGTCTAAATTCCTGAAGTCGAACTGAGCCCTCATGAGGTTGAGCTCTATGCATGTTGCAAGGTCCATCACACGACCAGGTGAAGGCGGGGGCTCACACAATATAAACTGCAACAAGCCCAAACAAAGGTTCAATTTCCATTGCAAGTATTTACTGTTAAGTCATTTTTAAATCCAATCCCATTTTCATCCCTTACGTTACTTAATACCTGGAAAACATATACAAATCTCTGACACAAAAAGAGTTTAATTATTTTGTATATATGAGGAATTTCAATATTTTCTAAAATGGTCTATTTAAGGCATTTGGGGGCATATTTACAAGCCCTGTGAGCTGCCAGTGCTTCAGTTTTTGTGCAGACCAATATTTACAAGGCCACTCAAAGCCACTTTGCAGAGCTTTTCATGGCCTTGTAGATATAGTGTAAGGTAACGCAGCACAGGTTGCTGTGTTGCCTTACAATGCATCAGGGAGGCGTACCATGGGTGTTGCGGTGAGTGTTCCCACACAACACCCATGGGTTTTGACACATTCCCAAATTTACAAGATTCTGTAAACCTGGAAATGCCTCAAAACAGTACGCCTCCCCGGGCAAGCAAAACAAATAGAAATATCTTTATTTTTCCTCGCTGTTTCCTTTACACATATAGATAGACATATAGAAAGAGAAAAATCCCTCTTTGGATTGCTTTTGTGCAGGAAGGTGTCCCTTCCTGCACAAAAACAATCCGGCTTACAATGTAGAACCCTTACACCATGGTGCAAGGGTGCCTGCATTGGCGCTAGGCAGCAACTTGTGGGCCAGTGCAGGGGGAAAGGACAGAAATGTTCTGTATCTTGTAAATACAATGCATTTCTGCCCTTTCCCTGTGGCGCTGCGCAGCAAAGTCACTTACTGCGTTGCCTTGAGGCATAGGGATTGTAAATATGCACCTGGGTGTCTGATTCCAGAATGTATCATCACAACAAAATTCAGCAAAATGTGCCATTTGTAGTTCAAAAGGCTGATAATTTGACATTCAGTGGTTAACAGACATTTTCCAGTCGTAGATTTAGGGATGCAGTGTTGCCAGAGAAGGAGGCAGGGATGACCTTTGGAAAAGTACTGAATACCTACAACCCTGTAACTTCGTAGGCGTTCACAAAATGTCCTCGGTATATAAGGAAAGGAATTTCGTCCATCTTGCAGATAGATTTTAAACTGATTCATGTGATGATTGTAGGTTAAATGTCCACACCAGAATTTAAGTGCACTAACTAGGCACGTTTGTGAATTTCTAACATGCGGTATGTTTCTGAAATTGTAGGCATAAGTAAATGGCCCCAATATTCAATGTTTGATAATGATTACACCATTTGTTTTAGAACACATTAGGGCTTAAACCTGTTGCAAGACTTCAACAAAAGGATGCCTAAATCAAAACACCATTTGACCAGCTATTGGATTAGAACATAATTTGGAAGTTTGTATGTCATTTCATATTATGTTAGGGATACCTGTATAGCTCCAGCTACCATTAGAGTGTCACTGTAGTGCTCTCTTAATTTGGTATCCATTTTCATTAAATTCTGGCTCCACCATATTTCAATTTTGTGTGCTTTTAGTAGTATTTGGTGGTACAGGGTTAGTAGAAATAAATTTGCTTGGTCTACATAATGACCTTTGCTGTTGCTATGCGATTTTTTGTCTTATAGGCCTTTGCTTTTGGGTTGTTTTTGGATCAGTAGTTCAATGCTTTGCAAATATGGAGGAGTTTCTACAAATACCTGTTGCAATGCAGGCAATGTGGAATTTGAAGGATGGGAAAAAGATTAATTATCCAGTAAAGACAGACTGTTAGCACGTAGGATATTTCCTATTAAATATGAGATCCTCTCTTTTCATGGCTACAATATGATTTTATTGACTCTTTATATCCAAATCTAGTCGTAAACGGACTAAGTGGTTTGAGTTACTTGGACATCCAACTTGAATTTTCCTGACATGTCTAAATAATATTAGAGGTAATATAAGGGTCTCATGGGTATTTCTTTCCTAGTTGCTGTGCTCATGGTTGGAGTTGTATTGAATATAATCAAATAAGAGGGGGGACAGCGAGATGACATGGCCCAGTGTACACTCTCCCTAACAGTTATATTGAAAAAATAAAGTACACTGTTCCAAAAGAAAAGCACAAGTCTCCTAGGCACTTTTAAATTTAGAAGCAAAAGCCCTCACACATCCGCTCGATGTCATGCTTCATCATTGGGCTTGCTCCACGTCAGACCGGCGCTGCGATGTCTGACGGGCCCCTCGAAGGGGCACTTTGCCGGAGATCTTTTGTAGTGATCTGTGCCATGATCTGTGCCGTAGTATGGAGTGAATAGGAATACATTTAGACCTACAGGTAAGGAAGAAAAAGAAAAAAGCTGGAGAGAAAAAGATTAAAATTGGCTCGGCAACCCACTTGAGAAACAAATTTTAGTAAGCGAGAATGGGAGCCGGTCAAGATTAAAAAACAGTGCAGAGTGAAAGGGAAGTGATGATCCCACACTCTACCAAAATAGTGGAGGAAGAGGTTTTTTTTTACCACTAAAAGAAGTCAACATGTTTCGTGCCTACAAAAGTCCTAGCGGATCACTTGCCGCTTCATCAGGACTATGTACAGTAACCCTCTCCTAAGCTTAAAGTGAAAACTACACTGAGTATATCTATGTTGAATACGTGGAAGAACAAAACCATGAGTAAACTTACTCATATCAGTTATATATCTAGTAGGAAAAAACTGAGAGAGACCGTCCTTAGGTAGGGACAGGGCTCTTTGGGAAAGAGCGAGCCTATAGGCTGGCGTTGTTTATTTGAACAAGGCAGTCTGTGGCCGGAAACCTACCCAGGGGCTGCGTTCCCGAGTTGTATACAGTGCTCAGTTTGTAAAAAAAAAAAAAGACCGTCCCCAATTTTTTGTCAGGACTTGACAACGTGGGGACCTTCTAGATTTTAATTATACAGTGGCAAGACATTCTTATCAATTTCTTTAAAGCATGACCACTATGACAAGGCCAATTTAAATGTCTTCTACTTTTATTTCTGTTTGCCTGCAAACTCTTTTATCTCTTTCTGGTAGAGAGTGTGAAGTTTCAGACACATGCAGAAGTGTTAGCATCATGTCTGCTTCCTATCTAGGCTGAAATATTTTGTTGTTTTTGTTATGGTTGCTGCCATGTTAATATGGATGCTTACAGCGGTGATTAAAATGTCAACATGTGAATAGAGGTGACTTATTCATCGCCATTCTTGATTTTTCTTATTGGGACTTTGCCAAATTTATAAACATCAGATAAAAATTGCTAATCAGGTACTACAAAAACCTTTGTCTTTGACCATAGTTTGGAGAGGCTTTGCGATTCAACTATCAGGCCACTGCAACGTCATTGTGCTGCAAACCAGCCCCATTCGGGTGTTGCTTCGGGGCCCTGAGGGACGAAGACAAGAGGCCTTCATCCCACATTTGCTTATCACTCCCAGGCAAGAACTGTGACAGAGAACAGCTAAACAGCTATTTCTTGCTGACAAAGGTATGCTGTGCAATCCAGTTTAAGAAACTCGAATTACAGGATCGCTATTTTCTGCTTCTGATACATTTTAGCAAAGTGCTTAGGACTACAGATAGGGTGTTAGGATTCCAGGATTATACTCCCCATTTTAGGACTGTTCATATTGTATTCGCCGACCATGTCATGCATTGTTGCGTTTATTTTTGCATTCTGTGTGGTTACTCTTTATGTTTTATGCACTAGACGTGGGTTTAGAAATAAACATTTTAAAGTTTTACCCAGTGTTGTTTAGTGCTATTTTGAGTGTGCTTTCATTTATGAAAGAGGATTTGGAGTGCTGTTGTGTCTCTGAACTCATCTAGAGAGAGTAATCATGACCACAAAACACCACCCACACAGGATTGCTTATTGGGTTGGGTATGGGTCACTGTCCAACTAGATTTCTAATTTATGTTGGTGCATTGAACATAGGGGCACATGTACGTACCATTTTTCCTGTTGCAAACAGCCCGATTCGCAGAATCGGACCGTTTGCGACAGGAAAAAAAACATTTTGGTATGTACAGACCCTATTTTGTGATTCTGTAATCAATTTACCGAATCGCAAAATAGGTTTTCGAGTTGCAATTAGGAAGGGGAGTTCTGTTCCTAATTAAGAGTCGCAGCGCGATGTAGCATTGTTTTGTGACAGTGAATGCGGTCACAAAACAATCGCAGTTAGCACCAGTTTCAAACTGGTGCTAACCCATTCACAAAGGGAAGGGGTCCCCAGTTTTCTTTTAAGGAAAACCGGCTTCATTAAAAAAAAAAACTGCTTTATTTAAAAGCAGTCACAGACATGGTGGTCTGCTGTCTCCAGCAGGCCACCATCCCTGTGAGGGCAGCCATTCCCAATGGGGTCACAAATTGTGACTTACCTCATGAATATTCATGAGTTAGGTCATTTGCGACCCTAATGCGAATTGCAAACAGTGTAAAGTAAATTTTTGTGCATAAGGTTTTGCGGCTCGCAATTTGCGACTCGCAAACGAGTCCCAAATTGTGAGTCGCAAAACTCGGGGTCGTACATCTGGCCCTAAATCCTTACCCCATGAGGTTAGAAATCTGATCCTAGGGTCTCTGATAGAACGCTGCACAGATTGAAGGAAATGTAGAAATGTTAAAATATCAGTGATCGATTGAGTCCTAATAACCAACATGATTGGAGAGACATGGAAAGCATTCTGATACCTTTAGAATCAAGATATATTATTCACTCCGATCCTAAGAAAACTAATGGACTTTCAATGAATGAAGGGTTGCATGTGCATTTAGGAGTGTAGTTCTGATGTGAATCAAATATACTTTTACTTTCTCTCGCTGCCATTTAAGTTATTTTATTTTGGACTGAAAGTATTGTTTTTTGAATTTATATACCGACAGATACAGTTGAACCAAGATATATATTAGATATCGCTTAATTCTAATTTTCCAGCCTGGCCACAGCACTTTAATGCTCAAAGACAGTCATAGGAGCAACAATGAATTAACATTACCGACAGAGGCTTCAAGGATCTTGGACTGGCCAAATTAGAAAACATCCATTGGGACGGAATGAACTCAAAGGCTTATGTGAATATTTAATTGATATATGGATAATAAAATATTTTTTAGTGAACACAGTTGAACTTGTTATAACTATTGGGTCTTCAGTCCCCCAGAGAGTATAGCCCACTAGAGCATAATGAACTTTATTCCAATAACTATAATGGCAAAATACGTTTTTCAAATCTGAAATTATAAAACATGGCCTCCCTCTTCAAAAACCACCCACCCCATTTCTAACATAACTTTGCTGGCATGCCTTTTAATTTGTATATACAGTGCAGCAGTGCTTAATTTGTGCTTGTTGTTTCCGGTGCTGAGCACCAGCACTTATTTTTGAGGGCTGGGGCTTATTCTTCCGCCTCAAGCATTTGCTGCGAGCAAAAGACACATATGGGACAGACAGAGGGAGGGAAAAATTAAAAAGCGTCACAAAGGGAGAAAGTAGAAAGCTGCAAGAGTGAGCTGAAGGGGCAGGGATTGGATTTATATGGATTGAAGAGGCCTGAAATGGCTTCAGGATTACGCCGCCTTAGTATTCTGTGTTCAAACACTTAATTGCTGCAGCAGTGTATTTAAGAGGAGGGCTTTGGGCACCGGCACCTTTTTATTTACAAATTAAGCACTGAGTGCAGGTATATGTATGTAATGCTCACATGATTTTCTCACTTGGTATAGGGCATATCATGCTGAAAATCAAAATGCTAGCTTGTCGGAGAATAGACAGTAGCGGCTTAAATGTGTTGATATGTTTGCTGAATGGTGGAATAAATTAACTCACATATTTCAGTTCAAAAGTGTGAGTGCGTTCATCAATATGTATGAAGAGCAGTCTGCATGAAATTTCAGCAGAATTAGCAGTTTCCTGGCTGTTCAGCACCATTCTGACTCCGGTGCCCATTGACATACTGCCCCGGTGCTGGATGAATATCTATCTATATCATATAGTTCTTGTATTGATGTGTCTACTTTCCATTGTAAAGGTATTTTTGTCCAAATTGGGGCTAGAGTGACCACCTCACACAAAACACTTCAGGGCATGTTGGTGCTACTCCTGCAGAGTACATCAATAGCGTAAACAAATTGCCAGGATGTGTTGTATTTTAAATAAAGTGCACACATGGTGGTGGTAGGGAGGCGCTAAGGGGCACAATAAAAGTGGCGCTGCACTCGGTCAGTGCCTCTTTTCTTAAATATGCCCCTTGGTCTATTCAGTTGGAGTTTCTTAAAAGAGACATTTCAGAATAGGTAGAGCGCAACTGCTATGCATGTAAATCTTCAAAAATCCTTTAGGATGCTTAGAAGCCACAATCAGAGGAGCGATGATCAGCTTTTTGAGCAAGAAGAATAAAGACTACAAAAGAAGATTACATGAAATTGAGAAGGAAATGGAAGAAATATAAGCTATACAAAAGAAAGGAAAGGAAGTTCTTTAAGAACTGAACTCTAACACATTCTTGAGCTCTAATGTGCATCTGATTGTCACTAATAATAAAGCACTCAAATTTAGTGAATATAATAAAGCGGATACCGTTTTCTACCCATTTGAAATATAATTAAAAAACAAGTTAGAATTTACACTATTAGATGCATCCTAGGTAATATTTGCACCTTTTCGGAGGAAACTAATACAGTGTTTGAAAAATACTATAATTATAATTCTCCATAACGTATGATGCATATTTAGAACATCTTAAAGATTTTCTGCTTCCTACCATTTCACCAGATAATACAGGTTCTCTTAATGAGCTAATGGAAATATCTGAAATACTCAAATCCATCCTTCTTTGAAGATAAGGGAAAGCACACTTTCCATAAGACCTTCACATAGTCTTTTAACATGCCTAGAAAAAAGTAATCCTAACCCTCCTAAATCACTCTACCACTAGGCAAACTCAAGAACAGTCACCAGTTCAGCTGCAAAGGAAAACATTCCAGTAATTCTAAAGGAATGGAAGGATCCTTTTGAAGAAATACAGACCTATTTCTCTCCTTAATGTATTTGGCATAATTTAGGCAAAAACTCCAGTAAATAGATTTGAACCAATCTTAGCCTCCCAAATTAACCAGACCTTTGGCTGCTGAACACTTCTATTTCAGTACCCACACTTCTCTTTGCTTTCCTCTCTCCCTCTTTTAAAAGCTACATTTAACAAATTAGTATATCCAAGCAAGCAGCAGGCCAGAAATACCCACACCTATCCTGTGTTCCTAAATGTTTTAACACATCAATTCCGTACTTATTTGTGTGCACCTGCTGCCAATATGCAATCCTTAGAAACTAGGACATAACATATAACCCAAATAAAGTATCACCAGACACAACTGAACTGACAAAGAATATCCAATCCAAATCAAATGAGCAGCTTCAGTTCATCAATTTATTTTCTTGTAACATTCCTTTAAAAGCTTGATACATTCACCACAAAGACAGCCAACATGTTTCGTCCAAATATGGACTTCTTCAAGGCTGTAATACAATCCATATCTACAACTCATAAATATGCTAACACAATTGTCCTTCAATACAATAAAAATATACATGTGAACACAAGGACTCCCTCATAACATTTAAACCCATTTCAAGGACATCGACAAAAACAATTTAAGCAACATTTTAAGCAAAAATAATTTTTAAGCAAAATAATGCACACAAAAAACAAAAAAATATACAATTAAAATAACCTCATCCAAACCCTCAGAGAAAATACACATACCACATTTAAAATTGTTAAATAACACCCC
This sequence comes from Pleurodeles waltl, assembly GCF_031143425.1. Lineage (NCBI taxonomy): Eukaryota > Metazoa > Chordata > Amphibia > Caudata > Salamandridae > Pleurodeles > Pleurodeles waltl. The sequence goes on from NC_090448.1 coordinate 394,440,189, forward strand.
TCAATATACTGAAAACATAATAAATATTAAAAATAATATCACATAATATTTGCAGCTCATAATTAGTCTTAGGAGTAAGGTATGTGATGTTGACATAAGTACAGGTATAATAATATGGTGTTGTTACAATATGTGACAAAATTGGCTATATAGTGGGTGTTCCTCAAGACTAATTACAAGCTGCATAGTGATATTGTTTTTAATATTGATTATGTTTTTAGTGTATTGAGAGGTGTTATTTAACAATTTTAAATGTGGTATGTGTACTTTCTCTGGTGGGTGTGTGGAAGGGGTTTTTTAATTGCACATTTTCTTATTTTGTGTGTGCATTTGTTTCCTTAAAACATATTTTTGCTTAAATTGTTTGTAACTCTGTCTGTCCTTCAAATGGGTTTAAATGTTTAGGGGGGAGTCCTTGTGTTCAGATGAATATTTCTAGTGTTTTGAAGGACAATTATGTTGGGACTTTGGTAATATTTCTGTGTTGTTTATATGGATTGTGTTACACCCCTGAAGAAGTCTAATTTTGGACGAAATGCATTGGCTGTCTTCATGGTGAACGTATCAAGTTTTTAAAGGAATGTTACAGGAAAATAAATTGATGGACTGAAACTACTCATTTGAATTGGATTGGATATTTTTTGTCAGTTCAATTGTTTGTGGTGCACCTCTATTCGGGTTATATTCTACATTTTACTGAATGACTGATTAAAACCTGTTTTTCCTACTCAGTCAGATCTCAAATGTTTTATTTTTTGCCCATATCACTAACACAAAGATCTTCACTACTAATTGACATGAGTATATTATCTATTGCCACACAAATAGTCACATATAGTTCACGAATTCTTATGAGCGAGTCCTGTATTCTAAGGCTTACTTACTTTTCTATGCTTCAAAATCAATATACCGTCTTGAAATTAAAAAGAAAATGCATTTCTGTTGTTTTTGTAATAACGTTGATGCCAATGGACACATCTGTTCAAAACATTCCATAAAAGCATATGTTTGCTTTGTGTTATTCATGGCAAGTTTAATACAGATCCATTAAGCAAGTATAAAAAAACGTGGGGTCCCAAAAGTGAAATTTACCATTTTAATTACCATAAGATGTTTTGCTGCTTGATAAAGAAGTAAATGGCTGAATGGAACTGCACCAGACATTGCATGTAAGTAATACTTTTCTGAAACTCTGTTAAGTACTTTTTGATAAAGTAAGATCCAAACTGTGTTCCTATCTGGGCAGGAAGCTATCTTGACTGTTAAATCTGAAATCATCTACAGATTCACAAATCCAATCAAAAAATGAAAGTCCCTATTAGACGAAGGCAACTATTTCTCTCATTGTCGGTGGCCATGGTCTGTGTGGGTTCGGGAATCTGGGGTGCTAAGATTAGTTGGCTGTCACATAAAAATCAGTTCTGGCTGCCACTACTCAACACAGAGTGCCAAAGGTCTTAAGTGAGGGCAGGGTGACCCTACCCTGACCCCAAGCTCCTGTGTGGCAGCACCAAAAGGTATCTCCCCAGAACTAAATAAGTATTTCAACAAATTATAATAGTGTTTAGTAACCTGTGCCAGATTTCTGAATCCTAGATCCTTCCTGGGTCCCAGCAACTCTCCTGGGCCTCAAGGTTCTTAATTCCTCCACCTGATATGCAAATCCTGATATGAAAAAAAGAATTCAGTGCACTAGAGTTGTACTTGGCTAATGACCATACAAGGTGCTTGGCCAGATCCAGTGTCCGATCTCACATGGCCAAAGGCCGTGTGTGTCAGAGGTCCGCTTGTGGCGAGATGGGCAGAGGATCTGGCCTCAGTCACGTGAATCAAGGGTTAGCTACCCAGCAGCTAGATGGGCGAAGGGGCTGGCTGCAGGCTAGACTCTGTGGCCATCACTCACTGTGCACAGCCATAGGCCATGTGTGCAGCGAGGTGGACACGTGTGCTTGGTTTCCTGACCAGACCCTACTACCAATGTCCACTGCACTTGGCCAGATGTGCAAGTTCTAGGAGTTGGCTGCTTGCAGTAGGTTAGACAAAGAGCTTTGTAGTAAGCCAGGCCCTGTGCGCAGTCCCCACAGCACATGCTTGTGGGTGACTGGCCACCCATTGGGTGTTGGGTGTAGAGTGTGGCCACAGTCCAGGGTCTGCATCAGCTGCTGCTGTGCATGACCAAAGGCCTTACGTAGCAGAGGTTAGTCATCCACGGCGGGATGGGCACAGTGCTTGTCAGCAACCCAGGCCCTTTGGCCAACCTCCACTTTGAACTGCCATAAGCCCTGTGCGCAGGGAAGTTGTCCGCCTGAGGCAAGTTAGGCAAAAGTCTACATATGTATAAAGTATACTGTTCCAAAAAGGAGAGAAAAAGAAGGGGACACGGGGTAACCCTATTGATAGAAGCAAAATAATTTGACATGTTTTCCATTCTGTCGAAGAGAAATGTATGGCACCTCTTACACAAAAACAAGGACCCAGTGGCATATCTTTCTGCTGTGTGAGCCTTCCAGTTCATTTGAAATGGACTACCGCTGTTTGCATTGCCATTAAACAAAGTTAAGGAATTGCTATGGGCTATACCTTAATTATATTGTCCCACATTCAGTTGCAATTCTTTTACAAGAACCCAGCATACAACAAACAGAAGCCTGACACACTATGAGCAGATCATCCGTGAAGCGGAAAATAGCTCTGTTATTAGATGCATTATTTTGAACCCAGCAACAATGCGTACTATTTCAGACAAGAGTTGTGAAGAGATGGAAAATTATGATGTGATTTGTTGGACTTGGCCCTTTTCCACAGGGTAATCCTCAAACCTTTTGCCTTCGCCTTTCATTTTTGTGCTGATCTGTTTTTTCTGGACCTAGGACTATGTGCACTTTATACCTTCTAATTAGTGATAAATTGCTGGTGCTCTCTCCTCTAAACATAGTAACACTGGCTGCTACCCAATCGGCATATCTTATAAGTTGATTGTGTCACCTACTTAAGTAGCCCTATAAACAGGTCTCAGGTCTGCCATTGCAGGAACTGTGTGTACAGTTTTAAATGTTCAGCATTCCGTCTATCACTTGTTGTTTTTGCTTTGTCGCCCTAAGTGGGAAGGGTATGCCCAGACGTGGGTCCTGTGCTTCCCATGCCACTGGATTCAAGCTAGCCTGGCTGATGAGGGGTGAAACCCCGAAACCAGTCCCAGGATGCTTGTTTCCAGTCCAGGGAAGACCTGGCCTAGCAGTTCGGGCTGGACTGTTCCCATGGGGAACAGGGTCAAGACTGATTTGCATATGGCTAGGTCCAAACTGGAATGGCATGGGCAGCAAAAAAACAATGGATTTAGGCCCAGATCACTGTACGGGGGGTGAATGTTTGACAATGTTCAGCATTCCGTCCATCACTTGTTGTTTTTGCTTTGTCGCCCTAAGTGGGAAGGGTATGCCCAGACGTGGGTCTCGTGCTTCCCATGCCACTGGATTCAAGCTAGCCTGGCTGATGAGGGGTGAAACCCCGAAACCGGTCCCAGGATCCTTGTTTCCAGTCCAGGGAAGACCTGGCCTAGCAGTTCGGGCTGGACTGTTCCCATGGGTAACAGGGTCAAGACTGATTTGCATATGGCTGGGTCCAAACTGGAATGGCATGGGCAGCAAAAAAACGATGGATTTAGGCCCAGATCACTGTACTGGGGGTGAATGTTTGACAATGTTCAGCATTCCGTCTATCACTTGTTGTTTTTGCTTTACAGTTTTAAACTGTCATCCCAAAACGCCAAAATAATCCTTTTCACTATAAAGCTGGTATACCGAACAGGTGCACTAATCTCAGAACACACTACTTTGATGCCTGGAAGCTCACAACATGAAAAACTCAATTTCTCCCATTAATCAATGTTCATAATTCGTCATGTGTTACAACACTTCTTTTTATTGTTGAACAAGCAATGCATTATTCCAAATAATGACCAGTCTAAGGGGGTCATTACAACCCTGGCGGATGGTGTTAAAGCCGCGGTAGTACCGCAAACAGGCCGGCGGACAAAAAAAGGGAATTATGACCGTGGCAGAAACCGCCAACATAGACAGCCACTTTAACACTCCGACCGCCACGGCGGTACAGACAAGCAGCGCGGCGGTCACCGCCAACAGACAGGCGGAAGACAATGTACTGCCCACAGTATCACAACCCGCCAATGCGCCACCTTTTCCGGGGCGGATTCACTGTGGATAAAAACACGGCAGAAACAGACATTTCAAAGGGAAAACGCTCACCTCTACACACTCCACGAGGAAGGAGGCCACCATGGAGCCGGAACTACAAATACTCCCTGCTCTTGTCTTCCTGCTCCTCTACGAACACCAGCAACGTAGGCTCCAAAGACAACGGTGAGTACTGCACCTACGACATAAGGGAGGGGGGAGGCAAAAGTCACGGACACACACATGCAACACCCCCACCCCCACCCGACCTTCACCCACTACAACACACACACCAATGCATTTCCAAACAGCACAGTAACAACCCACAACCCCCCACCCCCGGATGAATGCAAAGACAAAAGGAAATCAGTTCAAACTTTGTAATGTATCAAAATACAGTAACCAATGATATACAGATATATATAAACAGTCTAAAAATCATACATCACGATTAGTACTGCAGGTATGCACATATCAATGTCCGTGGACCACTGGGCCCACAATGCATGGGCGAGGCCCACACTAGATACATGTCCACAAACGGAGAGAACACTGCAGGGACATCATATAGAAATACAACAGGCACCTCAGGGGGAAGGGAAGGGGGGGCACCTCAGCCGGATGACTGCACCACGCCAGATCCACGACGGGGCTCCATGCCCATTGATGTATCCTGGGGAGTGCAAAGCCACAGTCTCTCACGTCTCTCCAGTGGGTGGGTTGCCCACTGCTTTATCCTGGGGAGTGCAAAGCCACAGTCTCTCAAGTCTCTCCAGCGGGTGGTTTGCCCACTGCTTTATCCTGGGGAATGCAAAGCCACAGTCTCTCAAGTCTCTCCAGTGGGTGGGTTGCCCACTGTACCATCCTGGGGAGTGCAAAGCCACAGTCTCACAAGTCTTTTCAGTGGGTGGTTTGCCCACTGCTTTATCCTGGGGAGTGCAAAGCCACAGTCTCACAAGTCTTTTCAGTGGGTGGTTTGCCCACTGCTTTATCCTGGGTAGTGCAAAGCCACAGTCTCTCAAGTCTCTCCAGTGGGTGGTTTGCCCACTGCTTTATCCTGGGGAGTGCAAAGCCACAGTCTCTCAAGTCTCTCCAGTGGGTGGGTTGCCCACTGCTTTATCCTGGGGAGTGCAAAGCCACAGTCTCACAAGTCTTTTCAGTGGGTGGTTTGCCCACTGCTTTATCCTGGGGAGTGCAAAGCCACAGTCTCTCAAGTCTCTCCAGTGGGTGGTTTGCCCACTGCTTTATCCTGGGGAGTGCAAAGCCACAGTCTCTCAAGTCTCTTCAGTGGGTGGGTTGCCCACTGTACCATCCTTGGGAGTGCAAAGCCACAGTCTCACAAGTCTTTTCAGTGGGTGGTTTGCCCACTGCTTTATCCTGGGGAGTGCATAGCCACCGTCTCTCAAGTGGATAACAGACTCCACTGGTTCTGGAGGGGGACTGGTGCCCAGAATGCATCACGCTCCCCGTGACGGTCCCAGTTCCGTCACTGTCCCAGCTGCACATGGGCTAACGATGCTTGATTTGGCGGTCTTTGCCCTGTTCAGCGGTCTTCACCATGGCGGTCTTTGCCCTGTTCAGCGGTGCTTGCCTTTGCTGTCTCTGACCTGTTCAGCAGTCTTCACCATGGTGGTCTTTGCCCTATTCAGCGGTCTTTACCATGGCGGTCTTTGCCCTGTTCAGCGGTTCTTGCCTTTGCTGTCTCTGACCTGTTCAGCGGTGCATTGCCATGGTGGTCTTTGCCCTGTTTAGCGGTGCTTTGCCCTGTTCAGCGGTCTTCACCATGGCGGTCTTTGCCCTGTTCAGCGGTCTTCACCATGGCGGTCTTTGCCCTGTTCAGCAGTGCTTGACTTTGCTGTCTCTGACCTGTGCAGCGTGGGTGGCATGACGGTCCCTCAGTGCCCAGTGGGGCTGTGGCTGCCGGGGCCCTCCAGGGCACTGACGCTGGCGGTGGTCTCCGGACCAGTGACGATACTGCTGCCCTCCAGGGCACTGACTCTGGCGGTGGTCTCCGGACCAGTGACGATACTGCTGCCCTCCAGGGTACTGACTCTGGCGGTGGTCTCCGGACCAGTGATGATAGTGCTGGCAGTGGTGTCCCGGCCGGCGGGGAGGATGGTGGCCTTCTGCGCCGAGCTGCTCTTACCAGACCTTGGAGGCCTCTTCAGCCCCTTCACCACCTTGGGAGGAGTCACAGCTGACTCGGCACTCCCCCCGGGACCCTTGTGAGCTGTTTTGCGGGCAGGAGTCTTCACCCTCTCCCGTCGGGCACTTTCCAACTTAAGGTGCTTTACAGGGGGTGGACTGGAAGTGCTTTGGCTATGTGTCACACTGGCTGCCCTGGTGGCCGGTGCACTCCACAGACCTTTAACACGCACCACTGGTACCAGACTTTTTTGGCTGAGGTGCTACTACGGGACCTATGAATTGGAGGGGTGGGGGTGGTGGGAAAGAGGTCAACGTTGCTCAGGATGAGTCTCTGACGAACACTGGGATGGGTAACTGGAGGGGGTCTGGGAGTGGAGGAAGAGGAGGTGGTTGTAGGAGGTGTAACTTTAGGTGATTTGGGTGCAGGTGCATGTACTGGAGGCTGTTGTGAGGTGGATGGATGTTGGGTGTGTGGGTGCCCGCGTTTGTGTACTTTGGGAGGGGGCGTCACAGACACACTGGGAGTGGACACAGGGGACGTGTAAATGGTAGTGGGGGTGGTGAGTGCAGGTGAGCGGGGTGTGGTGCTGGGTGTTCTGGTGCGAGTCCTAGTGCCTGTAGATGTAGTGCATGCAGGTGAGAGTGTAGACGACACTGGGAGGGAGGAGGGAGACGACGAGGAGGAGGACACAGTGGAGGCAGTGGATGTTGCTGTGTCTGTATGTGGGAGATGCTTTTGTGAGTGCCTGTGGGATGTGTGGTGCCTATGTTTGCCAGAGCCACTTTTGTGTGTTGAGGTGTGTGCATGCTGGTCTGATGGTGTGCTTGGGATAGGCTGGGGTACAGGGATTGGGTCTGGGTGGAGGAAGTTGGAGGGGGGAGGCTAGACACAGGGACAATGGCTACCATCAGTGCTGAGGCCAGAGATTGCAGGGTTCGATGAAGGGCAGCCTGACCAGAACGAATGCCCTCCAGGAATGCATTACTGTGTTGCAACTCCCTTTCTACACCCTGGATGGCATTCACATTGGTAGACTGCCCAACAGTGAGTGACCTGAGGAGGTCAATGGCCTCCTCACTGAGGGCAGCAGGGGTGACTGGGGCAGGGCCTGAGGTGCCTGGGACGAAGGTGATGCCCACCCTCCTGGGTGAGCGGGCACGGAGTGAAGAAGTGGGGGGCACAGATGGTGCCGCCACCACAAGGGAGCTCCCATCAGAGGACAAGTCTGTGTCGATGGTTGCTGATCCGGTGACCGATGTGAAGCTCCCCTCGCCCTCCGTCCCACTGGTGTATTCGGAGTCCGTGGTTTGGCCCTCCATGGCCATGTGGGATGTAGCTCCCTCGTGCTCCGGTGCCACTGTACCTCCGCCTGATGATGCTGATGAACAAAAGAACAGGGAGAGCACAAAAAGGGGTGGGGAAACAGAAGAAAGACAGGTTGAGTGCATGGCTTACCGCTACCATTGGCGGACAATACAGACACAGCAGCCCCCTGCACTACGCCGTGCTCTTGGCCTCTACAGATGCAATGTCTGGGATATGGCCTACATGGCCATAAGTGTCATCTGTCCACATAGATGACACAGGGGCATGTATACCTGTACTTGGCACTCTACAGAGGTGGGGTGGGGGGCCACAGGGCCAGCCCTCCTCCCCCACTCAGACCCCTCCACTCAGCACTAAGTCCGCAGAATGAGAGTGTACTCACCCCCTTGTGTCTGCTGTGATGCCCTCAAGCGCCCATCCAACTCAGGGTAGGCCACCGCCAGGATCCGGAACATCAGGGGGGTCATGGTGCGACGGGCACCCCTCCCACGTTGGAAGTCCATCCCCAGCTGAGCCTCCGCTGTCTTCTTGCTCCAGCGGCGAATGTCCTCCCATCTTTTACGGCAGTGGGTGCCCCGTCTCTGATGGACCCCCAGGGTCCGGACGTCCTTGGCGATGGCACGCCAAATGTCCTTCTTCTGGTGGGCGCTGACCTACATGACATGTACAGGGGAAGAAGAGAAGTCATTACCAACTGCACCGTCAAAGTGACTGGCCCCCATCCCTACCCTTGCCATGTGGCACATGCATTCACAGTCCTTCATGGTCGCAGAACTCTGCCCCCTTCCTACTGACATCCAGCCCTCTCCACCCAGCATAGCCCATACAACGTGCTCCCTGTGTACTTACCTGTTGGTCTGGAGGACCGTAGAGTAGCGTGTACTGGGGGAGGACCCCGTCCACGAGCTTCTCCAACTCCTGAGCAGTGAAGGCAGGGTCCCTTTCCCCAGACGCAGCAGCCATTGTCTCTTCCAGACCGAGGTCACAGCAGCACTTGCAGTGTAGGTCCTCTCCGGTCGAAGATCAGGTATTGAGTGATTGAACAGATAGAAAATGGCGGTGACGTCCGCGGCGGTGCGTATCATCATCCCCAGCGCAATTCATCATTGGCTCCTGGGACCCATTGGGTCCAATGTTAACCAATGCAGCATTGCGCCGCAGTCTACGACCGCCTACCGCGACGGTGTACAACGCCAGCGCAGTTACCTCACATCCCATTGTCCCAGTTTAGAGGTCAGGCAGCCTCCATTTCAGGGGCCCACATGGCTTCATTTACTACTGCGTCACACATACCTAGGCCTACACTCAACACACATACAGGAAGAGTTTTGTATTTGGTGTCGTGTTCTGTGTAGCTGTGGGTACATACCTGAGAATTTGTTGACTCTGTGGTCGCTGTTGTCCTTCTTAGGCACCGTCAGCTGGGACATTTGAGGAGATGGCGGAATCCTCTGGTGTACCGACCGCTGGTGGACCTGTTAACAATGGAGGAGCGACATTTGATCATCACGTACAGGTTTGACTGTGCCACAATCCAGGAACTGTGTACCCAGTTGGAGCCAGACCTGATCTCACCCATCCGCCATCCCATAGGAATACCCCCTGAAGTGCAGGTGCTATCAGTGCTCCATTTCCTTGCAAGTGGATCATTTCAAACAACAGTGGCCATGGCATCAGGGATGTCCCAGCCTATGTTTTCCAACGTGTTGTCCAGAGTGTTGTCTGCCCTGCTGAAACACATGAGGAGCTACATCGTTTTCCCTCAGGTGGAGGATTTGGCAACAGTTAAAGGTGACTTCTATGTCCTGGGACATATCCCCAACATCATAGGTGCTATTGATGGCACCCATGTAGCTCTGGTCCCCCCCCGCAGGAGTGAACAGGTGTACAGGAACCGGAAGAGTTATCATTCCATGAATGTACAGATGGTATGTTTGGCAGACCAGTGCATCTCCTAGGTAAATGCTATGTTCCCTGGCTCTGTGCATGACGCCTACATCCTGCGGAATAGCAGCATCCCGTATGTGATGGGTCAACTCCAGAGGCACCGTGTGTGGCTATTAGGGGACTCTGGTTACCCCAACCTGTCATGGCTACTGACCCCAGTGAGGAATCCCAGGACCAGGGCAGAGGAACGCTACAATGAGGCACATGGGCGGACTAGGAGGGTGATCGAACGCACCTTCGGCCTCCTGAAGGCCAGGTACAGGTGCCTCCATATGACAGGTGGTTCCCTATTCTACTCACCAAGGAAGGTGTGCCAGATCATCATCGCCTGCTCGATGCTTCACAATCTTGCTTTGCGACGCCAGGTGCCTTTTCTGCAGGAGGATGGTCCAGATGACGGTGTTGTGGCTGCTGTGGAGCCTGTGGACAGTGATGAGGAGGAAGCTGAGGAAGAAAACATAGACAACAGGGAGTCAGTCATACAGCAATATTTCCAGTGACACACAGGTGAGAATTTTTTTTTTACTATTACATTCACTTTCATACTTCTACCTCTATCCTGTCTGTCAATTTGAAGCAGTATTTGGTAACTGAGTTGTACATTTCCATTACGGTTTCACAGGTGTGGTTACCAACGTGTGTCATCTGCTTGCATCCTTCATGGACTTGTCATGTGTGACATAGGTATGTTGGCATTAAATTTGAAAACACATTTCGTCACTGTCATAGCTAATACACATTTTCAAAATCAAAGACGGACTCCAGATTGTTTTGTGGTTCAAGGGTGTTTATTGAAGTGCTAATTATTGGAGGGGGTGACAAAATGGTGATGGGTGATGGTGGAGGAATGCCCATGACAGAGTCCAGTCTATTAGTCTCACAGGTGCACTGCCCATATGGGCAGCATAGGAAGTGGAGCTGGGGCAGTTTAAGTATGGACAGGGTGACAAAGTGGGACAGTGGGATGACAACCAGGGTGGTCTCATTTCCTGGCGGGGGTCTTGCCATCTTGCTCTGTCCTGTTCCTGGATCTCAGGGACCGCTTGCGGGGTGGTTCTCCGCCTGCAGGGGGTGGGGTGCTGGTGTGGTGGTCCTGTGGCGGGGCATCCTGTCCACTAGCGCCGGTGGAGGTGGTGGGTAGTTCATCGTCCATGCTAATGTCAGGGGCCCCTTGGAGCACCACGGTGTCCCTCATGGTCTTTTGTCTGTCCTTCAGCACCCCTACGATGGTGCCCAGGGCGGAGCTGATGGTTCTGAGCTCCTCCCTGAAGCCCAAATACTGTTCGTCCTGCAGGCGCTGGGTCTCCTGAAACTTGGCCAGGACCATCGCCATCGTCTCCTGGGAGTGGTGGTATGCTCCCATGATGGAGGAGAGGGCCTCGTGGAGAGTGGGTTCCCTTGGCCTGTCCACCCCTTGGCGCACAGCAGCCCTCCCAGTTCCCCTGTGTTCCTGTGCCTCCGTCCCCTGGACCGTGTGCCCACTACCACTGCCCCCAGGTCCCTGTTGTTGTTGGGGTGGTGGGTTATCCTGGGTTCCCTGTAGTGGTGGACACACAGCTGATTGACGTGTCCTCGGTACGGAGGTATGGGCCGGCTGGGTGGGTGCTGTGCTGGTGTTACCAGAGGGTGGAAGGTCAGTGTTGGGCTGTGCCTGTGCGAGGGGAACCAACTGTCCCGAGGCCCACGATGGTCCGGGGTGGTCATCTGGATCCAGTTGGCCAGAGCTGCTGTCGTCACTGTGGGCCTCTTCTGTGGGTGGGGTGGAGATGTCTGGACCATCCTGTCTGGTGACGTTACGTAGTGGTCCTGCAGGGGTATAAGAGCATGATTATTGCATGTGTCATGGTGGGCAATGGGTGGGTGTGCGTGTACCCCAGTGCAAGCATTCCTGTGTGGGGGCTTGTGTGATTATGGCTGGGGGGGTGTTATGGGTATGTGCAGTGAGCATGCTTTAGTGATGGGTGTCCATGCTTAGTTGTGTCATGCAGGGCTTGGTGTTGGGATGTGTGGTTTGTGTTATTAGTACATTAGTGAGAAGTTGGAGTGATAGGGGAGGGGGTGAGGGTGGGGGTGTGTGATAGCATACAGGTAGGGTGGGGGCTATGAGAGATAAGATTTGACTTGCCAGTGTCCATTCCTCCACCGACTCCTCCGAGGCCTTCTGGATGCATGATGGTCAAGACCTGCTCCTCCCATGTTGTTAGTTGTGGGGGAGGAGGTGGGGGCCCGCCGCCAGTCCGCTGAATTGCGATGTTGTGCCTGGAGACCACTGAACGCACCTTCCCCCGTAGGTCGTTCCACCTCTTCCTGATGTCCTCCCGATTTCTTGGATGCTGTCCCACAGCGTTGACCATGTCGACGATTCTTCGCCATAGCTCCATCTTCCTAGCTATAGAGGTGTGAAGCACCTGTGATCCAAATAGCTGTGGCTCTACCTGTACGATTTCCTCCACCATGACCCTGAGCTCCTCCTCTGAAAAACTGGTGTGTCTTTGGCGTGATATGGGGTGGTGTAGGTGATGTGTGGGGTGGTGTATGTGTTGATGAGTGTGGTGATGTGTGGTGGTGTGTGGTGTTTTGTGCGTGGATGTTGTATGGGTGATGGTGTTGTGTGCCTCTGTGTGGTGGGGTTGTCTATTGCTGTGCTCTCTGTCTGTCGCCTTCGTCTATAAGTTTTGGTCGTAGGGGTTTGTGGGTGATGTGGGTGTGTTTTATATTGTGTTGGGTGTGTGGGAGTGGTGTTTGTATGTGTATTAGGTGTGTGTATTTTGAATTGTCCAATGTGGCGGTGTTTTGGAGATGTGTGTGTATTTTGAGCGTGGCGGTGTGTACCGTCAATGGAATACCGTGGTTGAAAGACCGCCGCGTGGATTCGTGGGTCGTGATAGCATGGGCGTGTTTCTGTTGGCGTGACGGTGGAGGATTTGTTTTCGCCAGTTTATCACTGACCTTTGGTGTCGCGGACCTGTGTGGGTGTCTGAATTTCGGAATCTGAGATGTGGGTCATGATAGCTGTGGCGGAATTCCGTGGCCGCAGCGGTGTGTTGGCGGTCTTCTGCACGGCGGTAAGCAGCTTTTACCGCCGATGTTGTAATGACCCCCTAAATGTTACTTTACACTTAAGCTTGTGTTTGTGCAGAATTCTCACAGGATGACACAAAGATGAACAATAGCTTCAAACTGAAACCCAATACATTTCGGGTATGAACCTTTCAACAGAGGTAACTGTGAAAAAATATTATAAAAAGAAGTCAGGTACAGACTAATCCGAGATTGCATAAAAACATGTAGTGACCAACAAGCTGCCCAATCGAAGCAAAATAGAATGTCTCAAAAACTGTGAGTATTTCCCACCTCAGCATGCACAGGCTATCAAGGTGACCATACAATGCCACAAGGCTGCGTTTCGTCATGCTAGTGCAGGACCCTGATGTTTCCTGACAATTATAAATTAATCTGGTGAACAATACTACGAAACTCATGTGAAAACATGCAGAAGAATCTATTCAAACAAGTAAGCTTGTCAATTATAAATGAAAATATTATTGATAAATGGATAAAAACAGACAAGCCAGCAAAAACTATCCAACCCGTGGGAGTAGGTGCAAGTATCCAAAGTGAACTGTGCAACATAAAATCCTACCGAACCATTGGGAGCACCGCCAATGACAATGAGCCTTGTCTTCCCTTCATCAATCAGAGGCCAACTAACATTGGAAGTGGAACTCTGAGATGAGCGGTAGATGCCGGTGACGCCACTACGTGAATCAGGAATGTACACAAGATCCCTTGTGACATGACCACAGATTAAAGTTAACGTGAGTCCCTTAAAGTGAACACCACAGTCAAAAACAGTAATGTTACATGTGCTGACGGCCCTGAACGGGTGCTAAACAAGTAACAATGCAACAAATGATGACAACATACCTTGGGTAAATGATATACTGCTGTGAGGTCGTACAGCGATCTCCCCCATGAGCGCGCGAATTTGGGATGAACCAGGCTCTTTAAAACAGTTGGGGGAAGCCAGATGCGACGTAAGTGTGACTGAAGAAAGACTGAAGATAAGCCAAACACAGACTGTGTTTTCTTGCATCCTGCAAGTGCTCATGAATGCCGAAAGGAACTCATAGACCCCAAAAGCAAACAGGAGTGATACTCTGGCGTGAGTACGAGAAATGTAAGAAATTCACACAAAAAAAGTGTGCAATAACCAAACACATTGACAACAATAAAATTTTAGCTGAAGTAACAAATTGATAACAGCAATTAAAACACTGCATATGAAAAATCGTAAACAATCAAAAATTTTACCAATCCATGAATGCATCACTTCCCTGTTTTTTCTACACAACATAAACTTTTCCGAGAGAAAAAGACAGAAAAACTCAGAAGAGGAGAGCGGGAAGAAGGAGCAGGATTGTACTAGAACCAAGATAACATGATGGTGAAGACCTTCTACGAGATTGCTTGATTAGGGGCCGCAGCACCTCTGCTTGTAGGCGACTGAGCAACTCATACACCAGGTGGTAGCTGTTGGCCCAACCCTTCCACCTCTCTAGAAGCACCATAGCCAAAAAACAAATAGTAAAGTTGTTTTCTGGCAGCCTATTGCATGGACTCTGAAAACCTCTCAGGGAAATCGCAGTGGAACAAGTTTTACCCATTTCTCTCGTTAGCAATGAGTCTCTTACACAAACACAGGCAAGAAAAAACATGCAGGATCATTTTCAATGCATTTATTGAAAAGACTGCAATCTGTGATAAAATGCATGAGCTGCAATGATTGGGATAAGGACATGTAACAAAATCGGGATTGTGAAAATAAGCAATGTAAATATGAACACCCCTAACATATTGAAATAAACATGAATATGCAAACTTCGCCTTAAAGCGTACTTTTTACCCTAAACAGAGCAAGGTGTGATAAACCTAATGTGCCCATGCTGTGTCCATGACAAGTGCCCCAATCGCCGTTACCTTAGTACAAGGTCGGCCTCCAGTCTCCAGATCTGGCTTCGTAGAGACACAAAGGCTGCGGTCTGCTGCATAGTGACGTGCAGTATAGATGGAATATCCGGGGTGGAACCCCCTCTAATGGTCTTGGTCTCAAAAGTTGTTTTTATAAGGCACATGTTATTGTTTGTGCAGACATCCTGACATGGGTATGTACCTAAACGTTAGATTGTGTGTGCAAACTTGTATCAGCATTCTGTTCTTGTCCAACATAAAGCAAAGAATATGATGACAATCCAGTACTTACATTACTAATAATGACGCTATCACAGAATAGCTACTGATTAAGAAATAAAAATATTTCTTCTAAAAATGCAAGCAACGCTAAAATGAATAACAGCGAATAATAGAACAGAGCAAGTTACCTAGGTAAAAGGGCGCAGGCCTGCAAGCTGAAGCTAAGCTTAACTCCTATACCCAGGCACTGCCTGAATGTGTGTGAGTATTAAGTGAATGCGTGGATGGATGATGTGAGTGAATGCGTGTATGGATGAGTGTGAGTGGATGCCTTTCTGGAAGTGCAGGTGAGTGGGTGTATGCGTGATGCGTGTCACTGTCTGTGTGCATATATGCAGGGAGCGGGGTGGGGGCTCTATGTGAGTAGGGGGCGCTATGTGAGAATGTGGTGGGGGCGATGTGACTGTAGGGGGGGTTAGGTGCTTGCTGGGGGCCGCCATCTACCAGTGACAGCGAAGAAATTCCCTGTCATGGTAGCCCTACCACCATGGCTTTCGTGGCACTGCTACCTCTGCAGACAACATGGTGGTGGGCCGCCTCCTAATACCGCTGGCAGTCCTCTGTGGACTGTCGGGTCAGAGAGAACCTCTCTGGCCCGCCAGTTCATACCGCCATAGCGGTATGGGTGGAGATGTGGATGTGGCGGTTCTCACCGCCAGCCTGTTGGCGGTGGGACCACCACATTTACCCTGGCAGTCAGAAGACCACCAAGGTCATAATGACCACCATAATGTCAAAAGTTACAAGCAAAGCAGGCCAGAAGACAGGCCAAATTGAAAGGCAATTTGGTGTCACATTTTACACTTTGAAAAAAAGTAAATGGTCAAATCAACAGTAATCATGGTTGTGCAAAAGGTCTCCAATTTCATCAATGAAGATTGAGACCAGAAAGGACTCCACTTCATCAGGTGATAGATGGATCAAGGGATTTGCACAGGGATCCACGGGGCAGAAGTGTACAGGAACCTCAAATGCAGAATAACCTGCGGAGGAGGCACCGTCCATTGTGCCAGATGTTGTTCAAGCCAGGAGATCCACAAGCGGTGGCTCATAAGATGGCTCGTAAATCAACCTCAGTCTCAAGGTGCATGTCCGTGAATGAACCCTCATCGAGAACATTAATAGATCCTAGTCAACAGGAGGCACAGGCTTCAGGGCAAGACACACTATTGATGCACATTCAAAGGTGCACCAAATGCTGTGGAAAACCAGCTGCACACATGTTAGGACTGGTCAGAACATCAGAGCCCAATTGTGCTCCAGCTTTTCCAGCAAGGAGGCTCCAAAGCACTACATCATGCGATCATGACAGAGCTGGGCTGGTGGTAGCGCTATCCCTGTGCTTTGCTGAGGTAGGACAGCCACAGAGTAGCAAAAATAGCAGCAGCAGTATTCTGACAATTAATGCCAAAGTAGTTGGGAATCCGCCAAAGACACTCGAAAAGAGTGAATGTATGGCTAAACGTATGACTCCAAGCACGGTCCGGAAGGTATGACTCCAAATCCAGAACCAACAGCCTTAAAAAGTACACAATCCCTGCAATACTAAAAGCGTTGAAAATTCTGCTCAACTATTCACCAAAGTGTCTGGGGAAATTGGTATTTAATAGGGACTATATCTCAGCCTATGACTTTCAGGAGATTGTATATCTCTCTAGCCGATATCAGGGTCACTTGTTTTTTAAACAATAGCGCCTTTAGTCTGCTCAGCTTGTCAAATTTTACATTAGAAGTAGCAATGTGGAGCCACATTTCTGCTACTCTTATTTCTTGGAATAAAACATGACCGCAACAAGTTACCATTTGAGAAACCAAAGTGACATAAGAAATCCCAAGATTCATTGTTCAGAACCACAAAACTTCCATTCGAAAGTATCTGAAATACTGGACGAATCAAAGGAACGGGAGTACCCTTCAGATGGCATGCCAAGTTTGCGACCTCAGCATTGCAAAGGTAGTGCAAGGACACCTTCTAACAAATCACAGAATGACTAATAATAGTCTCACATATGCTTCTGCTAAGAAAGACCCATGTTTTGCTGTTCAGACATTTGAAATCGAAAGGCAGCTCCCACACTTCATGTATGTAACTGTCTTCTAGTCACTCATACCTGCCTACAGCAAAATGTTTCAAACAGTTTGGGAAATTAAAGGTTGGGAAGATCTATGAGTCCATGTATTAACCATACTGCTGATGGAATCTCGGCCACAGTAAAAAACAACTTTTCTAACTTTCCAGTGTTAAGCATGATGTAACTAGCTTCTTTTTAGCCATTATCTGTTTGTGCCTGGACAAATTAAAAACAGCAAATAATTTGCTACTATTCATGTCTTTCCAAGGCATACAGCCATTTTTCAGAACCTGCAATATCTAACATAACTGCGTGATAGAATGCAGCTGACTTTGCCCATGTTGTAAAATGGACATGTCATTCTGAATGATGTCAATCACAGATGACACAATATTATTTAAGGTGTAAATTCTGTTGGACAAAATTTTCATGCTATTATCAACAGCAGCTAAAGCCTTTTCCATGTTTTCTTTATCTTTCTGCCTTAAAAGTGCAGCAGCTTCCATTTAAGAAAGCTTCCAGACCTCATTATATATGGCATACAGGAAATGTTTTGAATATGGTTTCCTAGGTCCTAACAAAAAATCTTGTAGGTCTGTTTCTTCAGAAAGGAGACCAAAATGTTGTTTTACAGCTGCTAAGGTGGAAGATCATAATGTGGCACAGTTTACCTGAACTGTACGTAGTGACAATACCCCAGTGCTCGCCTGAGACATAGCGAGTGTCTGGCCGGCTTGCTTTGAAATCCCAGAGGAATTAAAAAAATGTGCCTGGCAACCCTTTGTGTCTTTTGGCCACAATAAACACCCGCCAGGACTTGAAAGTGAGGAATTAAAGGTACCATTCTGAACCCAGGCCGTGAGATGATCTTCAGTGACATATAAAAAAGTTTGAAAATTGTGAAATTTAGCTGGCGTGGGGATGCTGGGCACGTTCATCTCTTTTATTTTTGCTAACCCCAAGCAAGATGTTTGCTGGACAGTTTAATTTAAAAATATTATTTGTAAAGGAATAAGGCATGCTTTAAATAAAGCTTCCCTAGCCCATATCTGGCAATCATTTTTCCCCATACACTCTTTTCATCAATAGTGTTTTTCCAGAACTCATAGCCCTCAACAGCAAGTCGGGAAACAAAATAATCTGCATAAATCAGTTTTGTGTCAGTTATCAAGATTTTCCTCATTTTGGAAGGTGGTAATTTGAAATAATATAACTCAGCATTTCTAGTGTCATGTCTAGTAAAATATGCAAACGTTTCTACATATGTTTTGGAGTGCCCCACAGGTGTAGTTGGACAATGTTCCCATTGTCTGTTATTGAAAACTGATCTGCGTTTACTAGCTCGGTGCAGAAAGTAATGTCCCTAATGCTGATAACAGAACATTTCCCCATAATTCACTGTGTTCATGTACACATCTTCACTTTCAAATACAGTGTGGTATTCAAGCTCAGAAAGCATAAAATCAACTGTTTTAACATCCCAGTCATCGGAAACAACACCTAGTATAATAACATCAGTCATTGATATTTTAAACACATATGACATTTGAATGACCTCAGTAGAACCATACGTATCAAGGGCACTTTATCTGAAACAATCCCATCTGGAATCGGAACTGCTGAAATGTTCACAAGGGAAAAGACTCTTCAGATTTTGTGAGAAGATGGGTAAGGTATTGAAACCTCATCCACTGGCTCGACCGCAGAGCGTTCAGGAAGATAATGACCATGTATCAAGAGAAAGAAAACAATGACAGAACCAATCCAATGCAGATAGGTAAGCAATGTCAACTGTATTCACTGGCAATACCATGGATAAACCAAATAATTATTTTCAAGCTATGTGTACAGCTTAAGTGTATTTGATACAGCTTCTGTTACAGAAACAGATGAATCAGAAGAAAAGTCTGAGCAAACACATGAGCCAGTGCAGAGCTGGTGTATGGATCCACTTGTTGTGGAGGTTCAAGGTACACAATGCCGTCTGTCTGTGTTGAATTGAAGTAATATAGTTCCACATCTTGGACGTGTCTTGTCAGTGATGTGGTGACTGGAATCAGCAGAAGCTCATTCTGCGCCCTCCCCATGCTGGAGGAGGCAATTGTAGCATTGTTGTACACATTGGTGCTTGCAGAAAAGTTGTTTGCTGCTTGTAGAGGTATGTCCTGTTGGGTAGCTAGAGGATAGTGGGTACTACCCAGAGGACAATGTGGTCTACTGTACGGGATCAGCCACATAGTGCAATTTGATGTTGTCAATGTAGAGTGCTCTGTAGGAGGGGCTGAACTCCTTCTTCACAGCAATCTTTTCACAAACCAGATCCTCAACTTTAGGAATCCAGTCTGTATATGTTGTCGGAAAATCCCTTATTCCCAAGTTGGTGGTAGAGGTGGATGAATTGCCATCTCAAAATTGTTGTACCTCCTATAAAATAGCAACATGTTCATTCATGTCAAATGGTGTGTCTGCCCCTGCCACACCAGGACCATCAAGATCTGGGACATACATAGGTATCCCAAATAACAATTCATAGGGTGTACTACCTCTGAAGGACATTCTGGGCAGATTATTTAATGCTTTATGGACCCCATATAGGTGATGAACCCAACTATGGCCTGAACCTAATACTCTTGCTGTTAAAGATTGCATGAAGTCTTGATTCCTCCTCTCCACAACTGAATTACCCTCAGTATGGTAGGGGAGGTAGTAATGGAGCTGAACACCCATCATCCTCATGGAGTCCCTGAATGCCATAGAGGCAAAAGCAGGGCCATGGGTTGGATGGAATGCTTCAACTGCTTTTGTACCGATAAAGACCTGCAAATCTTTATTAACAGTTCGAGCGTCAGCCAACCGTTGTGGCCATACCTACAGGAATCTAGAACAATATTCAACAGTGAGTAAGATGTATTTGTATGCACCATCAGGTTGTAAGGGACCGCAGTGGTCCAGGTACACACATTGTAGTGGTGTGTTTGACACTGAGAGGGATGTCTGTGGTGGGCGTTTAATGGTGGATCCTTTTATTTGTTGGCAAATTTCACAGTAAAGGACAGATTGATTGGTCTGTTTGTATAGACCTAGCCACCAAAAAGGTTTCTACAAAAGATAAATTGTGGCCGCTACACCTCCATGAGCAGACGTGACACCCTCACGTGCTGCTTTGACAAGATCTGATCTCTGGCCGTGGTTGGGGATCACACAATCTCCCACCCCTGGAATGGTTGCAAATGCAATGTTTTGAGAACTAACATTGTAGGAATATCTTGCAGGGTATGCTTTTGGTTAAGGCTTACTGCAGATATGGCAGCTTCATCAGTCAAAGTATTTCCTACAACATGTACTCCTACACGTTGATGACGCAATGCATGTACTACATGAGCATCTGGTAGTCTGTCCTTAAGATCAGCTACCCTTCCCCTCAACGTTCTGTGTTTAATGGTGTTCCCTTTAGAGTCTCTGAACCCGTTCAAATGCCAGTGATTGAGATAATCATTGTAGGACTGGGCACAGTAATACGAATCACACACAATTAGTGTGGGCAGTTCCAGTGCCAAAATTAGAGCCCTAAGCTCTGCCAGCTGTGCAGTGCAGTCCCCTAAGGTCTGTGTGTAGGTATTTTGAGGGTGGAATGCACCATCTCTCCTTACCCCGCTTACAGCTGCACAATCAGCTGAATATTGACCTGCTCATACTGGAGAAATTCTTGTGTTTGTAATTTTGGGTCAAACATGTAATTAACATCAGTAGCAGGCAGGGAGATTGCCCATTGAATGCTGCATGGATGTAATGCTGTAGCATTAGGAACACTTGCTTTGGTAACAGCCTCTAAGCCAGGCACCGGGATTCTGACAATAATGCGTTTTCTTTGGGCTAGTGGCCTCTCCTTAATTACATCCATCTGTACAGCAGTCAGTATCTTTTCTGTGGGTGCAAAACATTGTTCTGCATTTGAATACGAATGACATTGATATACTATGGAAACCGTGTCACCCTCATTGAAAGTGACATAGGTGATTACAATGCCCCCAGCAATTATTCTGATGACCAAGTTTGTTTTGTTGTTGTGTGTGTGTAAGTGTTATGCTTCTATCATATCCTGCTGAAGTTCTCTGAGAATGTATGTTAGTGTCCAATGTTGGTTTGAGAAATCTGGACGAATTAAGTCATAAAGTGGTTTTATGCGTTGTGCACAATCAGGTATGTATGTTCTGACAAAATTGAAGAAACCCAGCAATGACTGTAGTTTCTTGATGTCATTTGGTGATTGCCATCCGTTCGCTAAATTGCCCTATAAGATGCAGTGGGCAAAGTATTTGCCAAATGCTTGCTGTCCCAGATTAGCGAATGGGCAGAAGAAAGTAAAATTATTCCATTTCAGAGACAAAGGGGTTAGTTGCTCCCTGGTACTCAAGTTGTGTGGGAACTTCTCTCACTGGGGCTGTAGCCTCATGTTTAATGGGCTATTGAGGTTGAGGCTGGGGTGTGGACCTAATGGTATTACGTGGTAGGGGAAATCTTTATCCCACCCTACGTGGTTGTGGTACAATACAGGATCCTGTGCTAGAGCCCAATCAGCAGCATAGGCTTCCTTTACCACGTCTGGAGCTAGGACTGAGAAAAAAGGCTAAATGACATCTTCCCCATGTGGAAGCTTGCGGACAAATTCAGGAAGGCAATCTTTTTCTGCCAATAGACTATCACAATTTAAATTTTCCGAAAATATTACTTTATGGTGCACTCTATGTCCCCCTCAATTTGGATATTTAATTCATAAACGCTATTGGGTGGAGAGGTGCATCTGTCCAATATTTCTATGCCGAGAAAGTCATTAGTTGCTGTCACATCCAGATGATCTATAAGATTCTGGACAAAAAATCGTGACCTATGCTGCGCTGCACACGTTCTGTTCTTCAACAACGTTTTCAGCATTGCTGACATGCTTAATGGAAATTGCTTTATTTTTAAATGTGTGCTTTTGTTGGAGAAATTTGACCTCCTTTTTAACGTAAGCTTCTGAGGAACATTGTGAGTCCTTCTTTGGCTTCGTGTACCCAGTGCAGTGTTCCAATCGGCCCACTCTCTCACTTTGTTTATCCGGCGTATCCGGAAAGGAATGAGAGGGATGTGTATCAGTATATCTGGAGTTTTTAAAGTTTCTCTTTTTCTGAGATTATATCTTCTTTCAGAGGTCTCTGGTTGCAGAGATTCTCCTGTCTAACTTCTTCTGTCTTTGTTTACTTTTGCATTATCCCAGCAGTTTTTAGAACCCTCTTGTGCTTGTTTAGTACCTCCTTAGGGGTGGCACTCTGAATATGAGGTTTAGTTGGTCTGGTCCCCAGACTATCCCGACCTACATTTTGCAGATAGTCTTTGGCAGCTTGCGCTCTTGGTTCTGTTGAGGAATCTCCCAGAGCCGTGGGTGAATGGCCAATGCTGCTGCTTCCCCTTTAATGTTGCTTAAGATGACTAAGCAGACTGTGTTGAAATTAAGCACCGGTTTCATCCCCAAGCCCAGAGCCAGGGCTGCCCCTTGTTCATTTTGAATTTGTTTCAACACTTCTGACAAATTGGCAATTATTGGGGTACCATGTGTGGTAGTTTAGATTGTGGCGAAGACTATACCCCAAGTGGCGCAGTCCTCTGTTGAGGGAACCATTGTCACATTGTGAGAATTCTATGTTTATCTTGGAGCCCCGTATGGGAAAACACTGTTTTCAGCTGATTTGTTTTTGTGCTATCCAGAATGGAATCTTTTCCCATTCCATGGGTGCTTTGCCCATTATTGAGTGTACTATATGAGGATTAATTCCTGTAAATCCAATTGATGGCCAGCTGGAGCATCCCTCACTGGGGCGGAGTTCAAGGACCGTATTACAAACGGTATTAGTAATCTATATATTGCTACTAGCTCAATGTAAAGTGTGCGTATGTCAGCTACTTGCATAGCCTGCACATCGGGGTGTGGTGTGTATGTGGCAAACGTGGGCATTGTTGGTCTGTCATTACTTAAGGGACCTAATTTCACAGGTTGTATTACATCTGGAAGGGCATCATTGGACCAGTTTTGGTGGTCTTGATAAGAAAATGGTATTTCCAGGTGTTGGTAACACGGCTGCTGCCACAAATGTCAGGGGAGGTGGGGGGACGCTGGGAACGGTGGAAACAACTAAAATACTGTTCTCGCCACTGCCTCTTGCTCCCTTGCTCATCTTCTGGTGTCCTAGCATTCATTGAGACACCAACACAGGATCCCCAGCAATCCTGGTACTGCTCTCATGATAAACCTAGCATGAAAGCAACATAAGGATTGGTCTGTGAAGACACTGCCTTGGGATCTGAGCAGTTTCTCCAGCCCAGCTGTTCAACATAGCCGGGTTGGAAAAACCTAAGCGCGCATGTGTGTTTGGTAGGACTGGACGGCCTGCCAAACACATATGCGTACTTAGGTAAACTCTCTCCTCCTTGTCCCCTCTCCCCCTTCCTCCTCCCATGGCCCAGCGTGCTCCTCCCTGCTGGCTAAGGCAGCAGATGAAAAATAAACCAATAGTAAGCTATTGTTTTATTTTTCATCTGCTGGCTCTTAACAAGGAGGGCAATGCCCCTCCGCCATTGCGGAGGAGCCACCCTTGGTTGGTAAGTTAGGTACTGCTGTGGTTTGTTCGCTATTCTGTAGCATTTAGTTCAGGAAAAGTGACACAAGAATAAAATGTTTATGTTTGGTATGCTTCATGAGCTTCCACGATAAATGTGACTTCCCCGCCCTTATCAGTTAAGCTTTTGGCTAGAAGAAAATGTGTAAGTGCTTGTCTGCAGTTCTCTGCTATGTTTATGGTGTTTCCCATGTTAAGGAGGAGGTATCAGTGTTGGGAACATCAATGGGGAATAAATCCTTTTTAAGGTTCAAGCTTGAATAACCCTCAGTTTATATAGGTACTCCCTATTCAGCTGAGGAGGACTGTCCCTAATACCACCGACATATCTGTATTATGGTATTTTAAGGTACCTTAGTGTGTGTGTGAGAAAGAGATACTCAGGAGGCTTGTAAATTAGTGCCTACACCATTGTTGGTGGCGCCATGTCGTAAAGACACTCATATCTCTACAAGACTGCTGGACTTGGGGCAGTGGCATCTCTGTTTGTAGGTTGCAGGTCGCAGCTGTTGATCCAGGTCTTCTGGCTCCCTAGCAGCACCTCACCAAAACCCAAATAGTAAAGGTGATTTCTGGCAGCTTACCGCATGGACTCTGAAAACCTCTCAGGGGAATTGCGGTGGAACACGCCTTATCCTTTTCTCTTGTTAGCATTGAGTGTCTTACACACACAGGCAAAAAAGAAGATGCAGGATAGTTTTCAATACATTTATTGAAAAGACTGCAATCTGTGATTAGGATAATGACAAATAACAAAATCAAGATTGTGAAAATAAGCGATGTAAATATGAACAACCCCAACATATTGCAACAAACAATGATATGCAAACTTCTCCCTAAAGTGTACTTTCTACCCTAAGGAGAACAAAGCGTGATCTGCCCATGCCATGTCCATGAGAAGTGCCCCAATCTCGTTATCTCAGGACAAGGTCTGCCTCCAGGCTCCAAATAAGGCTTTATAGAGACACAAAGGCTGAGGTCTGTCGCAAAGTGATGTGCAGTATAGATGGAATATCCTGGGTGGAACCCCCTCTAATGACCTTGGTCTCACAAGGTGTTTTATAAGGCACATGTTATTGTTTGTGCAGACATCCTTACAAGAGTATGTACCTAAACGTTAGATTGTGTGCGCAAACTTGTATCTGTAATATCATAACTAATGCCTGACATGTTCACATTCTGTTCTTGTCCAACGTAAAGCAAAGAACATGATGACAATTCAATGTGTACATTACTGATAATGACGCTTTCACGGAATGGCAATTGATTAAGAAATTTAAAAAAATCTTCAGAAAGTGCTAGCAATACTAAGATGAATAAAAACTAATAATAAAACAGAGCATATAATCTAGGTAAAACGGCACAGGCCTGCAAGCCGAGCTAAGCTAAACTTCTATACCCAGGCAAACTAAAATGAACCCACAGCAGTGCACAATACAAACACAGATCAAGATATGCATATTACGATGTTCCCACTAGCCCAATATGTCCTACAAAAAATAGCTCAAATTTTCAAAAGTATAACAAACTTTCCCCATTATGGTGTTGGCAAATAAGAGTTTCCTGTGAGAAGATGTGGTGAAAGCTGACACATTCTGACATGGCTATGAAATGAACATCCCTGTAACATAAAACAAATGGTAGTGGCTGTGCTCTAAGGTTCGCACTTCCTACAGTAGCACAATTTGTCATATGCTATGCTATAATAACCTCAGGGTGCCAAACGGTACCACACCCAACCCAAATATTAGGTTGAGAAAACAACCCAGAGTTCATAACACCAATGTACCATGGCACTCCAAAAAGACCATAAGATTCAATCCTTTGTGTATTCAAACAGAGACGTCGAACACTGTAATGTGTTCTGAAAATGAAAAACTGTGCCTTGAGAAAGTCTCATCGACGAAACACGTGTCGGCTGTAGTTTCTGTTGATTGGTGTTCTCATCGAAAATTAATGAAACGAACCATATTAAATCTTCTTTATGGACCACATTACAGTGCTCAACCTCTCTGTTTGAACACACGAAGGATTGAACCTTATGGACATTTTGGAGTGCCATGGTATATTGGTGTTATGATCCTTGTAACATAAATCCATCTCTGATAAGTCAATGTACAATATAACCTGTGAATGCAATGAGTCATGACCACAAGAACACAAAAATAATGGGATTACGAATGGTGAACCTTATATACATGATTGTGCCACTTGTGGTAGTATGACTGTGTCGAAAAGCTCTAAAGAAAGCAGAACATATCTAATTTGTCATTGAGCCTGCTAGACCTGACAGCCTTAGGGTGGTCATCCCTCAGCTTTTTGCCTGCCTCATTCCACTTTTCTGACACTGGTTTTAGGACTCTGCACACTTTACCACTGCTAGCCAGTTCTAAAGTGCCTGTGCTCTCTCCCTTAAACATGGTAACATTGGTTCATACCCAATTGGCATTTTGATTTACTTGTTAGTCCCTAGTAAAGGTCACTACATGTGTCCATGGCCTGTAAATTGAATGCAATAAGTGTGCCTGCAGCACTGATTGTGCCACCCATGTAAGTAGCCCCTTAATCATGTCTCAGGCCTGCCATTGCAAGGACTGTGTGTGCAGTTTCACTGCCAGTTCGACTTGCCATTTAAAAGTACTTGCCAATCTCTAAACTTCCATTTTTCTACATATGTCACCCCTAAGGTAGGCCCTAGGGGACCCATAGGGCAGGGTGCTATGTAGTTAAAAGGCAGGACATGGACATGTGTGGCTTATATGTCCTGGTAGTGGAAAACTCCTAAATTGTTTTTTCACTACTGTGGGGCCTGCTCCTTTCATAGGGTAACATTAGGGCTACCCTCATATACTGTTTGAGTTGTAGATTCTGATCAGAAAGGGATAACCAGGTCATATTTAGTATGGCCAGAATGGCAATACAAAATCCTGCTTATGGGTGAGGTTGGATTTTATACTACTATTTTAGAAATGCCACTTGTAGAAAGTGAGCATTTCTCTGCACTTAAAATCCATCTGTGCCTTACAGCCTGCCTCCAATCCACGTCTGGACTGGGCTCGTTGACAGCCCTCTTGTGCATTTCACCCAGACAACCACAAACACAGGATACTCAGTCACACCTGCACTCATATGCATACTGAATGAGTCTTCCAGGGATGGAAAGGTTGAAGGCCTGACACCTACATTTCAAAGGCTAGTGGCCTGCCCTCACACAATGGAGTGCCTAGCTCCCTACTTGGACCCTGGCAGACAGACCTGTACTGAAAGGGGACCTTGTGCACTTCAAAACCACTCTTTGAAGTCTCCCCCACTTCAAAGGCATTTTTTGGGTATATAAACTGGGTCCCTGACCCCACCAAATCAGACATCTCTGGACCAGATCCTGCAACCAGTCAAAAGGAACTGCCTGGCTGCCCAAAGGACTCCCCTGGACTGCTTTGCTGTGAAGGATTGCTGCCTTGCTGTTGCCCTGCTGCTTTGCTGGCCTCTGACTTTGCTGATAAGTGCTCTCTAAGTGCTTGGATTGAGCTTGCCTCCTGTTTTCTGAAGTCTCAGGACCAAAAAGATTTCGGGCCACATGTATGATGCTTTTTGCACATCGCAAACAGTGAATCTGGCTGTTTGAGATGTGCAAAAAGCACTTCCCAATGCACAAACCCAGTCTTGCGATTCGGTAACGTTATTACCAAATCGCAAATCGGGATTGGGACTCGCAATTAGGAAGGGGTGTTCCCTTCCTAATTGCGACTCACAGTGCGCTATAGGATTGTTTTGTGACTGCGAACGCAGTCGCAAAACAATCGCAGTTACCACCAGTGTCACACTGGTGGTAACACATTCGCAAACAGGAAGGGGCGAAGACCGATGCAGCACCTGTGTTGCGACTGGAAATTCGATGCACGGCCCTACCGGATCGACACACAGCTAAGCCGGAACAATGCAGCCCGACTTCCTGAGTGAAGAACTGACGCAGTGCCTGTCGTGCAACAGAAAATTCGACTTCTTGCCTACCGGATCGACGCAACACCTCTGACTTCTTCCTGCGTGCCCAGGATTTTCCCCTGGATCGTCCCTGGGTGTCAAAAGGGCTCCGCATTGCAATGAGGATCCAAGACTGTGCACCAGAAATCGACGCAAAGCCACTTGCAGCGTGGAAAGAAACAATGCATCATCTGTGCCGCGTCGGAGAATTCTGCACACACCTTATTTTTCCACGCATCTCATCCTCTGCGGTCTCCGTGCGTGGTACTTCGATGCAAACCAGGTACTTTGTGCAAATAAAAGACAACTGTTGATTTCTAATACTCCTTTTAAACTTACAAAAGTGATATCTCAACTTGCGCTTATTGAATCATGATCATTTTGACCTTAATTTAATCAGATAAATATCTTATATTTTT
Source organism: Pleurodeles waltl (assembly GCF_031143425.1). Taxonomy (NCBI): domain Eukaryota; kingdom Metazoa; phylum Chordata; class Amphibia; order Caudata; family Salamandridae; genus Pleurodeles; species Pleurodeles waltl. The sequence goes on from NC_090448.1 coordinate 394,468,182, forward strand.
ATAAACATGTGTGATGTATTTTTGTGGTGTTTTCACTGTGCTATTGCATGGTTTATTTCACAAATACGTTACAAATTGCCTTCTAAGTTAAGCCTGACTGCTCAGTGTCAAGCTATCAGAGGGTGGGCACAGGATAATTTGGATTGTGTGTGACTTACCCTGACTAGGATTGTAGTCCCTATTTGGACAAAGGTAAATACCTCTGCCAACTAGAGACCCCATTTCTAACAGAGCCCAAAAGGTCTCCTTTTGGTATAATAGTCTATGATTGTTGCTATCTGGGTTCAATGCCACTGCTTCCTAAATGGAAAACCTCAGTTGAGTAATGCTGTGCTTGTGGTTGAGCCAATGTACCACTAAACAAGAATTTCTGTTCTTGTTTCTGATCATACTCATGTTCTGTCAGACAAATCTTAATTGTGTGTTCTGTTTTGCCTACATAAATGCAGCCACAGGAGCATTTGATGGTATAAATCACATTCAACGTATTGCAGTCAGATGTGTGATGCAATTGCACCAGACAACCAGGCTTGGGGTGAGCTATGGTATTGCCTACAATCATGTTATTGCAATGCATACAATTATGAAATTTCTTCATGTCTTTGTGTTGGATGTCAGATTTTTGTTTGAGGAAGATAGGATCTCTTTTAGATTCTTTGAACCTGTGTGAGCAAATATGGGTTTATTGGCAAAACGACCCTCAAAAGCAGGCTCAGATTGAAGTATTTCCCAATGTTTGCAAATTATATGTTTGACAGTAGCAGATTTAGTGAAAAACTTGGAAACAAATACCTCTCTTGCTCATCCCATAGTAGTTTTGTGCTGTAACAATGTAAGGCAATCTATGGTATGCACCCTTTTCATTGCTTGTCCCACCACATGGTCAGGATAACCCCCTTGTTTAAACTGAGATACTTTCAACATCAATGGATGCTTGCAAACTTAATTAGGAGGTGGTCCTTCTGATGCAATTGAATTGAGAGAGTGGAAGATGCTGTTTGAGCGGTGGAGGATGGAAACTGCTAAACAACAATGTATTATTTCAATCCATGGGTTTCTTGTGTACAAGTGTCATCAAACCTGTTGTGGACAGTTCTATCATAATATCCAAGTAGGTAATGCTTTGCTTGTCTATCGCAAGTGTAAATGGGTTCCAAGGATTGCATTGTGCCCCTCCAATCAAAAAAAGTATTGTCTGTATATCTGCAATATGTAAGCAGATGTTTCTGCCAAATCTTGGAGGAAAAGATTAACTGATCCTCAAATTTAGACATAAAGATATTAGCAAAGCTGGGGGCTCCAGAAAAGCACATAGAAGTGCCTTTTCTTTCAAGATGAAAGGTATCTTACCACTAAAAGAAAGTGTGAAGCAAACAAAAATAGAGAAGCTCCAGAATGAAAATGTTGTTTGTTCGAATGTCTTCTTGTACTCTTAAAGTCCATTTGACTGCTTAAGTGCCCTCTTTATGTGGTATAGATGTGTATAGTGCATTCACATCTATGGTACAAAGCCATCAAGATTCAGGATCACATTGCTCGAATTTAGACAACAGTTTAAAAAAATCAATGGTATCCTGGATGTACAATTGCCAGTTTTGAACCATAGGTTGTAAGAAGGTGTCCAGGTATTTACCTAGAGGTTCATGTAGGGAAATGCACCCTGATACAATTGGTCAGAAAGGAGGATCAGAAGCATTTTAATGAATTTTTGGAAGCATGTCAAGCCAGAGACATCGTGGATGTTCAGTCAATACAAATCTTCTAGTGTTTTCGGAGATCCAGCCATTAAATGATGCCTTATCCAGTATTACTTGTAAGGTTTAGTAAAATCATAAGTGGGATCCCGGTCTAGGGGAATGTAGATATCACTTTCAGAAACATGCATGAGTACTTTTTTTACATAATACGTTCAATTCATAACAGCTAGGGCTCCCCCCTTGTCTGCTGGTTGAAATGTCAAGCACTGGTTGTGGGCCAGAGCTAATAGTATTGCCTGATCTTTACAAGTCAAGTTCCTGGATTGTGACATGTGATAGTTTATGTTTTGAAAATCCTTTTTAACAAGTCCTTCAAACATGCCTAATGTTTTATGTGATGTGGGTGCCAGAAAGACTCTCTTCGGTTTGGATTCTTGATTCACTGGCTCAACAGTTTGAAGACTGTTGTCTGGTGGATTATCAAAAAATATTGAAGTCGTAATTTCTGCATAAAGTTGTAAAGGGCAACTTCACTTTCTAAATCACTGGATATGTAAGATGGCATGAATGACGCGCCTTTGTTAAGAACTGCCCTCTGTGAAAGAGGCTATCATGATGAAGAAATGTTAATGACTAAAGGCCTCAATATGAGCTTGGTGGGCCTCAAATGCCACCTGCCAAACTCCGGCAAGCAAGAGACTACAAGTTTGGTCACCTTTCCTCTGCCCCCATTATGAGATTCCTGCTGGGCCAGTGGGAAACAGCCATAACATTGACGCCGGCTCATAATTGAGCTGGTGCAATGTTGCGGTGTGTCAGGTACAACAGCACCCGTCGCGCTTAAGCAAGGCAAGGCTGTCCATGGGGTCCCCTGTACTGCCCATGCCAAGTGCATGAGCAGTGCGGGGGGCCCCATGGGACCACCGGCACCCTGTCCCCGCCAGCTTTTACATGGTAGTGCAACCACCATGTAAAAGCTGGCAGAGAGAGGACTTATAATCCTCAGGGCAGCACTGCTTACAGCACTGCCCTGCCGGAGTCAGACTGCCAGCATTCCCAGGCCGTCAGCCAGCAAAAAAGTGGTGGTGCCATCGGTCCGACTGTGCACGTTCGCCACGGTCGAATGTGTAGGTCGGACCATCACATTGGCGGCGGTCCGACCGCCAGACTTATAATGAGGGCCTAAGTCTTTATCTGGCTCATGAGATTCATGCGTCGCTCTCTCTCTTTTGTTTTTCTTTGTCCTCTGTAGATTTTTCTGGATGCATTGTACTGTGGCCAGTAGTTGCTGATGAAACTGGTGGTCGGGTAATCATGGTGTCTCTGTCAGTAGCGCTGCTTTCTTCAGACGATGTGGTGTTAGGTTTTTTTAACGTTCTTTTTTGAGCATACACCTCTTCCCAGGTGAAGACTTCGTCCAATTTTAAATCAATTTATAATAGCTCCTGGGTTTCTTTTGTGTATGGATCAAATCTCTTATTGATACCGTCCATAAAGTTTGTTATACTTTTCAAAAATATTGCTATTTTTTGTAGGACACATTGGGCTGTTTGGAACATTGTATTATGTGCATATCTTGATCTGTGATTGTATTGTGTACCACTGCTATTCAGTGCATAATTCATGTGCAAGAGTCTTCACCATCATGTTATCATGGCTCCTGTATAATCCTGCTATTTCTGCCCACTCTCCTCTTTTATGTTTTTCTGTCTTTTTTTCTCTGGAAAGTTTATGTTGCATACAAAAAACACGTGAGGGTGATGCATTCACGAATTTGTAACATTTTTGATTGTTTACGTTTTTTCATGTACAGTTTTTTAATTGCTTTTATTGATGTTGTCACTTCAGCTCAAATTTTATTGTTGCCAATGTGTTTGGTAATTGCACATATTAATTTAGTGAATTCCTTATATTTCTCATACTCAGACCAGAGTATTACACTTGTTTCCTTTTAAGGTCTATGGTTTCTTTACGGCACCCGTGAGCATGTGCAGGATGCATGGAGACACGGCCTGTCTTTTGCTTATTTTAGTTTTTCTTCAGTCACTCTTATGTTTTGTCAGGCTTCACCAGATTGTATTAAATAGCCGGGTTCATCCCGCATTTGCGTGCACATGGAGATCTCCATTCGAGCTCACAGCAGTATATCTCTTACCCAAGGTATATTGTCCTCATTTGTTACATTGTTAATTGTTGAGCACCCAATCAGGGTCGGTGGGTGTAGAGCTGCCGGTGCCTGTAACATTAACGTTTTTGACTGTGGTGTTCACTTTAAGGGACTCAGGTCAACTTCAATCTGCAGTCTTGTCACAAGGGATCTTATGGCCATTCCTGATTTGCGCAGTGACGTCACCATCATCTACCACTCACCTCAGACCTCCACTCTTGATGTAAGTTGGTCTCTGATTGATAAAGTGAAGACAAGGTTTATTGTCATTGCCCATGCTCCCAGTGCTTCAGTAGGAATTTACGTCACACGTTTCACTTTGGACACTTGCACCTGCTCTCACGGGTTGGATAGTTTTTGCTCGCATATCGGATTTTATCCATTTATCATTAATTTTTTTAAGACATTTCTCTGTTCATTTATCATTGACACACTCAATTGTTTTCATGAATTCTCCTGCATGTTTTCACACAGGTTTTGCAGTATTGTTCTCCCTATTAATTTATAAATGCGGGGACACATCAGAGTCATGCATTAGCACGAGGAAACACATCTTTGGGGCATTGCATGGTACCTAGTCACCTTGATAGTCTGTGCATGCTGAGGTGGGAAATACTCACAGTTTTTGAGACATTTCCTTTTGGTTCGATTGGGGAGCTTGTTGGTCACTACATGTTTTTATGCAATCTCGGATTGGTCTGTACCTGACTTCTTTTTATAAACATTTTTCACAGTTACCTCTGATGAAAGGTTCATACCCGAAATGCATTGGGATTCAGTTTGAAGTTATTGTTCATCTTTGTGTCATCCTGTGAGAATTCTGCACAAACACAAGCTTAAGTGTGAAGTACCATTTGGACTCGTCATTGTTTGAAATAACGCAGTGCTTGTTCAACAATAAAAAGAAGTGTTGTAACACATGACGAATTATGACCATTGATTAACAGGAGCAATTGAATTTTTCATGTTGTTAGCCTCTGGGCCTCAAAGTAGTGCATTATGGGGCTAGTGCACCCGTTCCGTGTACTAGCTTTATAGTGAAATTGTTCACAGATATGATCAGTATTCATTCCAGCACTGCACACTGCATTGTTTTAATCTGTTAAAAGTCTTGCAAAAGTTTTGTTTAAATTACAAGCTTGAGTGCACCAAGCCTTAATTTTTAATCTATATGTCACCCCTAGATTAGGCCTTGGACAGCCTAGAGTGGAGGCTGCAATATATATAAAAAGTTGGACATGTACTTTTTTCACTACTGCAAGGCCTACCATTGGATAACATTGGTGTTGCCTTATTACATTTTACAAGTTTAATTTTCAGATGGGAAGAGATAATCAGTTTATGTTTGGTGTCTCTGGAATCACAATTTAAAATCCTAATTTATGGTGAAGTTGGATTTTAAATTGCCATTCTGAAAATGCCACTTTTAGAAAGTTGGCATTTTCTTGCCTTAGTCATTTGGTACCTGTAGCCTGTCTTTGCGTCACATGAGTGGGTGTGGGTGACAGTTGAGCTTTGTGTATTTCTCCTAGACAGCCACACACAATGGGGTGCTTAGGTGTGGTTGGGCCATCTCTGGCAGAGTGAGAGGGAGGAGCTGGGCACAGCCCCACTTACACTTGAATAGACTGTCTCTTGTCTCAGCAAAAAGGGCTTCATACCCCCTGTATTTAGTCTGGAGCCAGGGCATGAAAGACAGGGCATCTGTGCACTTCAAAGGCCTGCCTCTAGAAGCTTCTCCCCACTCTAAAGGCACAACTATGCATAAATAAAATACCTTAGACACCAACTGTTTGGTACACTTCTGGACTTGTGGATACTCTGCCAGGAAGAAGGACTGATGTGCTGCTACAAGGACTGCCACTCTGCTGGACTGCTGCTCTGAACGAACCACTGCCCTGCTGTACTGACCTGCTGCCCTCTTTTGCCGAAGAGGGTGACCTGAACATGCAGCTTCACCTTGAAACCAGGACCCCAGAGTGACTCCAAGGGCTAGTCTGCTGGCCTCCTGATCTGAACCTCAGGGACATTAAAGGCTCCCCAGCCAGCTCCTGGAACCAACTGCAGTGAGCTCCTGAGCCCCAAGTGCTGCCCATCAGGTTCTGGACCCTTGGTGTGGCTCAGTGCTCTTAAAGCGAACAGGCCCGTTTGCACAAGATCGTGACGCTTGCATCAAAAACTAGCACTAGCTGCTTTCAGCCTGTTTCTTCTCACAGCAAGCATTGATTGCCCACAGAGGAGCACCAACGTGAAGCACAGCCAGTCCATCTGCAATGCCCGGCCTGCTATAAGCGCCACGCTGGCAACCTCCCAAAACACTCTGCTTGCTCCCTGTGACCCTCTCCAACTCGAATGGGACTCTTGGCACAAAACCTCAGAAGGTAAACCTTCAGCTGGACTAATCTGGGATTGTATCTGACCTCCGCTCCGTCACAGTCGGTCTGAACTTTTGACTTTGACCTGGTCCAGAGCGACCAGATTGCCACAATTGGTGCTTTTTGCTTTTAGGTGCTATTTTTCCACCTAATTCTATAAAAATTCATAGCTCCGGTTCTAACGATTGGATGTTTGTCGTTTTGGTCTTATTTTATTTATTAAATGATTCTTTCTTTTTCTTACCAGGTGTGGCATCCATTTTCTGTGGTGTTTTCACTGTTTTGCTGTTTGAAGTGATGTACAGATACTTTACACATTGCCTCTAAGTTAAGCCTGACTACTCTGTGCCAAGCCACCAGGATTTGAGCACAAGCTAATTTGGGGTTTGCTTGTGCCTTACCCTGAAAAGAATTGTGGTTGCTTCTTGACCAAGGTTCATACCCCAGTCAATCAGTAACCCAGTTTCTTACAGGATTGATAACGAACCAGACCATGACTGTAATTAGGTGACTGAGTTATGTACAAATCCAAGACCTGATATTAAAGAAATGCCTTTGGAAATAGCTGGTCTGACGCTTAAACGACCAATATAGAGCACTGAGAGCTGCCTATGTAGTACGTTCCTTTTCGGAAGCATTAGAAGCATCTTCTCTGCCAAACAGAACTTTGGCACAAGTGGCAGAACTGGTTGGCCTAAGCAGAGCTTGCTGTTTCTTAAAGGATTTGAATGTGACGATTTACACAGACAGCCCATATGGTTTTGGAATTGTCCATGACTGTGGTCAGCTATGGTCACAAAGGGGTTTTATGACCTATTCAACAGCCCCCTATAAAAGCAGTACTTACATATTGGAATTGTTGGAAGCCATACAAAAGCCAAAGGAAATTGCAGTAGTTACGTATATACCTCATAAAGCTGGAAAATACATGTTCACACTTTGAAACAAGTAGGGCTACACCAGGTGGCAAAACAATGTGCATTACAGGATGAGACAGTTGCACAGAACAATAAAACTAATATAGTTTGAAATATTGAAGATAGGAATTGTTTTTTATGGATTCAATGCAGATTTGTTTGAGCAAACTAAGAGATATGCAGGAGGATGCCCCAGAAAAAAAAGAAAATAGGGGAGACTAGGCTATAAGAAAAAGCATCAGAATTTGTACGTACATGCAGAGCATAGTGTTACCAAACTAAGCGTCTCATTTACAAAGGTAAACTTAAACTTTTGTGTAAGTTTACATTTGTTTTGGTATTCAAAAATACCTAGTTAGTAGTAAGTTTACGACTGCAAAGATTCCACAGTCGATGAGGAGAACTTTGCACCTAAAAAGATAGGCTGTACCTATCTTTTATCTTTACAGTTCTCCTCCTGACTGCAGAATCTCCACAGTCATTAACTCACTATTAACTCCATGTTTGTGAATAACAAAACAAATGTAAACTTACAGAAATGTGCAGGTTTACCTTTTTTAATGAGGCCCTCAATATTATATCCCATGTGTAAGCATTTGCATGATCAGAAGCTTACTCTAATTCTTCTGTATTGCCTATTTTAAAATTTTGTAATAAAAGCCTTTTCATCACACTACAACTTAGTTATTGAGTGGACCCAGTTATTTATTAAACTACTCTGCTGTTTTATTGGGCCTTATGTTAAAAAAGGTGGTGACTTATCACTAGGTAAAGGGTGCCAGGGTCGAACCACCAAAGGTAAATTTTGGGGTCGTCAAAATATTGGGGTGCAGTAAAGTATTGGGGTTAAGCACCCAAAAAATATTTCAACATGGAGATCAAGAATGGGGCAGTGGGAACTACAGTCAGCATGCCTTGTCAAAGGCAATAGGCCTAACCTATGCAAGGCTTTGTTAATGTGTTTTAGACATGTGACACACCAGCATGGCAGCTGTTCAGTATGGCTAAAAGTTAGTGGTGTAGCGTAAGTGGCTTGGAGTGTCATAGTGTGGAATGGCAAAGAGTGGAGTAGAGTGTGGTAGAGTGGAGTGACACATAGTGTCGTGTTTTGGAGTGGCATCGTATAGAGTCGCATAGAGTGGGATACACTAGAGTGGCATAGAGTAGAGTAGAGAGGACTGCTGTAGAGTGCATTGGCGTCAAGTGTTGGAAAGTATAGTCGCGTAGGGTGCAGTGGCAATGAATTAAGTGGCGTACAATGCAGGGGCAAACAATACAGTGGCGTAGATTAGATTAGTGCATAGTATAGTGCAGTGGTGCAGAGTGGAGTGGCTCAGAGTGGAGAGGCACAGAGTAAAGTGGTGCAGAGTAGAGTGCAGTGGCGTAGAGTACAGTGACGTACCGTGCTGTGGCATAGACTGGAGTGGTGCAGACTGGAGTAGAATGGCAGAGATTGCGATTCAAAATAGAGTCAAGTGAATGTTGTAAAGTGCCCTTTTTCGGATGGTCACCCCCTACTTTTTGCTGCTTGAAGCTGTCATTTTTTACCTGTCAGTGTGCTGAGGCCTGCAAACCAGACCTCAGCACCAGTGCTCCTTCCCTTAAACTGTATGTCGAATTGCATAGGCCAATTGGCAAGGACTTAACCACCCCTGTAAGTCCCTAGTAATTGGTGCAAGTGGTACCCAGGGCAAGGGTGGTAAAGGGGTCACCAGGGCTGTAGCACTAATGATGCCACCCTGGGTGACCCAAGTACAAGTGAGACTGCAGAGGTGCCATGTCAGCATGAACGAGCAGCGTGCTGCTTAGGTGCATCTTTGCCCACACCAAGTGCAGACAGAACCCCTTTAAGGCAGGCCTCCTACAGCCCAAGAGGCAGGATGCACTGTGCTATGAGTGTGGACATATGTGTAGGAGCATACATGACCCTGCAGTAGCATTTAAAATGTAATCCTATGGACAGTAACCGACGGTCCATAGGATAACGCGGGCAGGCACCTGGGCAGTTTCCAGATGTCCAGCTCTGTGATGGCCCGGCCGATTCCCCCATGTTTGGTATCAAACACTTTGCTTTTCAACCCTGAGAATGATGCCCTTGCTGAGGATTAAATAGCATTTGCCCTGTTGTCACCCCTAGAGGGTGCCCACCTAGTTACCAAGCTCTCTGCTGGGGGATCTCTCGAGCCTCTGCCACCACATACAAGAGTGTGCCTTCCTGCTGGTTGTGCTAGCACGTCCACAGAATGGGGTCAAAGGGTGTTGGCAGGCATGAGGTCACACCTCTTCCCTCGTAGGCTTTCTAGTGTGACATGTAATCAAGGCAGTGAGCTTCAAAGGCTTTCCTTGCTCTTGAAGTGTAATTACTTGTCTCCCAGTGGAGGACAAAGCTCTTCCAGCCCTGTCCAGCTCAACAGGCAGGAAGAATTAGCTATGCAGGAAGCGTACACCTCCAAAAGGCTAGCCACACCTCTAGGGTGGGGAAGGAGGTCTGTACAGCTGAGGAAGGGTTCTGCCAACTTGGCAACCTTTAGAAGTAAGGGGTTCTGGGTAGAAAGTGACATCATCCCACAGGACGTTGTCACTGCAGGAGCGGACTAGCTGCAGGGACCAGTTGCCCATTGGCCACTGTCCCCCACACCCTTAAAGCCACCTTAACTAGGTGTTAAGGGGCTCGCCTGACACCAGATTCTCAGTTCCTACTTGAAAAGAAGAAGATGCACAAAGGAGACGTCGTCACCAACAACAGGACCCGGAGAGGCCACTGGAACTGAGTGACGACGTGTGCCTGTGGTGAAAGCTCATTGGTCCCAGTGAGAGGGACCCCTGTGGATATCGAGAAGCCAAGCAAGACTCCCCTGACTTTGTGGTACCAGTCCCCTTCAACCTGCAGAATTAACACCAAGCTGAAGTCGAAGAAGTTCAATCTGACTGTCTCCATGTAATCAAGCCTAAAGAAACTCATTGTCCAACATACAAAGAGTGGGAGTGAGGTCTCTGCCAAGTTTTAAGCCTTTAGTCCCTTCTAGACGACCTCCAACCGTGGAAGTACCAACTGACCACCTTTGCAGCTACCAAGGCTTGTCTGTCGCCAATCTGGACACCGACGGCCACTCAGACATCACCGACTCCAGAGCAGACCCACAGCATAGAAACCAACATCAGCAATGACTCCTCTCCTGTCGTTCTGTATGCTGAACGGAGTGACCTCGAGAGGAGCAGCAAAGCATCTTTGGTGCAACCAGCTCCCATGATTGACAGGTAGAAGCCACCTCTGCATTCAAAGCCCCCTGGACATGGTGGCGAAGTTTCGTCTGTTGATTCCTGGGCCTGGCCCCCCAAGAACCTTTACATCCAAAGGGTAGAGCGTGTGTACCGCTCCAAGTACCTGCTTGTCAAGGGGTGCAACTCACCATCAGCCGCAGACCCCATCAGCACCATGGACAGCCAAAGCACCTCTGCACCCAGATCCCCTGGACAGGGTAATAAGAAACTGACTGTTGACTTTTGGTCTAGGGCCCCGCAGAAACTTAAGTCCAGGTGAGATCCAAGGAACTCACCCTGCAAGTGCCCGAATGCACACTTTGATTTTTCTCATTGACTTCAATGGTAACTGTTTGACAGCAAGAATTACAGCGATTTTTCAAAGCTTCTAAAATATATAACTCCGGTTATATGAAAGATAAAAAGTTTGTTTTGGTGTCTAAATTTACATAAAATAATCTTTATTTTTCTAAACTGTTGTCTGATTTGAGTTGTGTCATTTACTTATCGACCATGTTGGTATTGTGAAATGCTTTACACATGTTGCTCTAAGTAGCCTGATTGCTCTTTGCCACAGTACCAGGACTGAGCTAAGGTTTACTGGTGTGAACCCAAGGTCCACTACTGGGTAACATGCTAGTATTACATGTTAAGACTCCCCAGTCATACCACATAATACTGTCACCTTGCTGCAGTGGCGTAGAGTGGACTGGTGCATGGTAGAGTGTAGTTGGATAGAGTGACAAAGAGTGTAATGTTGTGGAGTAAAGTGGTGTATAGTGCAGTGGCATAGAGTGCAGTGGTGCAGAGTAGATTAGAGTGGTGTACAGTGGATTGGCAAAGAGTGCAGCAGCATAGAGTTGAGTGTTACAGGGCAAAGTGCATTGGCGTACAGCAGTGGTTCCCAGCCTGTGGTCAGCGGACACCCCAGGGGTCCGTGACACATTCCCAGGGGGTCCGCAGGCCTGGGCCGGGAGGAAGGCAATTCTCCTCTGACAAACACTTGCATTTTTTTTTATATTTATTGCTTCCCTTGAGAAGTTTTAAAAGCACTGCAAACTTCCTCGTGCATCCAGGCAGCAGCTTTTGGACAAAAATAAAAGCGTCAAGATTACTCCAGTGACTAATGTCCCTGCTGGAGAGAGATGGGAGTTTTGTCTAGTGGCAGTTTTGACTCAAAGGTAACACAGATGGTTAATATGCCTGCTGCAAGGAACCTGTGTCAGGCAAAGAACAGTATTTTAGGTGCATGGCACAGTGGGTTACTGCTTTTGTTTCTTTTGTTACTGTGCAGTACATAAGTTACAATCATATTCTAGCACAGTGAGCTATGAACTGCCATTAAGGAGCTACATTCAAACTGCAAGGCACAAATTAGAAAGTTATTTTTTTTCCCTAGACTTTCATTTTCCTTGTGCTGCTAAAAAAGGTTTGCTTGCGTAGAAATACATTATTATTATTAAAGTCAATGCTAACCACTGTGCTGTGTTCTGAATCCTGAGCTTGTGCTTCCCCAGACCAAGCACTCTTAGAAAATGCTTACCAGTGTGGAGGATATGATTCCTACACCTTATTTTCCCCTGTAAAGTGCTCTGACACCCTTCACTGGTATGAGAAATGCTATAAAACAAACAAATTACTTTTGTGATAGAGAGGCTATGGAGGGATTAGAGGCCCTCTACTCTGCACCACTTCATACCACTGCACTCTACTCTGCACCACTCCATTTTACACCACTCCACGCCGCTGCAGTCTGCGCCACTCTACTCTACGCCACTACATTCTATGCCACTTCACACTACGCCTCTCTACTCCACCCTGTACCACACTACTCTATGCCAATGCTCTCTTCGCCATTCTACTCTGCACCACTGCACTCTTCCCCAATGCACTGTACACCACTCCAGTGTAGGCCCCACCAATTGACTCTTCACAACTTTATTCTATGCCACTGTACTCTACACCACATTGCAACACTGTACTCTACGCCACTGCACTCTATGCCAATACACTCTACACCAGTGGTTCCCAACCTTTTGACTCCTGAGGACCCCACTGAATCATTACTAGAAGCCGGGGACCCCCAAGCAACTTGTACGATTTAAATTTCAAACATTAAAACAGTAATTTGCAAAAAATACACAAACAAGTACACACCAAACACTCAAATTACTAATGATATAATTATTTTATATTGAAAAAATAGGAAAAATCTAAATTTGTTAATGGGAAGGTTCGCACTGCATCTCAGTGACTAACTTCTCAATGTTTAGTTTTATTTAGGAAAGCTGATTCCTCAGGGCAGATTCTACATTTCCATAGCGATTTCTGTTTTTATTTTTTAGGTGCATAAGATCTGAGAATTTCTTTTTCACATAAATAGGTGGCAGGGAAAAGAAGTTAAACCATAAGGGCCTCTCATCTCTCCATAGCCTCTCTATCACATGTAATTTGTTTGTTTTATAGCACCTCTCATACCAGTGTAGGGTGTCAGATCACTTTACAGGGGAAAACAAGGTGTAGGATTCGCGTCATCCACACTGGTAGGTATTTTATAAGAGTGCTTGGTCTGGGGAAGTACAAACTCAGGATTCAGAACACAGCACAGTGGTTAGCATTGACTTAAATAATAAAAGATCTACCAGTGCTGAAACCACAAGCATGAGTTGCAGCAAAAGAAAATCAAAAGCTTTGCACTAGTAAAAAGGAGAAATAAAACAATATGATCACAAATGCAAATGATGACAAATAATTAACCAGTTAGGGGGTCATTTTGAGTTTGGTGTCAGAAAAGCCCACCGCCAAACTCCCGCAATCAGGTTCCCGCCAGTGGGCCTCCTTCCGTGGGCCCCATTACAAGTTCCCCAGTGAGGAACAGCCCACAACATTGACACCGGCTCATAATGGATCCGGCAGGAATGTTGCAGTGCGTAGGGTGCAAAGATTACCCGTCGTGCTTTTCACTGTCTGCATAGCAGACAGTGAAAAGCGTGATGGGGCTGTCCGTGGGGGCCCCCTGAACCCCATCTACACCAACTTTTACATGGTAGTGCTATCACCATGTAAGAGCTGGCGGTGATGGGGGGTCTTGTTCCCCAGGGCAGCGCTGCTCTGGCGATTAGGACCGCCAGCACCGCCAGCCCGTGCTGTGGAGGAAAACTAGCGGTGCCGGCGGTCTGACCGTGGCTCTTTTGGCATGGTCATCATGTGGTTGTCTGACCACCTCCAAAGCGGTCAGACTCCCGCTTTGGCGGCGGTCAGACCGCCACAAAGGCCCTCATAATGAGGCCCTTAATATTATAAAATACTATGAGGTCTGCTCATCACCATCTAAATGCTAACCACACACATCACCAGCCAGAAGCTTGTTGACACACACAACTAGCACAATCCCCAGTTCAATCACACCATCAGCCAAACCCCTGTCCACAAACACCTTCAGCCAAGCACCAGTTCAAAAACACACAAACACCAAAGGCCAAGTGCCAGTCCATGCACACCGCCAGCAAAGCATCAGTCCACTCACAAAGCCAGCCAAAAACCAGCCTACGCACACTGCCAGCAAATCACCAGTCCACACACACCATCAGCCAAGCACCACTCTACACACAGTGCCAGGCAAATTCCAGTACACACACAGCCAGTCAAACGCAGGTGCAAGGAGACCGTAAGCCGAACTCCAGTTCACACAGAAACACACAGAAACTTTCCCTGGTGTCTAGTGTTTTTCCTAAAAATATTGCCAATCTCCCACCGGTGGGGAAGAAAAACGGTCAAAATATTGCCCCCATTATGGGGAGTGATCCTTGCCAAACGGGGTGCTCTCCGCAATATATAAAAAAAAGTCCTGGTGTCTAGTGGCTCAAAAAATATGGCCCCCAAGAGGGGCAGAAAACTGCCAAAATACTGCCCCATAATGGTCCGCAACCCTTGCCCAAGGAGCTGCTCCCTGACAAACAAAAAAAGAAAATCCCTGGTGTTTAGTGGCTTTCTACCCCCCCCCCCCTCCCCCCCAATCCCAATGGGGGCCAGTGGGCATAAAGGTTTGGCTGTTCTGCTCCCAAGGGGGGCAGAAAATGGCCAAAATATTTCCCCAATAATGGGGAGCAACCGTTGCCCAAGGGGGCCTCTCTCTGACATACACGTAAATTAAATCCCTGGCGCATAGTGACTTTCTGCCCCCTTTGGGGGCGATGGTCCTAACAATATGGCTGATCGGCCCCTAAGGGGGGCAGAAAATTGCCAAAAGGATGCACAAAAAGTATGCCCCTAGAATAGGAGCGACCCTTGCCCAAGGGGCCATTCCCGAACATATACATAAATAGAACCCTTGGGACTGGTGGCTTCCTGCCCTCCTTGGGGGCTGATGTGCCCAAAACTATGGCCAATCTGTCCCTGGAGAGGGAACAAAATGGCTAAAACAATGCCCAATATGTTAGGAGCGGCCCTTGCCCAAGGGGTCGCTCCCCTAAACAAAAAAATAAAAATCCTGGTGCTAGTGAGCCCATTCCTGCTGCACGTTTGCGGCTCCACTCACGATCGTGCTGTAGGAATGCACACCAAAGAGACACCGGGGAAAGGAAAACCCCTTTCCTTTTCCGTCGGTGCCTCTTTGCACGCCCCCCCAAACATCCCAGTAGGAAAATTCTGGCCTGTTCTGGTGATGCCGTCATGCAGTGTGCTCGCTGATGTCAGGTGGAAGGGGCAGGGGTGACAGGGGAAGAGCTTCCACAGCCACCCCGGTGGGGGGGGGGACATATTGTGGGCTGGCCAATGGAGGGAGCTCCAGTGCTTCCCCCATGGGTCGGGACAAGGACTGCTTTGAGTTGTCCCCTGCACACACCCACCATGTGTATGGATGGCCTTAAGCCATCCAGCACACACAACTGGTTAAACTCACATGAAGAACATCTCATAATTAATCCCAGGAATGAGATGCAAATACAGAGACGACTGAAGGTTCTCAGCATAGCACCACCACCCCTCTCTATACCCCTCCCACATGCGGAACAACCTAACCTAACCAGATATTCCACTTTGCCCAACCACTGACAGTTCAGAGCAAGACTCGAGGCCCACCTGTCTTAATCCACCAATCTAAAACACGCACACACACATGAATTGTTCCATGTATACATACCTTTAATAGGCCTCCTCAACTGTATGCTGTTTAGCCTGTTTTACCAATGCCTGGACGCAGTCAATGTAGACACAGCTGTCCAGTTATGGCATGGTATTGACAGGTCCCTAACCACTGTACTTTTCTGCAGGACCTGTCCACACATCTGCAATTTATTTGCCTCTGCCTACACTGGGATCCCTAATTTTAACCAAAAAGGGATGGTTCAGAGCCAAGCAAATGTAACTCTATTCACCATGAATAATCTCTCAGCTCTGAGAACCAGTTCTGTATTGCAGTCTGTGCATTAGAAATGCAACATAAACATTACCTGAGTGTGTGGTATCCTTGGCAAGCATACACTCCAGGAATAAACAGATGGATCTGGTCTTGACAATAATTAAGACCATTTTATTTTCGGTTGTATATGCTATCAGCACTATCCCATCTTTTCCTGTGAAAAGCAGGCGCTAATGCATTCATAGTCAGATGTAGTCTACCACGTAAGACACTGGAAAGCTGTTTTTCTCATTTGAGATTTAGATGTAGCATACTGGTGCTGGTATTTCCCATAATCTAAAAGTAATATAGTTACCTCCTTTTTTTCAGATGAAACCCTATATGATAAACTTTGAAAGAAGAAAAACCAGAAGAGAGAAAATAGTATAAACAATAATGGGCTACAAGAATGCAATCTAAGAGGTTTTTACTACTAAGTACCAAATGCAATGTACTTTGGGCCTCCTTCACCTCTATTGTTGATTACTGGTACAATGTATGTTGTTGTTTTCTAAAGTAAAGCACCCTTATACTCTCTCTGATGAAGACGCACTATAAACCTGTTAAATAAATATATAAAGACATGTTTTTTTAAATATGTCAAACCATGATTCATTGAAGCAAATTAAGAGAAAATTCTCACCAATGAGACATCCAACCCACAAGTCACCTGAGTTGAGACAATGCATTATCTTGATTTCAACTGACTTGGAAAGTTTGTGATATGAATACTTTTTCTGCTGAAAAACAGCTGATTGTTTTTGAATAGTATGCAGTGCTTGAGAGCTTATTCACCATTTTTGGTAAATGACGTTCTTAGGCTCAATCAATCAGGAATTTGTAAAGCGCACTACTCACCCGTGAGGGTCTCAAGGCGCTGGCAGGTGGGGGGGGGGGTGGAGAGGAGGAGGTGCTGCTACTGATCGAACTGCCAGGTCTTGAGAAGTTTCCTGAAGGTAAGGAGGTCTTTGGTCTGGCGCAGGTGGGTGGGAAGAGTGTTCCACGTTTTGGTGGCAAGGTGCGAGAATGATCTACCCCCGGTTGTAGTTCTGCGGACGCGTGGGACGGTTGCAAGGGTGAGGTTGGCGGAGTAGAGATGCCGGGTCGGGGTGTAGAAGGAGAGCCATCTGTTGAGGTATTCTGGTCCGGTGTTGTACAGTGCTTTGTGAGCGTGGGTGAGCAGTTTGAAGGTGATTCTCTTGTTGACTGGGAGCCAGTGCAGGTTTCTCAGGTGGTCTGTGATGTGGCAGTGGCGGGGGATGTCCAGGATGAGGCGTGCAGAGGCGTTCTGGATGCGTTGCAGACTCTTCTGGAGTTTGGCCATGGTTCCTGCATAGAGGGCAGTGCCGTAGTCCAGTTTGCTGTCTACGAAGGGTTGGGTGACTGTTCTTCTGGTTTCTGTGGGTATCTATTTGTAGATCTGTCGGAACATGCAGAGGGTGTTGAAGCAGGAGGAGGAGAAGGCGTTGACTTGCTGGGTCATGGATAATGAGGAGTCCAAGATGAATCCTAGGTTGCATGCATGGTTGGTGGGAGTCGGAGCGGCTCTGAGAGTGGCAGGCCACCAGGTGTCATCCCATGCAGAGGGGGTGGAGATGAAGATGAGGACTTCTGTCTTGTCGGAATTGAGTTTGAGGCAGCTGCTCTTCATCCATTCGGCGATGGCCTTCATTCCTTCATGGAGGTTGGTCTTGGCGGAGTCCATGGTAAGGGAGAGGATCAGCTGGGTGTCGTCAGTGTATGAGATGATGTTGAGGTTATGGGATCTAGTGATGTTAGCGAGAGGGGCCATGTATATGTTGAAGAGGGTTGGGCTGAGGGAAGAACCCTGCGATACACCGCAGATGATTTCAGTGTCCTCCGAGCGGAATGGGGGGGGAGGCGGACTCTCTGGCTTCTGCTGTGAGAAAGGATGAGACCCAGTCTCTGTCGCGGATTCCAGCATTGCTGAGGTGTGAGCTTAGGGTGATGATCAGTATAGGGAAAGGTGCGGAAGACATTGTGACGCGAAGGGTTAATTAGCTTGAACAGTGTAGATGAGCGTGATGCCTACTGAAACCCGAACAACGTGGAAAAGTTTACGATGTTCGCTTTCAAGCTTGTTTTTTAACATTCCATAGATAAACTTATTCGCAGCTGCATGTGTAAGAAACAGGATGTGTAGGAGCGAAAGACGGAGGTTGTCTCAACCTTGATAACGAGAGTACAGGAAAAATATGGAATGAAAACAATGGCCAGGGAATGGCAGAGCAGCCAAGAGACACATGCTGATAACATAGCTAGAAAATGCTGGAAAGGGATAGAATCCAAGCTTCAGGTTATGTAAGCACTGAAGTGCGGGTGAGGGGATTGAAGCTCGCAGATGGGGTTGCGAAAGCTGCCATCTCCAGGCCCAGCGCTGCCTCCCTGTTTTGTGGTTCAGAGACCGTGACGCTCGAGGGGGAGAGAGGTCCAAGCGGGCGGTAGAGGGCTTCCCAGCATTTTGTGGACTAAGTTAAGTTCCACCCAGGGATGAAAGGCCTTTGTTTCTCTTCTCTATTATTATTATTGATTATTATGCTTGCACTGTGTTTATAATCTGAAGTTTTCAGCTCCTTTATATTTTACAATCTGAACATCGTAGTGTGAGCTTGCTGCAGTAAATGAAATACGCATTTCGTATACCGTTAATCAAAGCTTATGTCTGTCAATTAACTCGTTGCTCATATATATATATATATATATATATATATAATAAATAGATGCTCTTTGTCGTGTGTTTACATATAAATAATTCTCATTCTATTTCGTTGGTGTGCCAAATGTATACATTTACCTGAAACTCTAGTAAAGCTAAATTGTGTTCATAATTGGCGTGTAGTCCTTCATTGAGTGTCCTTATTGACTTATATCGAACAGATCAGGTGTCAGTCAGTCACCTGGATAAGACATTTTGGTACCAGAAGTGGGGTATAAGTCAATAATGCCTCTTTGGGGACGTAAGAAAAGTGAGGCAGAGAGCGGGAGGCAGCATGGGGCAGAAGCCAGGTCCATTCCCGGGTGGTTAGCAACTGACCCGTTCTCTGGTGTGGCAGGACACCTGAACCGGTGGGCAGCGCCGGTGTTATGGGAGGCATTAGATGAGAAAGTGACTCCTCTCTTAGTGGAAGATGCAGTCGAGAGTGTGAAGCTGAGAGGGGCGAAGCTGGAGCTGAAAGCAGCAGGGCAAGTGGGATGGCTTTTCCTGTCTGCGCTCCGTACGATATACAGGAAAACATTAACACAAGATGCAGAGATAAGAAAACTGTGGGATGAGGTTGCAGCCTTGCAAGAAAGGCAGTTACTTATGAAAGAAACTATAGAAAGTGCAGTGACTTGGGTGATCAAATGGAGGCAAGGTGCACCGCATTAGCAGTACGAGTAGCAAAACAGAAGAGTAGGCAGAAGCCTAAAATACCCTCAGCTGTGCAAGTGAGGGCATTGGTACGCAAAGAAAACTGGGATCCTTGTACTTGGGATGGAACAGTCTCGGATAATGATGATGACTGGAATTGGGAGGATGAGGTGGAAGTACGTGTAGCAGAACTAGGTGAGGTTGAAAGTGGAGAAGGACGTGTAGGTGAAATTGAAGGTGACAGGGGAAGTGTAATGGAGGTTCGCCCACTCGTGCAAAACAAATCAAAGGGAGTGAATGGTGGGCAAATACAGAATTCTCATTTGGTAAGAGATTATACACAGAGTGAGTTGTTGGAGATAACGTGTATGTTTAGGCAGATACCTGCAGAGCCTTTGTTTAAATGGTTGGTGAGATTGTGGGATACTGGAGCAGATGGTACATATTTGTCACCAACTGAACTTTTGAAAATGGGATCAGTAACTACACATGCCATGTTAGGGCAACGGTTACAAGGTGTACAGGGGCAACAAGCTTTCTCTCTAATGGGTTGGTTGATGGAAGGAGTGAAGCAATTGTACCCAACTGCTATAGATGTGGAAGAGAGTTGGGGCCCTTGGCATACGATTTTAGAGGCAAATGAACAACTGCGAGAAATGGGGATGCAGAACGCAGTGTATTCCCAACAGTTTTTAGGACCTGATGTTGAACCCGTGACAGGAGGGATCAGGGCACGGTTAATCAGAAATACCCCTCCGCATATGAAAGGTGCCTTGTTGGCTCTTCTAGGACCTGCTCAGGGAAGACCAGTGGGGAATGTGGAGTTATTAATGGCACAATTGGAAGGGCTCGACAGACAAAAATCAGCAAGAGCAGTGGGGCAGGACAATAAGTATAAGGGAGGAGAATCTACAATAAAAGTGACCAGATGACAAATGTGGATAGATTTGTTGAATGCTGGGGTGAAGAAAGAGGAGATAGATGGGAAGCCTACCCCTTATCTGCTTAATAAATGGAAAGCATTGCAGCGTAGACAGAAAGAGAAGGAGGCATTTGAAGAGAAGCAGCCCTCACGACCACCCATGGAAGAGTCTGAGAAGGAAAAAACAGAATCAGGGAAAAATAGGAAGGTGCCTGTCTCAACTCTATATCCCCACTTGTCCAGCGATGGTTGGGAAGTCCCAGACCCCTTATTATGAAGGTCAGGCCAAACCCCGGGAGTCAGAGCAGTGCAAGAGGTAAGCCCCGGGGACAGGCAGCCATATGTACCTCTCATCATTTATTGGCAAAAAGGAACACAACTTGTTATGCCACTGCTCGATACAGGTGCGGAAGTAACTTTGATAAATGGAAACCCTAAGAGGCTGCCAGGAAAGGGTGTGATCATTAATGGTTAAGGGGGTGCAGAGGCCAAACCTGTTAAGCTCAAATTGTCAATTGGTAAAGGACCCCGGTTCATGGCAGAAGTGTTAATACCCAAAGTACCAGAATACATTATTGGCATGGATTTATTACTAGGCAAAACTATTGATACGCAATGGGGAACATTTACTTTTGGTGTGAGGAGCGTACATAAAAAGAAATCTAGGACAGTTCTGGTTGGGCATGCAAAGTGGAGCCCATTACATGTGCCTCCTCCAAAGGAGCCGGTGTGTATTAAACAGTACTGCATACCCGGAGGTCATAAAGAGATTTCAGAAACCATTCAGGGGCTGCTAGATGCAGGTGTGTTAGGGCTGGCTGTGAGCCAATTTAACTCTCCCATATGGCCCTTGAAGAAACCAGATGATACCTATCGAATGACTGTCAACTATCGACAACTGAATAAAGTGGCTCCACCCTTGGCAGCCACAGTCCCAGACATCATCACGCTGGTGGAACAGTTGAGTAAAGATGTGGGGGAATGGCATGCCGTGATTGATTTAGCAAACGCCTTCTTTTCAATTAACATTGACGAGGCCAGTCAAGACCAATTTGCAATAAGCTGGCAGAACAGACAATTCACAATCAGGAAGTTGCCCCAGGGATACGTGCATAGTCCCACATTGTGTCATGGACTAATAGCCAGAGATTTAGCCATCTTCTTGGCAGGAAACACCCGACTTGCACATTACATTGACGACATCATGATCACTGGAGAAACCAAAGAGCAAGTCTCAGACACATTAGAAAGGTTAATTGAATACTTACAGCAGAGGGGATGGGCTATTAACCCGAAAAAGGTCCAAGGCCCGGCACAAGAGGTGAAATTCCTGGGTGCTATTTGGTCAGGGCCGGTAAAAAGAATACCGCAGAAAGTGATTGATACGGTACAGCAGCTAAAGATTCCTACAACTAAGGCAGAAACACAACGATTTATTGGTTTGATGGGATTCTGGAGACAACATATCCCTCACTTAGGATTAATACTGAGACCATTATATCAAGTCACACGAAAAAAGCACGCTTTCCAATGGGGACCTGAACAGCAAGAGGCCTTTGAGGGAGCAAAAGATGCATTACAGAATTATTTTGCGTTAGGTACCATCACAGAAGGAGACCCGTTTGAGCTGGAAATGATAGTACAGGATGATGTAGTGATGTGGAGCTTATGGCAGAGGCAGGGAAAAAAGAGGGTGCCACAAGGATTCTGTTCAAAGAGATTAACACCATCCATGAGCAATTACACCCTGTTAGAAAAAGAACTAGCAGGGGCATATTGGGCATTAGTGGAAACAGAACGCATAACTGGTGACCGGCCAGTTACCTTAAGAACACGGGTCCCCTTACTAGGCTGGATAAGAGAAGGAGGGGTTGGTACTAAAGTTGGCAGGGCGCAGGAGTCTACCATCGTAAAGTGGAAATGGTATCTGCAGCAGAGGGCAAAACCGGGACCAGCAGGTTGTTACAAGAAGACATGCTAGGGGCAGTGGACTTACAGGCAATGGCCCCCTCGTCAGAACCCTCTGAAATGGAATCGTCACCATTTAAAACAGCCCCACCTTTTGAACAACTCACAGAAGAAGAACAACAAAATGCATGCTTCACAGATGGCACCGCCTGGTACCATCAAGGAAAAAGGCAATGGCAAACAGTCGCATTCCAGCCTGCTACAGAAACGCTGTTGCTGCGAGGAGGAGATAATGGATCAAGCCAGCTTGCAGAACTACAGGGGGTAGCAGCAGTGATCAAACAGGCCCCATCGGAGAGAAAACATTTGTGTACACTGACAGCTGGGCCACTTACCAAGGACTAGTAAGCTGGGCCCCGACTTGGCACAAGGATGGATGGAAAATGAAAGGCACCCCCATTTGGGGAGGCGAGCAGCTATGGGAAGAGATGTGGGAGAAAGGGCAAAAATGTCAAATCTATGTGGGACATGTGGATGCCCATTTCCCATCGGACACCTCACTTGCATCTCTATTCAACAACACCGCAGATCAGATGGCCAAAACACGAACAGTGGTCATCAATGAGGAGGCTGAAGCTGCTCTAGCAAACTGGGCCCATGCGACATCCGGACATCTAGGAGAGAATGGCACTTATGCAGCAACAACAGATTCCAGTTACTAAAGAACAGGTGCAACAAGCAGTAAAGGAGTGCCCCACATGAAACCAGATTAGACAAATGCTCCTGCAAAAGAAGCCTAGCGGCCCCGTCAGAAGAAGAACTGCAGCTGCTACGGTGTTGCAATTGGACTATATCGGGCCGCTACCAATAGAAGGAGGAAAAAGCTACGTATTGACCATGGTGGACACCTACTCTGGCCTTATGTTGGGTATGCCCAATAAATCTGCAGACCAGAAGTCCACTTTGCGAGGGCTAAACTACCTGATAAAACATTATGGGGTACCTGATGAAATCCAAACAGATAGGGGCACACACTTTTCAGTGAATACAGTGCAGGATTGGGCGCAGGAACAGGGAATTCGGTGGATTTTACACCTTAGTTATTATCCACAAGCTGCAGGCATGATTGAGAAATATAACGGATTGTTGAAAGAACAGCAAAAAAAGTTATCAGCACATCAGCACATCAGACTCTAAAAGGATGGAGTAGTAATTTAGACAAAGCCTTGTTCGAATTGAACAATAGACCAGTTGGGCAGCAGACTCCTTTAATTCGGATGACAGGGCATGATAAAGAAACCCCCCATACAATGATTGTCCGGAAAACAGACCCTCGAGCTCGATTACCTTTGCAGGCTACTTCTGGCAGTATAGGACTGGACCTGTTTGCTCCAGAGGATGGAGAAATACCGTAGGACAGGTGAAAACTGTTCCCCTAGGAATAGGAGTAAGAGTACCATCTGGAACATATGGTAGAATTGCCCCTCGATCCAGCCTAGCCATCAAGGGAGTGTCGGTGCTAGGGGGAGTCATAGACCCAGATTTTAGAGGAGAGGTTACTGAACCAAGGAGATGCTGCTGTATCATATCAAGCACATGACAGACTTGCTCAATTGATTTGTGAACAAGCGTACACCCCCCACATTGAAGAAAGATCTGCCCCCGATAACACCCAGACAGGTGAGGGAAGATTTGGAAGCACAGGAAGGAAAGTATGGGTGCTCCATCCAGGGAAAAAGCCAGAGGCAGGAGAGATATTGAGTCAAGGGGTGTGGACTACGTATATTGTACTTTTAAAGAACTCTAATGTACCTGTATTTGTACCTGCAGTGAGACTTACCCCACGGTCGTAAATGATGATATCTGCATCGATGACGTGGTTCCTGTTTGCGGTCATGATTATGACCGGAAGAGGTGTATGGGTTCGACCGAATGTAGCAGAGAATGTTGTTATGGACCTTCATGTCACTTGTGCACCTCAAGCCGCTAACGTAACTGATGACCAGGGAAATGTTTCATTTTGCAACGTGAAGGTACCTGGAGGCAAGTGGATGGCTGCCAAAGCTGTAACCTGGAAGGTAACTGGACAGCAAATCCAACATGCCAACGGACTGAACGAGTTGCAGGGGACGCCAGCAACAGTACAGGCTTTGAATTATACGCTAAACATGATATGTAAATATTGTGATACCATTGTACCTTTTACACTAGCACAGGCATATCCATGTAAACCCTATGATTGTTCTAACAAACAAAGTATTTTACCAGGACATATTGTGGTTGTTACAATGAACAATGGAACCAAAGGAGTTCGATACTCCAAACCGCCCGCCTTCACGTTTTATGTAGCCGAAAGACGCATGGTTAGCAACTTAGGCAATGTTTCCATAGTTCGATAGAAAATAGGATGTAAGCAAGCTTTGCATGCAAGCATAATTAACCATATTGTGTTACAGATAACTATCACTAAGGGAAATGTCTCAAAGTATGATCCATTATGCGCACCATGGACACTACAGTTATGGCCCTTGCCGAAGTTATGCATTAGAAGAGATCTAGGATCCTTGATAGCCGGGGGCACCGGAATCGGGGTAGGTGCCCTGAATTCTTTTGATATTGAAGCTATTAGGAATAAGCTATCTTCTACAGGATATAGTACAGGAGAGGCCATAAAAGTAATTTTGCAATGGGGGCCCACACACTCACAAGAAGTATGGAAGGTTCTGCGTAGGTTGTATCGTGATTGGCAATGGCATAATTTCACTTATGAACAATTCGGAAAAAGATTTCAAAGCACACAAACAGTGTCCAAAGGCATCCAGTGCATACTATGGCAAAGCATTGTTAATCAACAGTATGTAGACTTCAAAGCGGAATGGGGACAGCTTCAGGGTGAATATTGGAAACAGCAATTGCATTTGCCTGAGGAAATATGGGTAAAGCCCATACAGTTTCATTGTGAGGGAGAAATGTGTTATGCTCATTTTGATATAGCAAGAAGGATCTTCCTCCTGAAATATGGTGCCCCTTTATATTGCTCCCCGTAGTGATAGGTAAAGAATGGTGGATACCTCACACTGACAAAAAGTGGATTGATCAAACAAATCACACCGTAGATCCCACTAAATGTGCAGATTGGTCTAAGGGGTGGGTATGTACCCACAGTGGACGGGTGCTAGATCCATGCCTTCACCCAATACCAGGAGAATGTGAATGGTTACCTTATCCTATAAATGGCACAGACTTATATCAGATAGGAACAGAGAGTATATGTTACGTTACTAATCATCCCTTACTTATTAACGGATTTGTACAAACCACCGGAGAGCAGGTAATGTGTATGTGCAATATTGAGCTGTTTGAGGCCGAGGTTGGAGAGGTTGTCGAGCAGGGTGGTGGTGTTGTTGTCGTTGGTGTTCTTGAGGTGGAAGTTTAAGTCCCTGAGGAGTATGTAGTCAGTGGATGCCAGAGCGTGCGGGCTGATGATGTCGGTGTGGGAGTCGCTGAACTGCTGTCAGGGCCGGGGGGGCCTGTAGATGAGGGTACCTCGAAGGGTGGTGTTTAGGTCAGTGTGGATCTGGAAGTGCAGGTGTTTGGCAGTGCTGAGGGT
Source organism: Pleurodeles waltl (assembly GCF_031143425.1). Classification (NCBI taxonomy): domain Eukaryota; kingdom Metazoa; phylum Chordata; class Amphibia; order Caudata; family Salamandridae; genus Pleurodeles; species Pleurodeles waltl. Next base: position 394,493,810 of record NC_090448.1, read on the forward strand.
GTCTTCGGTGCTGGTCGTGATCCTGAGGGTGTTCTTGTGGATGAGGATGATGCCTCCTCCTGGTTTGTTGGAGCGGTCCCTGCGGGTGATCTTGTAGCCGTCCGGGATGGCTATGGCAATGTCAGGTGCTGAGAAGGGGTTCATCCAGGTCTCGGTCAGGAAGGCAATGTCTGGGGAGGCTGAGTCGAGTAGATTCCATAGCTCTACTGCGTGCTTGTGGACAAAGCAGGTGTTGAGGATACATCTGAGATGGTTGTGTCCTGCCTTGGTGGGTGGGTTACTGGCGTGCAGGCTGGTTAAGGTGCTGTTCCGACAGGAAAAGGGTCCGCGGGTGGTCTGCGGGGAGGCATGAAGGCAGGCAGGAGAGCGGCAAGTGTTGAGGGAGCGGAGGGTGGCGTAGTTGTAATGAAGATGTGCGTGACGGCGGTGGGGGGGATGGGATCCAGAGGTTCTAGTGCTGGCCGTGGTCCAGGCACGGATAGGCGCAGGCGGGATTGCCTTTGCGTGCCAGCGGTGCGCCAGAACAGCGGCTGCCCTTAAGTGGAGAGGTGGAGTGCTGGAGAGGACAGCTGGGAGGTGGGAGCGGGGGCGAAAAACGGTGCAAAAAGGGGGCGGGCTGCAAAAAAGGGGGTGGGCCTCAAAAAAGGGGGCGGGAGTGTAGCGAGAGAGAGAGGTGGGGGGCAGGGCTGCACCGGCAGCAGTGGCAGGGGTGAGACAGAGGGGGGAGAGCAAAAGTGAGAGAGAGAGAGAGCAGAGTGAAAGAAAAGCGAGGAAGAGTGTAGCGTGAAGTAAAAGGAGCGCAAACGGAAAGAGGTGAAGCAGAACAGAGAGCAAAGCAGAGAAAAGGAGGAGAGAGGCAGAAAGTAGCCTAGTAGGAAAGCAGAGCTCTCCTATTAGACACCAGGGATGAGGCGCAGGCAGAAGCCTCCGGGTGGAGGAGGGCCTCGAACTCCTGACAGGGGTCAGGAGTTCAGAGGAGCCAGAGAAAGGGCTCTACTTACAAGGTGGAGCCACGGGAGGCAGAGCAGTGCACTGACCAGGTCAGTGATATTGCGCATTTGTGGGTATCATCCACAAATTTACTTGTGACCCTAACTCCACCATCACCTTCTGACTTTTCCATCACCATCTTCTCCTCTATGCAGCCAGGAGCCTGAACAACGTCCTTATTAATATCAGAACAGCTCACTGCAGCCCCTTCAGTTTAGGACGGAACTGAATATATAGGGGCAGATTTAAGAAACGTGGCGCTGCATCCTTAGCGCTCCCTTAATGCCACCATATGAGTGCCATATTTAAGATATGGCACACCAGTGCGGTAGTTAGGAAATAGGGTCAACATGTTTTACACTAGTTTGGAGCTTTGCAGGATTAGCATAAAAAAATTTGAACTTAATCCTGCAAAGCACATTGAGGCCCATCATAAATAATGGTGTGCCTCCTTTTAACATCTGTTCTCTGCAGCCGTTAAATGTGCTGCAAAATGGGGGAACCCCACTTGCATACATTATGCCTGGCGCAGGCATAATGTGGCGCAAGAGGTTGCAAAGTGGCGCAATGCATGTTTTGTGCCACGTTGTAAATCTGGCACCGCGATTTTGGCTTTGTTGGGCCACATTAACACTAGTGTTTCGCAAGGAAGCACTACACCCTCTTAAATCTGGGCCCTAGTCTCTTAAGAGAGGAATATTTCAATACGCAATAGGAGAGAAAAAACACAGCATACTCTGCCACATTGTAACCAATCATCAGCCAGAGATCTCAGGGCTACGCCGCCTCTTCAGCACTTGTTGCTTCACAAAAACTAGCACATACCATGTTTAGGAATGCAGGATTCCTGCTCTAAAAAGGAATACTATGTGGGGCAAGGGAGTTAAAGGGTTTAAAAACCTTCTATTGTCAAAGTATGTGGACAAATAGTAATAGTAACTTAATTTACAATAGAGCAAATTGTCGTTTATAAGTGTTGTAAATGGCAGGTCTTACTTTTACACAATGTAATGGTAGTCTGTTTAATAATCTTGAAGGGTGCAAGGCTAATTTAGCAATGCTGTGAGTCAAAGAAATAACCAGCAGTTCATATCAACTGTCAGAAACATCTGCTTAACTTGCTGAGCGACCTTGCCACCTTCGCCTAATGATGTAATAGTGAACATAGTGAAATGATTTTAAAATATTCTAAAATTATTCCATTTACGTGCACACATAATTCATATACACATGGAGATACATTCAAAGCATGGAGAACCATTGTTACAGATAAGAACCCTTTTCTTTTTTTCCTACCTTTCTCAGCCATAATAGTGGATCTGTTCTTCGACACAGAAGGTACAGTAAACCCAGAGACGAAACAGGAATTACAAATTCCATTTTCCTGCAGCTGGTTCAACTGGCCAAGCTCTGCTGCATATAGCTTTTTATAGGAAAATGCTAGAGGTCCACTGTTAACCCTCTTTTACAACCTGGAGGAAATGCGCTGTTCAGCAGGAGTCTGAAGTTCACTCACTTGCGGCCTAGCCCAGCTCTGAACACATGGAGCCAATTAATCTTTTGTAGTAGAACAGAGATGAGCTACGGCTGGTCTCCAAGCAACAGTTACTAGAATGTTAGACTGTTTGCTCATCAGTGACATCAAAAAGTATGAAATATCTTGGCTCATTTCTCTTTCCTTTTAGTTTTTTTTTTAATGAAATTTGAATAATACATATTGCAATCTAAAGCTAGAGGTAACTAAAGATGGGGGCAGAAGTACTAATTGCCCAGTAGTAGATCAGCACAGGCCAGAGAGATAGCAGACCAGCAAGAGAGGCAAGGAATAGTCTCTCCCCCAAAAAAAATTTGGTCTTCAAACAAATCCAATCCGGAAGGAAGTTGTTAAGACACACATCCCTGCTTTGTCTTGCCTTTTATATGCCTTCTCCTGATCATGTGCTTCTCTCCTCATCTCTTTCTTTGCTCTGGTTAGCTGGAAGAGGGGAAGAAAGTACAAACAGAATTTCCACGCAAGGGACTGGGCTTTCTTGGTGATGACCTGCAGTTCCTCCATTCCCTTTTGTCTACATCCTCTCCCAGGAAGCTCGCACAGTAGGCAGTATCCCCATGGATTGGGAGTTCCCAACTGCTACCAATCGCCAGTCATTGCCAGTTGCCCGTACCTCAGACACATCTCCACCTCACTGGCAGTGGTGATCCCGCTTTACTGCCCTTGACCTGCACCTGGTCCTAATACTATCACCTGATTCAGACTTCTAGCTGCAAATTCCTTACCTTAGAATATTCCACAGGCATCAGACTGGATCCAGAAAATCGTGAGCAGTACCCCTGCCTGCCAGTAGGTGGCAGCGATTGGATCCTCACAGGTGTCATCTGTGCCAGATGTGATGTGCACAGTGCTTACATAATTGGCACGCTGACATCAGTTCTTTTCTTTCCATGCCATCAGCGCCAATCTGGAAGAGTTACAGCAGTCATTTTTTACTACTTTTTTGGGCTTTTTGTTAAACCTTTTTTTAGCTTTATCTCCCAGTGTGTGGGTTGTAAAGCCTATGGAACCTGTCACATGCAAGATGTCTGTTACAGACCCCAACCTGGGTCGCTTATGCTCCCGAGAGCTGGGACACAACTCCAAGGCCTGTCATGACAGCCATAAGATGAACCCTACAGCAGTTTGGGAGTGTGTCTTTAAGCTCCTGGTCACTCGACACCAGATGTCTCTGTATCACTCTAGGTCCCAGTCTTGTGGAAGGTCATATGCACGCTCACGGAGTTGCTCCCATCGCGATCAAAATCTTTGTCGGGTTAGTCCCACAAGAAAAAGAAGGCTAAGAAGTCAAAGTGTTCTTCGACTTCACCACGCATTCCAAGTCATTAGATGAGGCACAGGAACAACACAACACGTCTAGGTCCCACTCTCACACTTCCCTCATGGTGCCTGAATCTGGGTCCGCTGTGCACCCCTCTGAATTTCCCACAGTGACTTCTGCACAACTGAAGGAATTCTATACAGCTTTGCACCTCATCTTTGGGTGGGTCGACCCCTCCAGAGTGGGTTTGGGCTCTATGGGTTCGTACGGTGCCCCAACTGTATTTCTGCTGGCAGGTTCACCCTTGGCACCAGTCAGGCCCATTGGATCTGTCTCTGGATCCAGACTGACCCCAGCCGCAAATCCACAACCATCACTAGGGTTCAACCCCGTTCCCAGCACCGACAACACCCATCAGTGGCACCAACCTCATAGTTATTCCCAACTCAGATAGAAAGCTGGAACAGCATTGTACAACGTTGACTCTGGCGCCAACTGGGCCACTACCCTCTGAGTCGGAGACAGTGCTTTCATTTTCTGATAGGCCCTGTGAGGAATATGCTTGGGGTGGATCTGAGAATCCTTATTGTTATCTTGAACCTTATGAAGAACCCCTGGTCAGAATAATTGATATGAGAAACTGGCTGATGCCAAGGGTCTAGTAACCTCACAAGACACTAGCCGATTCTCTCCTCCTAGGAGGAAGGGGCTTCCTTTGCCATGATAATGTGGGAAGCAGCTGAGGTCCTGGACCTTAAGCTGGCCTTAGTAGAGGTCCAGACCAATGTCTTGATGAAGTGGTTTAACCTGTGGTGTCCCATACAGAACCTCTCCTTCCCTTTAATCAAGCCCTTATTGAGGTCCTGAATGGGACCTTTGCCAAACTCTACACAGGTGCTCCTGTTCAGAGGACCATCGCCCGCTGCCACCATTCTGCTCTTGGTGATCCAGCATTCTTCATCCAGCACCCCACCCTGGAGGGCCTGGTCATCCAGGCCTCAATGTCTGGCACATTCCCTTCAACATCACAGGTTAGGAAATACATGAGGCTGCTCACCTTGGGCAAGAGGGTGCTGTCTTCTGCCAGTCTTGTAATGTGGTTTATTAATACTGTGTGTCTCTTGGGCTGGTAAACCAACACAGTATGGACCTCGGTTCCCCAAGCGCTGCCCATGGCCTAAGAGAGGGCTCAAGCCATCCTGTCCCATGGTACTGCTGATGGCAGATACACAGCAAAGTTCACAATATGCTGTGGACTTGACAGAGCAGACTTGCTAGGTAGAGTTATTGCTTCATTGGTGGGCTTCATCACCATGCGTTTCTGCGGTTAATTTGGATGTCCAGGCATCACCAAGGGCATGCACCTTTGACAGCACTTACCTGTTTCACGATAAGGCAGATGCAGCACTCAAACACTTCATAGTCAGTAGGGTCACCGCCAGGTCGTTGGGACTCAGCATGGCCCCATGCCAGCCTCACTTTGCCTTTTTCTCCTTCTGTGGCTATGGTAGCTTCCACCAACCATTTCAGCTTGCCACCACAGCCAACAGGTTCCCCAGTTGTTTTGTGACTGCACTTCCTTCAAGCCTCGTGGGACCCAAGGCCAGAGATCTGGAAACCCTGCTGCCCATGCCGCCGTCCTGAGGCTGACTGACTGAGGACCATCTATCGTTGCTGTGTCAGGAAGTACAGGCTATTTTGGCCAAAGGATCCATCAAGAGTGTGCCAAAGTAGGTTGTTGTTGCTATTTCCACTACATTCTGGTGCATAAGAAGGATGGAGGCCTCTGTCCTATATTGGGTCTGCACCCTCTCATATCCTTCCTAAACATGTAGAAATTCAAGATACTCATGTTGTTTCATGTCCTGTCTACCCTGGATCCTGGAGACTGAGTGGTAGCGTTAGACTTGCAGGATGTGTATTTCCACATCCCTTTCCTGCCGACCCACTGGCGTTACTTGCATTTCATGCTGGGCCACAATAATTTTCAGTCCGCTATGCTCCTCTTTGGCCTTACCAGCACCCCTCAGGTGTTCACGAAGTTGATGGCAGTGGTTGCAGCTCACCTGCGATGGTCAAGGGTTTGAAGGCGTGCTCACCCTAGGCAGTCGCCACCCTACTCCAAACTATGGCAGACCTCCTGCATTTGCTGAGGTTCACCATAAGTTTGCTGAAGTCACATCTGACTCCCTCTCAATAGGTCCCCATAATTGGAGCCATTCTCAACACCATGTAGTTCTGCACCTATCTTTCAGAGTGGTGAGTCCAGGATATTCAGGCTATTATTCTGATGTTTCAGTTTCTATCCTGGATTTCAGTGAGACTGACAAGGCTACTGGGTCTTCTGGTCTCCTGTACCCTGCTGACAAAGCATGCCCGCTGGCATATGTCGGTTCTGCAGTGGGACCTGAAGGCCTAGTAGTGCAGCATCAAAGGAACCTCTCTGACATGGTCCAGATATCAGAGAAAAGTACAAAAGACCTGCAGTGGTGGCTAAACATCCACAATTAGATCAGTGGCAAACCCCTATTACTTGCCCAGCCGGATCTCACAGTGGAGACAGACTCACCACTCACCACTTCTGGTTTGGGTTGGCCATATGGGAGTGGGAGATCACGGGAATCTGGTCTCTGGCAGAGTCTCAGCTTGACATCAACCTATTGGAGTTGAGAGTAATTCACTTGGCATTGAAAGCCTTCCTTCCATCTAATATGGGGAGGCTAGTTCAGATTTTTACAAACAACGTCACCACCATGCGGTACTGCAACAAGCAGGGAAGTGAGGGGTCCTGGACCATGTGGCTGGAGGCCCTGTGCCTCAGACATGGCTGGAGAGCCAGGACATTTTCCTGGTTGTGCAACACCTGGCGGGATCGTTGAATGCCAGATTCGGACGAACTCAGACATAGATACCTTGCAGATCACGAATGGCATCTCCACCCAGAGGTGGTGCAAGTCCTCGTCCGCAACTGAGGAGAACCTTGGTTAGATTGATTCACCACCGCTGAGAACTTGCAATGTCAGCACTTCTGAGTGAAGGGAGTTTCCAATGGGGTTATCACTTGGAGACACATTTCGTCTCAAGTGAAGCTCAGGATTTCTGTATGCCTTCCCCCTAATACCATATCTTCCTTGAGTTTTGAAGAAGGTTAGGACGGACTGGCCCAAGTCATCCTTGTGGTTTCAGACTGCGAATAGAGAGTATGGTATCCTGAACTCCTGAACACGAGCATCAGTCATCCAATCAGACGGCTCTGTTGAGAGGATCTCCTCTTGTAGCAACAGGTCAGGGCTTTGCACCCAAACCTGTGTGCACACACACCTGCATGTGTGCAATTGATAGCCTTCAGTCTCCCTTCCAAAGTCTATGATTCACTCTGGCAGCTGAGCATCCATCCACTAAAACTGTATATGCCTGCTTTTGGGACAAGTGTGTGACCTAGTGCACTGCAAAAAACATTGAGCTTCTTGCTGCATCCTTGCCTGTAGCATTGCTTTTTGTTCTATCATTGGCTGGCAAGTCTTTGCCCTGGGCACTGTTAAGGGTACCTTTTGGCCATCTCAGCTCTTTGACGGTTGCTAGATCAGCCCTTCCTGTTCAAGTCGCCTGTTGTGACACATTTTCTAAAAGGCCTTCAACATCTTTTCCCTCCAAACCTTTTATTATGCCGCAATGAAACCCTAATTTGTTTTTAATATTCTTAATGTGTTCATCCTTTGAACCCATGTATAGCTGACCTCTAAGACTTCTGACAATAAGGACAGTCTTCTTGGTGGCCATCATATGTGCCAGGTGGGTCTGCAAGCTATAGGCTTTTTCTGTCCAAACTCCTTACACCAATGTATTCCTAGACAAACTGGTCCTCCACACTCAAAAGTGGTGATGCCTTTTCACATCGTACTAGAGCAGCACATTGCTGACTTTTTTCGCTCCACCTCATCAGAAGAGGAAAAGAGACTTCATTGTTTGCACCCAAATAGAGCGTATTCTATATTGAATGACCAGAGAACACCCGGTGGTCACTCAGCTCTTTGTTACGTTCACTAGAGTGAAGAAAGGGTAAGAAGTACAGAAACAAACCATCTCCAGATGGATTGTACTCTGCAATAAGATATGCTATGTAATGGCCAAGAAGCAACTACCTGAGGACGTATTTTACCAGAGCTACAGCTGTGACCACTATATTTGCTCACTGCATTCCCGTCCTGGCGTGATGGGCAGTTTGCCTTTTTGGTCCTCTAAGACCTTTTTGTCTGAGTCAATTTGCAGATCTGCCTCTGGGGATGTATTGCTTTGGTATAAATTTTAAGGTAAGGAATATGCGGCTTGAAGGCTCTATAAGATGAATAAGCTACTACCTTTGGTAACGCCTTATCTAGTAGAGACTCTAGCCGCAGATTTCTTACCGATCCTCCCCACTCTGCAATCTGGTTTTTCTACCTAAATTGTTCTTGTAGGCCCTTAGTTTCTGCAGACTAGTCAATCTGCCTTCTGTTATGTGTAGGAGGCTGGCCTGGCTTGTAGTGGGTACCAAGGGGTACTTACACTCTGTACCAGGTCCAGTTATCCCTTATTAGTGTAGAAGAGGTGTTTCTAGCAGCTTAGTCTGATAGAAGGTAGCTATGGAGAGCAGCTTAGGCTGAACTAGGAGACATGGAAAGCTCCTACTATACCACTGGTGTCATATGCACAATATCATAAGAAAACACAATACACAGATATACTAAAAATAAAGGTACTTTATTTTTATGACAATATGCCAAAGTATCTCAGTGAGTACCCTCAGTATGAGGATGCCAAATATACACAAGATATATGTACACAATACCAAAAATATGCAGTAATAGCAAAAGGAAGTAATGCAAGCAATGTATAGTCACAATAGATTGCAATGAGAGCACATAGGTATCGGGGCAACACAAACCATATACTCTAGAAGTGGAATGCGAACCACGAATGGACCCCAAACCTATGTGAGCTTGTAGAGGGTCGCTGGGACTGTAAGAAAGCAGTGAGGGTTAGAAAAATAGCCCACCCCAAGACCCTGAAAAGTAGGTGTAAAGTGCACCTATATTCCCCAGATAGCACAGAAGTCGTGATAGGGGAATTCTGCAAGGAAGACCAACACCAGCAATGCAACAAAGGTGGATTTCCGGACGAGAGTACCTGTGGAACAAGGGGACCAAGTCCAAGAGTCGCGACAAAGTTGAGATTGGGCAGATGCCCAGGAAATGCCAGCTGAGGATGCAAAGAAGCTGCCACCGGATGGTAGAAGCTGTGGATTCTGCAAGAATGAAGAGGACTAGGAACTTCGCCTTTGGAGGATGGATGTCCCACGTCGTGAAGAAGCTTGCAAAGGTGTTCCCACGCAGAAAGACAGCAAACAAGCCTTGCTAGCTGCAAGGATCGCGGTTAGGGTTTTTGGATGCTGCTGTGGCCCAGGAGGGACCAGGATGTCGCCAATTGCGTGAGGAGACAGAGGGGGCACCCAGCAAGACAGGGAGCCCTCACAGAAGCAGGCAGCACCCGCAGAAGTGCCGGAACAGGCACTACAAAGAAGAGTGAACCGGAGCTCACCCGAAGTCACAAAAGGAGATCCAACGACGCCGGAGGACAACTCAGGAGGTTGTGCACTGCAGGTTACAGTGTCGGGGACCCAGGCTTGGCTGTACACAAAGAAATCCTGGAAGAGTGCACAGGAGCCGGAGCAGCTGCAAATCACGCAGTACCCAGCAATGCAGTCTAGCGTGGGGAGGCAAGGACTTACCTCCACCAAACTTGGACTGAAGAGTCACTGGACTGTGGGAGTCACTTGGACAGAGTTGCTGAGTTCCAGGGACCACGCTCGTTGTGCTGAGAGGGGACCCAGAGGACCGGTGATGCAGTTCTTTTGGTGCCTGCGGTTGCAGGGGGAGGATTCCGTTGTCCTACAGGAGATTTCTTCGGAGCTTCTAGTGCAGAGAGGAGGCAGACTACCCCCACAGCATGCATCACCAGGAAAACAGTCGAGAAGGCGGCAGGATCAGCGGTACAAGGTTGCAGTAGTCGTCTTTGCTACTTTGTTGTGGTTTTGCAGGCTTCCTGAGCAGTCAGCGGTCGATTCCTTGGCAGAAGGTGAAGAGAGAGATGCAGAGGAACTCTGATGAGCTCTTGCATTCGTTATCTAAAGAATTCCCCAAAGCAGAGACACTAAATAGCCAGAAAAGGAGGTTTGGCTACCTAGGAAGGAGGATAGGCTAGCAACACAGGTAAGAGCCTATCAGAAGGAGTCTCTGACGTCACCTGCTGGCCCTGGCCACTCAGAGCAGTCCAGTGTGCCAGCAGCACCTCTGTTTCCAAGATGGCAGAGGTCTGGAGCACACTGGAGGAGCTCTGGGCACCTCCCCTGGGAGGTGCAGGTCAGGGGAGTGGTCACTCCCCTTTCCTTTGTCCAGTTTCGTGCCAGAGCAGGGCTGGGGGATCCCTGAACCGGTGTAGACTGGCATATGCAGAGATGGGCACCATCTGTGCCCATCAAAGCATTTCCAGAGGCTGGGGGAGGGTGTAACACCTTCTCTCTGAGGAAGTCCTTTGTTCTGCCTTCCTGGGCCAAGCCTGGCTGGACCCCAGGAGGGCAGAAACCTGTCTGAGGGGTTGGCAGCAGCAGCAGCTGCAGTGAAACCCCGGGAAAGGCAGTTTGGCAGTACCCGGGTCTGTGCTAGAGACTCGGGGGATCATGGAATTGTCTCCCCAATGCCAGAATGGCATTGGGGTGACAATTCCATGATCTTAGACATGTTACACGGCCATGTTCGGAGTTACCATTGTGACGCTATACATAGGTAGTGACCTATGTATAGTGCACGTGTGTAATGGTGTCCCCGCACTCACAAAGTCCGGGGAATTTGCCCTGAACGATGTGGGGGCACCTTGGCTAGTGCCAGGGTGCCCACACACTAAGTAACTTAGCACCCAACCTTTACCAGGTAAAGGTTAGACATATAGGTGACTTATAAGTTACTTAAGTGCAGTGGTAAATGGCTGTGAAATAACGTGGACGTTATTTCACTCAGGCTGCAGTGGCAGGCCTGTGTAAGAATTGTCAGAGCTCTCTATGGGTGGCAAAAGAAATGCTGCAGCCCATAGGGATCTCCTGGAACCCCAATACCCTGGGTACCCCAGTACCATATACTAGGGAATTATAAGGGTGTTCCAGTATGCCAATGTGAATTGGTGAAATTGGTCACTAGCCTGTTAGTGACAATTTAGAAAGTAAAGAGAGAGCATAACCACTGAGGTTCTGGTTAGCAGAGCCTCAGTGAGACAGTTAGTCATCACACAGGGAACACATACAGGGCACACTTATGAGCACTGGGGCCCTGGCTGGTAGGGTCCCAGTGACACATACAACTAAAACAACATATATACAGTGAAATATGGGGGTAACATGCCAGGCAAGATGGTACTTTCCTACACAACCCCCCCCCCCCCCCAAACGAAGGACAATAAGACTAGCCATGACCTGATGAGTCTTCATTGTCTAAGTGGAAATATCTGGAGAGTCCATCCGCATTGGAGTGGGTACTCCCAGGTCTATGTTCCACTGTATAGTCCATTCCCTGTAGAGATATGGACCACCTCAACAATTTAGGGTTTTCACCTTTCATTTGTTTTAGCCAAAGTAGAGGTTTGTGGTCTGTCTGAACAATGAAGTGAGTGCCAAACAGGTATGGCCTCAACTTCTTCAGTGCCCAGACCACAGCAAAGGCCTCCCTCTCTTTGGCAGACAAATGCTTTTCTCTAGGGGTCAACCTTCTGCTCATAAAAGCAACAGGTTGATCCTGGCCCTCAGAATTGAGTTGTGATAAGACTGCCCCTACCCCTAATTCAGATGCATCAGTTTGGACAATTATTTTTTTGGAGTAACATGGGCTTTCTAGGACATGTGCAGAGCACATGGCCTATTTCAGCTCCTCAAAAGCTTTCTGACAGTTTGCTATCCACAATACCTTTTTAGGCATTTTCTTTGAAGTGAGGTCATTAAGAGGGGCTGCAATGGAGCCATAGTTCTTTATGGACCTCCTGTAATACCCACTGGGGCCTAGGAAGGCTCTCACCTGGGTCTGAGTGGTAGGGGGAACCCAATCTATGATAGTTTGGATTTTCCCCTAAAGTGGTGCAATCTGTTCTCCACCTACAAGGTGTCCCAGATAAACCACTTTCCCCTGCCCTATCTGGCACTTTGAAGCCGTGATAGTGAGGCCTGCCTTTTGCAGGGCCTCCAAAACTTTCCACAGGTGGACCAGGTGATCATCCCAGGTGGAGCTAAAGACAGCTATATCATCTAGATATGCTGCACTAAAAGCCTCCAACCCTTGCAGGACTGTATTCACCACACTCTGAAAAGTGGCAGGTGCATTTTTCAAACCAAAGGGCATTACTGTGAATTGGTAGTGCCCTCCAATAGTCAAAAATGCAGTTTTTGCTTTAGCATCCTCTGATAACTTGATCTGCCAATACCCTGCAGTCAAATCAAAGGTGCTTAGATACTTGGCAGATGCCAGTGTATCTATTAGCTCATCTGCCCTGGGTATAGGGTGAGCATCAGTTTTAGTTACCAGGTTGAGACCTCTGTAGTCTACACAAAATCTCATTTCCCTTTTCCCATCTTTGGAATGAGGCTTTGGTACAAGTACCACAGGAGAGGCCCATGGACTTTCAGAGTGCTCAACCACTCCCAGTTCAAGCATTTTCTGAACCTCTTGTTTTATGCAGTCTCTGACATGGTCAGGCTGCCTATAGATCTTACTTTTGACAGGCATGCTGTCTCCAGTATCTATAGTGTGCTCACACCAAGAAGTGGTGCCTGGCACAGTAGAAAAGAGTTCAGAAAACTGACCCAGGAGATTTATGCAGTGGTCTTTCTGCTCAGCAGTAAGACAATCTGCCAAAACTACACCTTCCAATAGAGCATCTTGTTCTGTGGAAGAGAAGAGATCAGGGAGAGGGTCACTCTCTTCTTCCTGTCCTTCATCTGTTGCCATGAGCAGGGTGAGATCAGCCCTGTCATAGTAGGGTTTTAGGCGATTGACATGGAGCACCCTAAGGGGACTCCTGGCAGTGCCCAAGTCAACCAAGTAGGTGACTTCTCCCTTCTTTTCAACAATAATGTGGGGACCACTCCATTTGTCTTGGAGTGCCCTTGGGGCCACAGGCTCCAAGACCCCCACCTTCTGTCCTGGTTGGTACTGAATCAGAACAGCCTTCTGGTCATGCCATTGCTTTTGGAGCACTTGGCTGGCCTGAAGGTTTTTGCTGGCCTTTTTCATATACTCAGCCATTCTGGATCTTAGGCCAAGTACATAGTCCACTATGTCTTGCTTAGGAGCTTTTAAAGGTTGTTCCCAACCCTCCTTTACAAGTGTTAGAGAACCTCTTACAGGGTGCCCAAATAGGAGTTAAAAGGGGCTGAAGCCCACTCCTTTTTGGGGTACCTCCCTGTAAGCAAAAAGGAGGCAAGGTAACAGGACATCCCATCTCCTCCTGAGTTTTTCAGGGAGTCCCATTATCATTCCTTTGAGAGTTTTGTTAAAACCTCTCAACCAGTCCATTTGTTTGTGGATGATAAGGTGTGGTGAATTTGTATGTTACACCACATTCCTTCCACATGGCCTTCAAGTATGCAGACATAAAGTTGCTACCCCTGTCTGATACCACCTCTTTTGGGAAACCCACCCTGGAAAAGATTCCCAGGAGGGCCTTTGCCACTGCAGGAGCTGTAGTGGTCCTTAGAGGAATTGCTTCAGGATATCTTGTGGCATGGTCCACTACCACCAAGATAAACCTATTGCCTGAAGCAGTAGGAGGGTCAAGGGGGCCAACTATGTCAACCCCTACCCTTTCAAAGGGAACCCCAACCACAGGTAGTGGAATAAGGGGAGCCCTTGGGGTGCCACCAGTCTTGCCACTGGCTTGACAGGTGACACAGGATTTACAAAAAGCTTTTGTGTCCTTTGACATTCTAGGCCAATGAAACAGGGGGACAAGCCTATCCCATGTTTTCATCTGCCCCAAATGTCCAGCCAAGGGAATGTCGTGGGCTAGAGTTAGGAGAAACTCTCTGTATTGCAGGGGAATAACCAATCTCCTGGCAGCTCCAGGTTTTGGGTCCCTTGCCTCTGTATACAAGAGGTTGTCCTCCCAGTAAACTCTGTGAGAGTCACTGACATCCCCATTTTGCTGTTTGACAGCTTGCTGTCTTAGACCCTCTAGTGTGGGACAGGTCTGCTGTGCCACACTCAGCTCCTCCCTGGCAGGCCCCCCTCTACCCAAAAGCTCAGCAGTGTCTGCTTCCAGCTCCTCTGGTGAAGGTTCTGCACAGGGGGGAAATTCTTCTTCCTCAGAAGTAGAATCATCTGTAGAGGGAGGGATAGTAGGTAGGGATTTATCTTTGCTAACCCTAGCTTTAGGGAGCACTTGGCCCATTGTTCCAGGATCCAAGTCACCCTGTCCTTTTTGCTTTTTGGCCTGAGCCCTGGTCAAAGCAAAAATATGCCCAGGAATGCCCAGCATTGCTGCATGTGCCTCCAACTCCACTTCTGCCCAAGCTGATGTCTCTAAATCGTTCAACACCATTTATTAGGGGAAGTTGCTTGTACTTATCCATATTAAGGGGACAAGCAACCAAGGTGGCCAAATCAATGGCACCCTCAGAGACTAGCACAGCCTTTGTGGTCTCCCTAACAAGACCAACCCCAACTAAATTACCAAAAGTGAGCCCAGCTACTCCCTTGGATTGGCTATTAGTAGGTTTGCTCCCACCACCACTGCTATTACTAGGGGCACTAGGTGTAGCAGTAGGGGTTGTGGTAGTGGGAGGCTTGGTGCTTTTCTTTGGACAACTGGCATCAGTTGCCCAATGGCCTTTTACTTTACATAAATAGCACCATGGTTTCTTTACTTGATTAGAAGAGGATTTGGACCCACCACCCCCACCAGAGTGTTTTTGTGGGCCTGATGAAGACTCATTTTTAGATTTGTCCCCACCCTTGTCTGAAGACTTACCATCCTTCTTCTTGCCATCCTTGTCACCCCCTGTATGAACTTTTCTGTTCACTCTTGTTCTGACCCATTTGTCTGCCTTCTTTCCCAATTCTTGGGGAGAGGTCAGATCTGAGTCCACTAGATATTGGTGTAACAAATCAGACACACAGGGGGTGATTCTAACCCTGGCGGTCGGTGTTAAAGCGGCGGCCAACCCGCCAACAGGCTGGCGGTCAAAACAATGGAATTCTGACCCTGGCGGGAACCGCCAACACAGACAGCCACTTTAACACTCCGCCCGCCACGGCGGTACAAACAAACAGCGCGGCGGTCACCGCCAACAGCCAGGCGGCAGACAATGTACCGCCCACACTATCACAACTCACCAATCCGCCACCTTTTCCGGGGCGGGAGCACCGCCGATAAAAACACGGCGGAAACAGACTACGAACGGGAAAACGCACACCACTACGCACTCCAGGAGGAAGGAGGACAGCATGGAACCCGAATTAAACATCCTACCTGCTCTCGTCTACCTTCTCATCTACCACGAGTACGAAGTCCGGCGCAGACGACAAAAGTGAGTACTGCACCTACGACACACGGGAGGGGGGAGGACGAAAGGTTACGGGCACACACATATGCGACCCCCCCCCCCCAACTATGTACACACCAATGCAGAGCAACAAGTCACAGTGACACCACCCAAACACCCCTGAAAAATGCTATGACATAATCAAATTTGGAATAAATATTTATGTACCAAAAAGCTCCTGAAAATTATCGTACAACCATGAAATATATTTACAAGAAAACAAATGATATACACATCAGTGTATAACTGAAGTAACAAGTCCTGCACATCCTACGATTCATCATGTCCGTGGGGCAAAGTTTTGAGAAACAAGGGCAAAGCCCACACAGGAGACCTGAGTCCTTTGGAGAGAACACTGCAGGGGCATCAGATGTAAAAACTACAGGCACCTCAGGGGGAAGGGAAGGGGGGGGCACCACAGCCACATGAGTCCACGACGCCAGATCCACGAGGAGCCACCATGCCCACTGTACCATCCTGGGGAGTGCAAAGCCACAGTCTCTCAATGTCTCTACAGTGGGTGGGCTGCCCACTGTACCATCCTGGGGAGTGCAAAGCCACAGTCTCTCATTGTCTCTACAGTGGGTGGGCTGCCCACTGTACCATCCTGGGGAGTGCAAAGCCACAGTCTCTCAATGTCTCTACAGTGGGTGGGCTGCCCACTGTACCATCCTGGGGAGTGCAAAGCCACAGTCTCTCAATGTCTCTATAGTGGGTGGGCTGCCCACTGTACCATCCTGGGGAGTGCAAGGCCACAGTCTCTCAATGTCTCTACAGTGGGTGGGCTGCCCACTGTACCATCCTGGGGAGTGCAAAGCCACAGTCCATCAGGTGGATGACAGTCTCCACTGGTCAAGGAGGAGGCATGGTGGGCACAGTGAACCATAAACAGTGCTTGAGACGGCGGTGCCCAGCGGAGCGGTGCTTGAGAAGAAGGGCCCAGCGGAGCGGTGCTTGAGAAGAAGGGCCCAGCGGAGCGGTGCTTGAGACGGCGGTGCCCAGCGGAGCGGTGCTTGAGAAGAAGGGCCCAGCGGAGCGGTGCTTGAGATGAAGGGCCCAGCGGAGCGGTGCTTGAGATGAAGGGCCCAGCGGAGCGGTGCTTGAGACGGCGGGGCCCAGCGGAGCGGTGCTTGAGATGAAGGGCCCAGCGGAGCGGTGCTTGAGACGGCGGTGCCCAGCGGAGCGGTGCTTGAGATGAAGGGCCCAGCGGAGCGGTGCTTGAGACGGCGGGGCCCAGCGGAGCGGTGCTTGAGATGAAGGGCCCAGGGGAGCGGTGCTTGAGACGGCGGGGCCCAGCGGAGCGGTGCTTGAGATGAAGGGCCCAGCGGAGCGGTGCTTGAGACGGCGGGGCCCAGCGGAGCGGTGCTTGAGAAGAAGGGCCCAGCGGAGCGGTGCTTGAGATGAAGGGCCCAGCGGAGCGGTGCTTGAGATGAAGGGCCCAGCGGAGCGGTGCTTGAGACGGCGGTGCCCAGCGGAGCGGTGCTTGAGAAGAAGGGCCCAGCGGAGCGGTGCTTGAGATGAAGGGCCCAGCGGAGCGGTGCTTGAGACGGCGGTGCCCAGCGGAGCGGTGCTTGAGAAGAAGGGCCCAGCGGAGCGGTGCTTGAGATGAAGGGCCCAGCGGAGCGGTGCTTGAGATGAAGGGCCCAGCGGAGCGGTGCTTGAGATGAAGGGCCCAGCGGAGCGGTGCTTGAGACGGCGGTGCCCAGCGGAGCGGTGCTTGAGAAGAAGGGCCCAGCGGAGCGGTGCTTGAGATGAAGGGCCCAGCGGAGCGGTGCTTGAGATGGCGGGGCCCTCTTCAGCGGTGCCTATCTTCACGGCGGGGCCCTCTTCAGCGGTGCCTATCTTCACGGCGGGGCCCTCTTCAGCGGTGCCTATCTTCACGGCGGGGCCCTGTTCAGCGGTGCTCTTCTGCACCGCGGGCCCTGTTCAGCGATGCTCCTCTCCACGGCGGGCCCTGTTCAGCGGTGCTCCTCTCCACGGCGGGCCCTGTTCAGCGGTGCTCTTCTGCACGGCGGACCCTGTTCAGCGGTGCTCTTCTGCACGGCGGGGCCCTCTTCAGCGGTGCCTATCTTCACGGCGGGGCCCTGTTCAGCGGTGCCTATCTTCACGGCGGGGCCCTGTTCAGCGGTGCTCTTCTGCACCACGGGCCCTGTTCAGCGGTGCTCTTCTCCACGGCGGGCCCTGTTCAGCGGTGCTCCTCTCCACGGCGGGCCCTGTTCAGCGGTGCTCTTCTCCACGGCGGGCCCTGTTCAGCGGTGCTCCTCTCCACGGCGGGCCCTGTTCAGCGGTGCTCTTCTGCACCGCGGGCCCTGTTCAGCGGTGCTCTTCTGCACGGCGGGCCCTGTTCAGCGGTGCTCTTCTGCACGGCGGGGCCCTCTTCAGCGGTGCCTATCTTCACGGCGGGGCCCTGTTCAGCGGTGCCTATCTTCACGGCGGGGCCCTGTTCAGCGGTGCTCTTCTGCACTGCGGGCCCTGTTCAGCGGTGCTCTTCTCCACGGCGGGCCCTGTTCAGCGGTGCTCCTATCCACGGCAGGCCCTGTTCAGCGGTGCTCTTCTCCACGGCGGGCCCTGTTCAGCGGTACTCCTCTCCACGGCGGGCCCTGTTCAGCGGTGCTCTTCTGCACGGCGGGCCCTGTTCAGCGGTGCTCTTCTGCACGGCGGGCCCTGTTCAGCGGTGCTCCTCTCCACGGCGGGCCCTGTTCAGCGGTGCTCTTCTCCACGGCGGGCCCTGTTCAGCGGTGCTCCTCTCCACGGCGGGCCCTGTTCAGCGGTGCTCTTCTGCACGGCGGGCCCTCTTCAGCGGTGCTCTTCTGCACGGCGGGGCCCTGTTCAGCGGTGCCTATCTTCACGGCGGGGCCCTGTTCAGCGGTGCTCTTCTGCACGGCGGGGCCCTGTTCAGCGGTGCTCTTCTCCACGGCGGGCCCTGTTCAGCGGTGCTCCTCTCCACGGCGGGCCCTGTTCAGCGGTGCTCTTCTCCACGGCGGGCCCTGTTCAGCGGTGCTCCTCTCCACGGCAGGCCCTGTTCAGCGGTGCTCTTCTGCACCGCGGGCCCTGTTCAGCGGTGCTCTTCTCCACGGCGGGCCCTGTTCAGCAGTGCTCATCCAGCAGGTCAAGGGAGCCAGACCTGGCCTGGACTCCCTGCTCAGTCGCCCTCGGACCGTGACGTTTCTGGACCCTTCGGGGACGGACTCCTGGCCTCCTTAGTGTCCTCCTTCCCAGCTGGGATGTGACATGTGGGGTCCACCTTCTATGCGCTCCTGCTGCCCTTCCGCTCCTTTGATGGGGCTCTCGGGCCCTTGCCTCCCCTAGATGGTGTGGCTGGTGAAGTGGCCGCACATTGCTCCTTGAGGGCAGCCCTGTCAGTCCTCGCACGGCGGCCCTTGTTTTTGCGGGTCCTCTTGCCGGGGGGGGGGGGCTGGACGTGTCCTTGCTGCTGATCGATGTGTCACTGCTGGCAAAGGGTGGACTCCAGATCCCATGCACAACAGTGACACTCAAAGCTGGGCTGGTGGTGGTTGCGGTGCTCTTGGGACTCTTTGCAGATGGAGGGGGGAGCTCATCGGAGGGAAAGAGGTCAAGACTAGCCATGAAAAGCTTTTTAGGTCCAAGGTAAAGGGTAGGAGAAGTGGTGATGGGAGTGGAGGAAGAGGATGTGGTTGTAGGAGAGTCAGGTGTGCTGTCATTGGGTGAAGGTGCTGGTGCTGTAGGCTGTCGTGAGGTGGATGTCTGTTGGGTGGGTGGCTGCCTGCGTTTGTGTGTCTTGGAAGAGGGGGTGACAGACACAGTGGGAGAGGACACAGGGGACGTCTACATGGTAGTGGGGGTGGTGACTGCACAAGTGTGGACTGTACTGGAGGGTGAGATGGTGATGGAAGCACTGGCTGATGTTGGGGTGCATGCAGGTGTGAGTGTAGACGTCACAGGGAGGGAGGAGGGAGACGAGGAGGAGGGGGACACAGAGGTGGTTGTGACTGTTGGAATGTCTGCATCTGGGTGTTGCTTGGGTGAGTGTTTGTGGGATCTGTGGTGCTTGTGTCTGGATGAGCTGCTCCTGGGTGTTGAGGTGTGTGCAGGCTGGTCTGATGGTGTGGATGGGATAGGCTGAGGAACAGGAGACAGAGACAGGCTGGAGGCAGTAAGAAGAGGGAGGCTGGAAACAGGGACAATGGCTGCCGTCAGTGCTGAGGCCAGAGCAGTGAACGCTCGTTGATGGGCAGCCTGACCCGAATGAATGCCCTCCAGGTACGCATTGCTCTGTTGCACCTCCCTTTGCACACCCTGGATGGCATTCAAAAGGGTCCTCTGCCCAACAATGAGCGTCCTCACCAGGTCAATGAGCTCCGCACTGAGGGCAGCAGGGGCAACAGGGGCAGGGGCTGAGGTGCCTGGGGCGAAGGAGACGCGCGCCTTCCTGGGCGAGCGGGCACGGAGCGTAGGCTGAGGGGCTGCTGGGAGGGCGGTGCTGGTGCGCTGGGTGGCGGCTGTACCTGTAGAGGCGGGGGGCCCGGATGTTGCCGCCACCGCTAGGGAGCTCCCATCCGAGGACGTGTCGCTGTCGCTGCTCTCACCAGCGGTCCCCGTCGTGGTGCTCCCCTCGCCCTCCGGATCACTGGTGCCCTCGGTGTCTGTTCCTGGGCCCACCGGGGCCTTGTGTCCTGCAGCTCCCTCGTGCTCCGATGCCAAATCTCCTCCGCCTGATGATGCTAATGCACACATGCACAAGAAGATGAAGAGAAAGGGTGGGGGGAGAAAAAAGAAGACCAGGTTGAGTGCATGCAATGTCAACACTGTTGGCGGAGAGGACAGACACAGGAGCCTCATGCACTAAGCCGCGCATTCGGGGTACACTACTCAGTACTACTGACTAGGACAACAGGCCAAGAGACGTCAAACGCGCACATGGGTGATGCTGGACCTTCAACGGCTGTACTTGTCACCCTACAGAGGTGGGGGCCGGGGGCACAGGGCCATGCCTAAGGGAGAGGACTACACTACAGAAAGCGCCCTGGCCTAATGTCACCCACAGCCCTCCTCCCCCACCCAGACGCCTCCACTGCGCAGAAAGATAGGAGAATGTGCTGATACTCACCCCCTTGTGTCTGCTGTGATGTCTTAAAGCGCCCATCCAATTCAGGGTAGGCCACCGCCAGGATCCGGGACATCAGGGGGGTCATGGTGCTACTGGCACCCCTCCTAGGTTGGGAGGCCATCCCCAGCAGTGTTTCTGCGGTCTTCCTTGTTCCGCGGCGGATGTCCTCCCACCTCTTGCGGCAGTGGGTGCCCCGTCTGTTGTGGACCCCCAAGTTCCGGACTTCCTTGGCGATGGCACGCCAAATCTCGATCTTCTGATGGGCGCTGACCTATTTGACATGTACAGGGTGGAAAGGAGGAAATCATCAATGACCTGCATGTTAGATGTGATTGGCCCCTCCCACCAACTTTGCCATATGGCACATGCTCTCATCTGTCGTGCGTTGCACTCCTCATTCGCCCCCCACCCCACCAACTTACATCCACCCCAATCCACACAGGCATAGCCCATTCCATGTGCACCCGGTGTACTCACTTGTTGGTCTGGAGGACCGTAGAGTAGCGCATACTGGGGGAGGACCCCATCCACGAGCTTCTCCAACTCTTCAGACGTGAAGGCAGGTGCCCTTTCCCCAGTCGCAGCAGCCATTGTCACTTCCAGACCGAGGTCACAGCAGCACTTGCAGTATAGGTCCTCTCCTGTGGATGATCAGGTCTCGAGTGATCAATCAGCTAGGAAATGGCGGTCACGCCCGCGGCGGTGCGTACCGCGGCGGTGCGTACCGCGACTGCCGGCGCACATCGTCATTGGCTCCTGAAACCCATAGGGTTCAATGTTAACCAATGCGGCTTTGCGCCGCGGTCTTCGACCGCCTACCGCCACGGTGTGCCCCGCCAGCGCATTGACCTCACATCCCATTGTCCCACTTCACAGGTCAGGAAGCCGCCATTTCAAGGGCCTACATGGCTTAATTTTGACTGCGACACACAGGCCTAGGCCTTGCTTTGCCACACATACACGCCTTTCAACCCATTGCCATTCTTTAACTGTGCAAGCTGTCTGTACGTACCTGTGGTTTGCCTGACTCTGTGCTCCATGTTGTCCTTCCTAGGCACCGTCCGCTGGGACTTGCGAGGAGAAGGACGAATCCTCGCGTGTACCGACCGCTGGTGGACCTGTCGACAATGGAAGAACACCATATAATACTTCGATACAGACTTGACCGTGCCACTATCCATGAACTGTGTGCCCAGCTGGAGCCAGCCCTGATGTCCCCCATCCGCCAACCCACAGGGATTCCCCCTCTGGTGCAGGTTTTGTCAGCCCTCCATTTTTTGGCAACTGGGTCATTCCAGACAACAGTGGCCATGTCATCTGGAATGTCTCAGCCTATGTTTTCAAAGATTTTGAGCAGAGTGTTGTCTGCCCTGATGAAACTCATGCGGAGCTACATCATTTTCCCAGAGGAGGGTGACTTGCCTACAGTGAAGGGTGATTTCTATGCCCTTGGACATATCCCCAACATCATTGGTGCCATTGATGGGACCCATGTGGCTTTGGTACCCCCAAAAGACGATGAGCAGGTGTACAGAAACAGAAAAAGTTATCATTCGATGAATGTCCAGGTGGTCTGTTTGGCTGACCAGTACATCTCCCATGTAAATGCCAAGTTCCCAGGGTCAGTGCATGACGCGTATGTTATGCGAAATAGCAGCATCCCCTATGTGATGGAGCAGCTACAGAGACAACGTGTGTGGCTAATAGGTGACTCTGGTTACCCCAACCTGCCTTGGCTACTGACCCCAGTGAGGAATCCCCGGACCAGGGCAGAGGAACGGTACAATGAGGCCCATGGGCGAACTAGGAGGATCATCGAAAGGACCTTTGGCCTCCTGAAGGCCAGGTTTAGGTGCCTGCATATGACAGGGGGATCCCTGATGTACTCACCAAAGAAGGTGTGCCACATCATCGTGGCCTGCTGTATGCTTCACAATCTGGCATTGCGACGTCAGGTTCCTTTCCTGCAGGAGGATGGTGCAGATGGTGGTGTTGAAGCAGCTGTGGAGCCTGCGGAGAGTGAAGAGGAGGAAGACTCAGAGGACGACACAGACAACAGGGACAGAGTAATAGAACAGTATTTCCAGTAGCACACAGGTAATAATCACCCATGCCATTTTACATTTCCTGAAAGCCTCCTGCATCTCAACTTTGTCGATTTCCCCCCAGAACTATAAACATGATGTTTGATTTTCCCTTCCCTTTTCTGTGCTGTATGAGCCACTGCGTGACATCGGCTTGGTTGGCCCATGGACTAATGCTAAGTTACCTCGGTATGTGTAATTCACAATGTTAATAATACGTAATTGATATGTAATGTGTCATACATTTGTAAATAAGACAGGCTGAGTCCTGATTGATTTCAGTGCAATGTGTGATTTATTATTAGTGCATAGATATTGGTACATGATAGTGAAACAATGATGGGTGGGGGTGGAGTAATGTCCATGGCAGAGTCCAGTTCTCAGTCTCACAGGTGCATTGTCCATATGCCTGTGGCAGGATGGAGCAGGGGCAGTTCAAGGTTTGACAGGGTGGCAATGTGGAACAGTGGGAGGACTTCAGGGGGTATGTGATGCTGGCGGGGGTCTTGACATCCTACTCTGTCGGTTTTTTTGATCTCAGGCTCCTTTTGCGGGGCGGTTGTTGTTCAGCAGGAGGTGGGGTTCTGGTGGGCTGTCGTTGTGGTGGGGCCTCCTGTCCACTAGCGCCGGCGGAGGTGGTAGGCTGTTCCTGTTCCTGGCTAGTGACAGGGGCCCTGTGTGATGCCACATGGTCCCGAAACGTGTCCTCTATACGGTTCAGGGCCTGGACTATGCTCCCCATAGCGGTTGAGATGTTGGTGAGTTGGTCGCTGAACCCCATGTAGCGTTGCTCCTGCTGTGCCTGGATCTCCTGGAACCTGGCCAGTACCGTCGCCATCGTCTCTTGTGAGTGGTGGTAGGCTGCCATGATGGTGGTGAGGGCCTCTTGGAGAGTGGGTTCCCTGGGCCTCTCCTCCCCCCCCTGTCGCACAGCAGCCCTCCGAGTTGCCCTGTTTCCCTGGGCCTCTGTCCCCTGGACGGTGTGCCCACTCCCACTGCCCCCAGGTCCCTGTTGTTGTTGGGTTGGTGGGTTACCCTGGGGGCCCTGTAGTGGTAGACACACCGCTGCTTGACCTGTCCTAGAGACAGAGGCATGGGCCCGCTGGGTGGGAGCTGTGCTGTTGTTCCCAGAGGGGGTTGGGTCTGCAGTGGCCTGTGTCTGGGTGAGGGGAACCGACTGCCCAGAGGTCCCGATGGTCCGGGCTGGTCGTCAGGTTCCAGGTCGACAGAGCTGCTGTCATCACTAGGGGCCTGTTCCGGGGGTGGGATGGACATTTCTGGTCCCTCCTGACCGGTGTGTTGTCGTTCGGGTCCTGCATGGGGTAAGAGGGTATGGTTATTGTTTCTGTGTGTGCATTACCTTGCGTTTTATGGGTGCCCTTGTCCCCCAGTGCTGGCATTCCCTTGGGGGAGGTGTTGTGAGGGTGTTTTGTGGGGGGGGGGGGGTGGGTATGTGCAGTGGTCATGCTTAGGTGATGGGTGTCCATAGTTTGGGGATGGCATGCAGGGGTTGGTGTTGGGTGGGTTGTGCTGGAGAGACATTCTCAGGGAGGATGTGTGCTGGGGGGTTGGGGGTGAGGGTGGGGGTTAGCATGCTGGGGGGGTGAAGTGGTTGGCCTTGTACTTACCAGAGTCCATTCCTCCGTGTACTCCAGCGAGGCCATCAGGATGCAGGATGTTTAGTACCTCTTGCTCCCATGTTGTGAATTCGGGTGGAGTGGGTGGGGGTCCCCCGCCAGTCTTCTGCACTGCGATGTTGTGTCGCGAGACCATCAAGCGCACCTTCCCCCGTAGGTCGTTCCATCGTTTGCGGATGTCCTCTCGATTTCTGGGATGCTGTCCCACCGCGTTGACCCTGTCCACGATCCGCTGCCAGAGCTCCGCCTTCCTTGCTATGGTGGTGTGCTGAACCTGTGAGCCGAAGAGCTGGGGTTCCACTCTTATGATCTCCTCCACCATGACCCGGAATTCTTGGTCCGAAAAGCGTGGGTGCCTTTGTGCTGCCATGGGGTGGTGTGTATGAGGTGTGGGGTGGTGTATGTGATGATGTGTGTGTTGGTGTGTGGTGCTTTGTGCTTCTATGTGGTGTGTGTGATGTTGTGGTGTGCCTCTGTGTGTCTGGCTATCTATTCTCTGATGTGTCTCTCTCTCCTTCGTGTCTGGTTTTTGTTGGTAGGGGTTTGTGGGTGATGTGGGTGTGTGTTTTATATGGTATTGGATGTGTGGGAGTGGTGTGTGTATGTGTTTCAGGTGTGTGCCTTTCAAATTGTCCAATGTGGTAGGGGTTTGTAAAGGTGTGTGTATTTTGACTGCGGCGGTGTGTACCGCCAATGGAATACCGCGGTTGAATGACCGCCGCGTGGATTTGCGGGTCATAATGGGATGGGCGTATTTCTGTTGGCGTGGCGGTGGAGGTTTGGTCTTCTCCAGTTTACCGCTGGCCGCTGATGTGGCGGACTGCAGTGGAGGGCGGATTTTTGGAGGTTTTGCAGTTGTGGGTCAGAATGTCCGTGGCGGCTGGCCGCGGCGGTATTGTGGCGGCCTTCTGACCGGCGGTAAGCGGCTTTTACCGCCGAGGTCAGAATGACCCCCACAGTTATTAAGAATATGCTCTCTCAGGATTAAGTTATACAGGCTTTCATAGTCTGAAACTTTACTGCCATGTAACCACCCCTTCAAGGCCTTCACTGAATGGTCAACAAAGTCTACCCAGTCTTGTGAAGACTCTTTTTTGGTTTCTCTGAACTTAATACTGTACTGTTCAGTGGTTAATACATAACCATCCAAGAGTGCATTCTTTAAAACTGTAAAATTATTGGCATCACTTTCCTTCACAGTAAGGAGCCTATCCCTACCCTTTCCACTGAGAGATAGCCATAGGATAGCAGCCCACTGCCTTTGAGGGACCCCCTGTACAACACAGGCCCTCTCAAGTGCAGCAAACCACTTGTTAATGTCACCCCCTCCTTGTAAGGGGGAACTATCTTATGCAGATTCTTAGAATCATGCTCTTTTACAGGATTACTATCTGTAATACTGCTGCTGCCACCATGGGGTCCTAACCCCAACCTCTGTCTTTCTTTTTCTAAGTCTAAAGATTCCCTGTCTAGAGCCAGCTGTTGCTGTTTAAGCTTCAGTCTGGACTCTTCCACTCTCAATCTATTGAGCTCCCTTTCTAACTTTCTGTCATCAGGGTGGGTGGGTCGGGCATGCTTTGACACAGAAGAATGGTGTGAATGAACAGAGGGAGAATTGTCCCTAACAGTTGGCACTCTAACAACTTGACCTGCAGGAAAGATTTCCCTACTGTGATGAGAGCTCACATTAGTACCAGTTATGCTAGGTGGTCTGCTAAGGGGCAAATTGGGAAGGATACCATCTAACAATCTTACTGGGGCTGCCCCAGAATCAGAGTGTGAACCATCTGCTTACTTCTCAACTGATGTGCAAGATAAGGCCTTATCATTTTCAATGAGCATGTTAATCAGCAATTCTCTAGAGGGATTCTTCCCTACCCCTAAACCTCTATCAATGCAGAGACTCCTTACACCTTTCCAGCTAAGGTGGTCATAAGCAGTGCTGGCCAGATCAAGAGTAGGACCTGTACCAGACATGATAGAAAAAGGTTTAAGGGACAGAAAAATAAAGAAAACGTTTCAGAACTTTTTAAGGAAACAGAAAAAAAAACTTTTTCAACTTTTTAGAAACTTTTTGAAAGTTTAGAGGTACTTTTCAGCACTCAGCAATAGAGTAAGAGAAGAAAAGCAAAACTTTTTGGTTAGGTGTACATACACTGAACTTGTTTTGTATATTATTCTCTTATGAAAAGTACAAAATGACAAAGTGGTAAGTAGTTACAAGTACTTATCCCACCGCTGCACAACCAATGCAGGAGGCTGGCCTGGCTTGTAGTGGGTACTAAGGGGTACTTACACTCTGTACCAGGTCCAGTTATCCCTTATTAGTGTAGAAGAGGTGTTTCTAGCAGCTTAGGCTGATAGAAGGTAGCTATGGAGAGCAGCTTAGGCTGAACTAGGAGACATGCAAAGCTCCTA
Source organism: Pleurodeles waltl (assembly GCF_031143425.1). Taxonomy (NCBI): domain Eukaryota; kingdom Metazoa; phylum Chordata; class Amphibia; order Caudata; family Salamandridae; genus Pleurodeles; species Pleurodeles waltl. The sequence goes on from NC_090448.1 coordinate 394,520,458, forward strand.
CTATACCACTGGTGTCATATGCACAATATCATAAGAAAACACAATACACAGATATACTAAAAATAAAGGTACTTTATTTTTATGACAATATGCCAAAGTATCTCAGTGAGTACCCTCAGTATGAGGATGCCAAATATACACAAGATATATGTACACAATACCAAAAATATGCAGTAATGGCCAAAGGAAGTAATGCAAGCAATGTATAGTCACAATAGATTGCAATGAGAGCACATAGGTATAGGGGCAACACAAACCATATACTCTAGAAGTGGAATGCAAACCACAAATGGACCCCAAACCTATGTGAGCTTGTAGAGGGTCGCTGGGACTGTAAGAAAGCAATGAGGGTTAGAAAAATAGCCCACCCCAAGACCCTGAAAAGTAGGTGTAAAGTGCACCTATATTCCCCAGATAGCACAGAAGTTGTGATATTCTGCAAGGAAGACCAACACCAGCAATGCAACAAAGGTGGATTTCCAGACGAGAGTACCTGTGGAACAAGGTGACCAAGTCCAAGAGTCGCGACAAAGTTGAGATTGGGCAGATGCCCAGGAAATGCCAGCTGAGGATGCAAAGAAGCTGCCACTGGATGGTAGAAGCTGTGGATTCTGCAAGAACGAAGAGGACTAGGAACTTCGCCTTTGGAGGATGGATGTCCCACTTCGTGAAGAAGCTTGCAGAGGTGTTCCCGCGCAGAAAGACCGCAAACAAGCCTTGCTAGCTGCAAGGATCGCGGTTAGGGTTTTTGGATGCTGCTGTGGCCCAGGAGGGACCAGGATGTCACCAATTGCGTGAGGAGACAGAGGGGGCGCCCAGCAAGACAGGGGGCCTTCACAGAAGCAGGCAGCACCCACAGAAGTGCCGGAACAGGCACTACAAAGAAGAGTGAACCGGAGCTCACCCGAAGTCACAAAAGGAGATCCCACGATGCCGGAGGACAACTCAGGAGGTTGTGCACTGCAGGTTACAGTGTCGGGGACCCAGGCTTGGCTGTGCACAAAGGAAATCCTGGAAGAGTGCACAGGAGCCGGAGCAGCTGCAAATCACGTGGTACCCAGCAATGCAGTCTAGCGTGGGGAGGCAAGGACTTACCTCCACCAAACTTGGACTGAAGAGTCACTGTACTGTGGGAGTCACTTGGACAGAGTTGCTGAGTTCCAGGGACCACGCTCGTTGTGCTGAGAGGGGACCCAGAGGACCGGTGATGCAGTTCTTTTGGTGCCTGCGGTTGCAGGGGGAGGATTCTGTCGTCCCACTGGAGATTTCTTCGGAGCTTCTAGTGCAGAGAGGAGGCAGACTACCCCCACAGCATGCATCACCAGGAAAACAGTCGAGAAGGCGGCAGGATCAGCGATACAAGGTTGCAGTAGTCGTCTTTGCTTCTTTGTTGTGGTTTTGCAGGCTTCCTGAGCAGTCAGCGGTCGATTCCTTGGCAGAAGGTGAAGAGAGAGATGCAGAGGAACTCTGATGAGCTCTTGCATTCGTTATCTAAAGAATTCCCCAAAGCAGAGACCCTAAATAGCCAGAAAAGGAGGTTTGGCTACCTAGGAAGGAGGATAGGCTAGCAACACAGGTAAGAGCCTATCAGAAGGAGTCTCTGATGTCACCTGCTGGCACTGGCCACTCAGAGCAGTCCAGTGTGCCAGCAGCACCTCTGTTTCCAAGATGGCAGAGGTCTGGAGCACACTGGAGGAGCTCTGGGCACCTCCCCTGGGAGGTGCAGGTCAGGGGAGTGGTCACTCCCCTTTCCTTTGTCCAGTTTCGCACCAGAGTAGGGCTGGGGGATCTCTGAACCGGTGTAGACTGGCTTATGCAGAGATGGGCACCATCTGTGCCCATCAAAGCATTTCCAGAGGCTGGGGGAGGCTACTCCTCCCCAGCCCTGACACCTTTTTCCAAAGGGAGAGGGTGTAACACCTTCTCTCTGAGTAAGTCCTTTGTTCTGCCTTCCTGGGCCAAGCCTGGCTGGACCCCAGGAGGGCAGAAACCTGTCTGAGGGGTTGGCAGCAGCAGCAGCTGCAGTGAAACCCCGGGAAAGGCAGTTTGGCAGTACCCGGGTCTGTGCTAGAGACTCGGGTGATCATGGAATTGTCTCCCCAATGCCAGCCATGATTTTAGACATGTTACACGGCCATGTTCGGAGTTACCATTGTGACGCTATACATAGGTAGTGACCTATGTATAGTGCACGCATGTAATGGTGTCCCCGCACTCACAAAGTCCGGGGAATTTGCCCTGAACGATGTGGGGGCACATTGGCTAGTGCCAGGGTGCCCAAACACTAAGGGGGTCATTCCATCCTTGGCTGGCGGCGGGAGCCGCCCGCCAAGCGGGAACCGCCAGAAGACCGTACCGCGGTCAAAAGACCGCAGCGGTCATTCTGGGTTTCCCACTGGGCTGGCGGGCGACCGCCAAAAGGCCGCCCGCCAGCCCAGTGGGAAACACCCTTCCACGATGAAGCCGGCTCCGAATGGAGCCGGCGGAGTGGAAGGGGTGCGATGGGTGCAGTAGCACCCGTCGCGAATTTCAGTGTCTGCTAAGCAGACACTGAAATTCAAAGTGGGGCCCTCTTACGGGGGCCCCTGCAGTGCCCATGCCATTGGCATGGGCACTGCAGGGGCCCCCAGGGGCCCCATGACACCCCATACCGCCATCCTGTTCCTGGCAGCCGAAACCGCCAGGAACAGGATGGCGGTATGGGGGTCGGAATCCCCATGGCGGCGCAGCAAGCTGCGCCGCCATGGAGGATTCCCATGGGCAGCGGAAAGTCGGCGGGACTTTCAGAATGCCCAAAGGAGCACCGCCAGCCTGTTGGCGGTGCTCCCGCGGACCCCGACCCTTGCGTTTTTTACCGCCAGGGTCGGAATCACCCCCTAAGTAACTTAGCACCCAACCTTTACCAGGTAAAGGTTAGACATATAGGTGACTTATAAGTTACTTAAGTGCAGTGGTAAATGGCTGTGAAATAACGTGGATGTTATTTCACTCAGGCTGCACTGGCAGGCCTGGGTAAGAATTGTCAGATCTCCCTATGGGTGGCAAAAGAAATGCTGCAGCCCATAGGGATCTCCGGGAACCCCAATACCCTGGGTACCTCAGTACCATATACTAGGGAATTATAAGGGTGTTCCAGTATGCCAATGTGAATTGGTGAAATTGGTCACTAGCCTGTTAGTGACAATTTAGAAAGTAAAGAGAGAGCATAACCACTGAGGTTCTGGTTGGCAGAGCCTCAGTGAGACAGTTGGTCATCACACAGGGAACACATACAGGGCACACTTATGAGCACTGGGGCCCTGGCTGGCAGGGTCCCAGTGACACATACAACTAAAACAACATATATACAGTGAAATATGGGGGTAACATGCCAGGCAAGATGGTACTTTCCTACATTATGGCTCTGGTGTTGAAATAAAAAAACAAACAAACAAAAACAACAGATGATGGACGGAATGCAGAGCAAATCAAACATTCACCCCCAGTCACAGATCTGGGTGTGATCCATCAGTTTTTTTTGCTTGCCATGCCATTCCAGTTTGGACCCAGCCATATGCAAATCAGTCTTGACGCTGTTCCCCATGGGAACAGTCCAGTCCCTTGCTCACTGTGCCACTGGATTCAAGCTAGCCTGGCTGATGAAGGTTGATACCCTGAAACGGGTTCCAGGATGCTTGTTTCTTGTCCAGAGAGGACCTGGCTTGGCTGTTCGGGCTGGACTGTTCCCATGAGGAACAGGGTCAAGACTGATTTGCATATGGCTGGGTCAAAACTGGGGTGGCATGGTGAGCAAAAGAACCATGCATTAAACCCAAATCTGTGACTGGGGGTGAGTGTTTGCATTGTTCAACACTCTCTCCATCATTCTTTTGTGTTGCTAAAGTTGCCCTAAGTTGGAAGGGTATGTCCAGACATGGGTCCCTTGCTCACTGTGCCACTGGGTTCAAGCTAGCCTGGCTGGTGAAGGTTGATGCCCTGAAACTGGTCCCAGAATGCTTGTTGCTGGTCCAGGGAGGACCTGGCTTGGCAGTTTGGGCTGGATGGTTCCCATGAGGAACAGGGTCAAGACTGATTTGCATATGGTTGGGTTCAAACTAGGGTGGCATGGTGAGCAAAAGAACGATGGATTAAGCCCAGGTTTGTGACTGGGGGTGAATTTGTGCATCATTCAACACTCTGTCCATCATCCTTTTGTGTTGCTAAAGTTGCCCTAAGTGGGAAGGGTATGCCCAGATGTGGGTCCTTTGCTCACTGTGCCACTGGATTCAGGCTAGCCTGGCTGATGAAGGGTGATACCCTGAAACCAGTCTCAGGATGCTTGTTTACGGCCCAGGGAGATCCTGGCTTGGCAGTTCAGGCTGGACTGTTCCCATGAAGAACAGGTTCAAGACTGATTTGCATATGGCTGGGTCCAAACTGGGGTGGCATGGTGAGCAAAAAAACCATGGATTAAACCCAGATCTGTGTCTGGGGGTGAGTGTTTTCATTGTTCAACTCTCCGTCCATCATCCTTTTGTGTTGCTAAAGTTGCTCTAAGTGGGAAGGGTATGTCCAGACGTGGGCCCCTTGCTCACTGTGCCACTGGCTTCAAGCTAGCCTGGCTGATCAAGGGTGATACTCTGAAACAGGTCCCAGGATGCTTGTTTCCGGTCCAGGGAGGACCTGGCTTGGCAGTTCGGGCTGGACTGTTCCCATGAGGAACAGGGTCAAGATTGAATTGCATATGGCTGAGTCCAAACTGGGGTGGCATGGTGAGCAAAAGAACGATGGATTAAACCCAGATCTGTGACTGGGGGTTAGTGTTTGCATTGTTCAACACTCCGTCCGTCATCCTTTTGTGTTGCTAAAGTTGCCCTAAGTGGGAAGGGTATGTCCAGACGTGGGTCCCTTGCTCGTGTTCACTGTGCTACTGGATTCAAGATAGCCTGGCTGATGAAAAGTGACACCCTGAAACCGGTCCCAGGATGCTTGTTTCCGGTCCAGGGAGGACCTGGCTTGGCAGTTCGGGCTGGACTGTTCCCATGAGGAACAGGGTCAAGACTGATTTGCATATGGCTGGGTCCAAACTGGGGTGGCATGGTGAACAAAAGAACGATGGATTAAACCCAGATCTGGGACTGGGGGTGAGTGTTTGCATTGTTCAACAATCCGTCCATCATCTTTTTGTGTTGCTAAAGTTGCCGTAAGTGGGAAGGGTATGCCCAGACATGGGTCCCTTGCTCACTGTGCCACTGGATTCAACCTAGCCTGGCTGGGGAAGGGTGATACCCTGAAACCGGTCCCAGGATGCTTGTGTCCGGTCCAGGGAGGACCTGGCTTGTCAGTTTGGGCTGGACTGTTCCCATGAGGAACAGGGTCAAGACTGATTTGCATATGGCTGGGACCAAACTGGGGTGGCATGGTGAGCAAAAGGTCGATGGATTAAACCCAGATCTGTGACTGGGGGTGATTGTTTGCATTGTCCAACACTCTCTCCATCATCCTTTTGTGTTGCTAAAGTTGCCTTAAGTGGGGAGGGTATGCTCAGACGTGGGTCCCTTGCTCACTGTGCCATTGTTCAGAACTCTGTTTATCATCTTTTTGTGTTGCTCTGGTGCTGAAATAGTCACAAAAAGAAACTGATGTCAGCAGCCTGGGGTGAGCCCTATATAGGCACCGCAAACATCATATCTGGCATGGACGACTCCTATGCAGAGCTGATCTGTACCACCTACCGGTCTACAGGGGTACTGCACAGAGTTGCTGGATTCAGTGTGACGCCCGGGGAATGTTCTCAGGTAAGGAATCTGCAACTAGATAGAGTCTCTACCTGATAAGGTGGTAATGAAGGTAAATAACTTGTTTGTCAGAGTTCTACTGTAAAGGGGACATGTGGTACATCCTGAAGTATTATCAGTCTATTTCAGTGGTAAAAAAATGTAATTTTTCTTTAAACAAAAGTGATAGCCTCGTTCTGAGTTAGCACTAAGAAACAATTTCAACTTTTTGATCCAAAATGTGAAAAAGTGCAATTTCACCATTCTTCATCAAAAAAAGTGACAAAGTTCCATTCTGAGTTGGGACTTAAAAAACAAATTCAATGTTTTTTATCCATTAATAATTGGTTATTTCTCACATTTTCCATAACACATCTGTATCTGGATTCTCCTTCAGCTCCTTTGACTCCCAGTCTTGTGTCCTCTCATTTCTAATATCTAGATTTTCATGAACATTCAGGGGCATATTTATACTCTGTTTGCGCCGAATTTGCATCAAAATCTTTGACGCAAATTTGGCGCAAACCTAACACCATATTTATACTTTGATGCCCGACCCCGCGAAACGGGGTTTTATCGCCTCCCGGTCTCCCCCACCCAATGTTCTTCACTTCTCCCACAATTCACTCAGCATGCCCTAAAACCTTGTGCCTGTTAAGACTCTTGCTGAGCATTGGATCTAGCCCAGTGTTAGACTTGGCATCCTTGGCATGGTCTCACCTAACGTTTTACCTCTGTTTCCCAGGTTGTTGATATGTGCTGGACTCTGTTTTTGTTGTTTTTGATACTCTGGGCACACTGCTATCCAGTGCTAAAGTGCAAATGCTCCTATGTAAAATGTATGTGTAGTTGGCTTTCCATGATTGGCGTATTTGATTTACTAGTAAGACCCTAGTACAGTGCACTAGAGGTCCCCAGGGCCTGTAAATCAAATGCTACTAGGGGGCCTGCAGCACTGGTTGTGCCATCCACATGAGTAGCCCTGTAAACATGGCTCAGACCTGCCACTGCAGTGTCGGTGTGTGCAGTTTTAAACTGCTATTTCGACTTGGCAAGTGTACCCACTTGCCAAGCCTAAACCTTCTCTTTTCTTACATGTAAGGCACCCCTAAGCTAGGCCCTAGGTAGCCCCATCACCAGGGTGCAGTGTATGTTTAAGGTAGGGCATATACTAATGTGTTTTTCATGCCCTGACAGTGAAATACCGCCAAATTTGGTTTTCACTGTGCAAGGTCCATCCCTCTCATAGGTTAACATGGGAGCTGCCTTTAAATACTATTAAAGTGCAGATTCCCAAGGGCCAGGCTACAATGGCCAACATGGCGGATGCATTCTAACGGAGCTCCGCGGCCCGCCAGCCATCTGCCCAGATCCTACCAATGGTCTTGGGGGCCGCGGGCACAGCGGGGGGACCGGAGGACAGGGAAGAGCCTGCCGCCGCGGAGGTGAAAACAGGCAGAACCAGAGCGACGCGCCTGCCGCAGGCCCACCTGACCCTAAGATGGCAGGCGCCACGTAGGACTTGCTTGGGCCTCGGCAGCCCCTGAAAAGCAATCCTGCGGTGAGCCTGGGGTACCCCGCCCCCTGGTCCTGGGACGGCAGAGCAGCCAGTGGCTGCCAGAAGTAGGGAATAGAACTGGCCGCCGTGGAGACACAGAGCAAGGGCAGCAGTGGTGTGGTGCGGTGCCCGCCTGACTTTATGATGGTGGGCGCCGTGTGATACATCCTGGGCCTCGGCTGACTCTGAGCCCAAGGTGCTCCATGAGGGGCTTGGGGGCAGGCGTGGGAGGAGGCAAAGGCAGTCGCCCAAGACAATGAGGGGCAGGAGAGGACAGAGCAGCAGCAGTGACCTGGAGGTGAGGTGGGGAGTGGCTGAAGGGGATGTACAGGAGGTGACGACCCCCCCTGCGACTGCCGCAGCGGAGGAGAAGACTGAAGGGGGTGCCCGGCCTTTCGAGGGTGGCCCCCCCGGAGCAACTGAGGAACGGACAGAGGCCGGGGGACCTCCTGGGCCCCATGGACTGAGGCCCTTGGATGTGGGACAGTCAGGCCCGAACGGTGGAATTGGCAACAGTGAGATGCTTGGAGACTGAATGGTGGTGGCAGGGGGAGACTCCGGACACTGGTTGTGCTTGAGGAGCGGCCCTGCTTTCTCTCCCCACCCCCCCGGTTCGCAACCTGAAGGTCCTGGACTCCTGTGGTCCCTTTCTGCTGACTGAGTGCAACAGGGCCACACAGACTCGCCTAGGTTGTAGCAGAGTGAAAGAGTGGGTGACTGACATTGGTCCGCGGGCCCGGGCCGGGCTGAGTCCTAAAGCGGGCAGGCGAGGGCCACCACTGGGTCAGCTGTCTTCTATACCTGTGACCCTGTGGGGCCGGACGGCCACGCCATGAGCCGACATAGGCCAACCCCACGCGTGCTGACCCAGACTATGATGGATCAATACACAGTCCACAGTACCGCGTTGGATGGTGCAAGCAAACCGGCTGGTCCCTCCTCGGGGCCCGCGGCATCACAGCCGGACCTCAGAACCATTCTTAAAGCAATTCAGGAATTCTGGGCAGCTGGAGAGCACAAGGTCGATGAACTCCTTGTTGGCCTTTCACTGATTCAGCAAGACCTGCAGAGGGGTTACGGGGAGAGTCTCCAAAGCGGAAAAACGCATTTCCACAACAGAGAATGCGGTGGCCGTCCTCAAGCGCCAGGTTTCAAAACTCACATCCTCGATGGCGGAACTGCACTAGCACGCAGAGGACGTCGAGAACTGTGCTAGGCGAAACAACTTGCAGCTGGTGGGCCTGCTAGAGGCCTTGGACCTTTCAGATCTAGCAGCGGCGCATGAGGGCTGGTTTCGCACTTTGGTGCCTGTGGAGAAATTGTCCTCCACCTTAATCATAGAATGGGCACACCGCTTGTTGGTGCGGCGTCCGCCGGTAGGCACACCACCCCGACAGATAATCCTGAGGACCTTGAACTTTAGAGACCGAGATTCAATTCTGTGCGAAGCCAGGAGTCAAACAGACCTCTGATATCAGATCTCCAAACTCTTGTTTTTTCCAGACTACTCCAGGGCAGTGCAGCAAAAGTGCAGGTCCTTCGAGGCTGTCAAACAGAAACTACATGCGTTGAACCTGTGCTACATGCTACTTTTTCCCGCTCGCCTAAAAGTAATCTTCCAACTTAACACATTTTTCCTTGACTCCCCGGAGCAGGCCTGGGAGTCGGCTACCAAGAGACACGTCCTGAGACCTCCGGAGTGGGAGGGGGGAACCAGGGGAAGGAACTGAAACCCTGGGTGGAACCCGCCTCCCGGTCCGCATATGGAGGAAGTGCTCTCGCTCCCGAAGGTCGCAAGTGGTGGTGGGGGAGCAGTGGGGACTCCCACAGTCCTCGCCGGTGCACGAGTTGCTGGCGGATACGGCATTGGATGCTGCCCTGGTGGCCACCCCTGCCCTGTTTGCATCGGCAGAGGACACACCTCAGATTGACCAGGGCTGAGGGGGAAGAGCCCCAGAGTCTGAGGCTCAGCTCGGAACACCTAGCAGCAGCTGGCTGACAGACCCGGGTAAGGCAATACCCTGAGAGACTGGAATTGTCTTACTTTGTCTTCATAGTGATGGTCAGGTTGCACATCCATGATCACGGCACTGCTAAATCTTGAGGACCCCCCCCAAAATTTCTCTGTTGTACTTTGCTGGGTTGCAAAAGTGTTGGGTAGGGGCGAAAGATGCTTCAGGGGTAGAAGTATGGGGTGGGGGCTGTTGAGGGGGTTGAGGGGAGTTGTATTGTGTTGGTTTCAGTTTATTAACTTTGTTTCTCCCAGGTTAGACCTGTACACAGTGAGTAACAGGCATGCCGATCCATCGCTCCAGGTCATCCATAGTAGCCCTTCTGCTCTGCAGCTCTGGCCTGGCAAGGGATCAAAGTTGCGTTTAGTGCCATTCCCTCCACCTGCAATATGTCTATGATACTCTCCTGGAACGTAAATGGTCTGTTAGACCGCATCGAGAGATCCACTGTCCTACGTTACATCAGGAGATATTGCCGGGGGGTTGTTCTCTTGTAGGAGACCCACTTAGTGGGAACCCAATGTTTGTTTCTCAGTTGCTTTGGTTGCGACTGGGTGTATCAAACTGGTTTCTCCAGGGGCTCCAGGGAAGTGGCCCTCATGCTCCATAGGTCGTTGCCCAAGCTGGTAGATAAGGTCCACACTGACCCCCAGGGACGGTGTGACGGAGTGGAGGGCCGCTTGTCAGGTCGACAGGTCAACTTCATTTCATGCTATCTCCCTCCGCAGCTTCTTTGGCCCACTCTGGCAGGACTGCATGCTTTGCTTCTTTCCCTATCGCAGGGAACTACCATTCTGGGAGGGGACTTCAACGCGGTCCTGGATCTGATCCGAGACACTTCCACTGTCCCACGTATGGGTGGTTGCATGGACTCTACGTGCCTCTTGAGTTGGGGGAACTTCTTGGGCCTGTGCAACGCATGGCGGGGTTGGCACTCGCAGACAACGGTGTTCACCCATTGGTCGGCGGCTCACTACACAGAGTAGATCTCCTAGCCTTGACCTCAGTGCAGATCCTGACCCACGGTATCTCGGACCACGCGCTGGTCTTTTTGAGTTGAATCAGGGCTCAGTGACCTCGGAGGGGACCCTCTGGGTGGTGAGCAAACCCTTCTTGAGAGGCATCATTAAGGGGTATGTCAGGCGGAGGGAAGCCCAGCAGGCACGGAGGATAACCGAACTCGAGGTTGAAATGGCGGAGTTGGAGCATCATGCCAGACAGCCCGAAGGGGAGGAGTCGAGGTGACAGTTAGAGCTTCGGGATGCGGAGTTCCAGCAGGTGTCCTTTACGGAGGCTCAACAGTATTGGAAGGCCTCGACCCAAGGAGTATATGAGCTGGGTGATAAGACTGGAAAACTGCTTTTTTGGCTGGCGACCCGCGATATCTCGACTTAGGTGGTGCCCCACATCAGAGATCGGACGGGAGCCACACAGGAGGATCTGCTGGCAATTGCACGCACTTTTGCCTCCTATTATGAGGACCTCTATGCCCGAGTCCCCCAGCCCACGGCTGAACAAGAAAACCCTATTCTGGGAGACATTCCGCTGCCCTCTCTTCTGTCGACTTTGGCGGCAGCATTGGACCTACCTCTGTCAGAGGAGGAGCTGGGAGAGGCCATCTCTGCTCTCCAATCCTGGAAAACGTCAGGTCCTGATGGCTAGCTGGTCAAATACTACAAGCAATTTTGACTGCACCTGGTATCCCCCCTGGTCAACGTCGACGAGGATGTGCTTCACCGCAGCTCCTTCACCCCAGGTCTAGATTGGGCCACAATTGTGGTCATACCTAAAGAAGACCTGCCCCAGGACCCATGCTCATCCTACCGGCCCATCTCGCTAATCAATGCGGACATTAAAATACTCATGAAGGTTCTGGCGGCCCGGCTGGTACGCACACTGCCTTATCTGGTGCATCCCGATCAGTGCGGCTTCATGCCAGGAAGAAGCACTGGTGGGCTTTGGCATAGCTTTCGACACCCTGGCTTGGAACTTCCTGGAGGAGGTCCTGGCGCGAATTGGCTTCGGCTCGAATTTCAGGAGCATGGTCCATCTTTTGAACCACAGCCCTTCAGCGCAGGTGCGGGTTAATGATATCCTATCAGATCCCTTTCTGATCAGGTGGGAGACACATCAGAGATGCCCCCTCTCCCCCTTACTGTTTGCCCTAGCCATTGAGCCTCTGTCCTGCCTCCTCCGTGGTGACCTGTTGATTGTGGTTGGAAGTGGGGGACTAGCCATGAAGACAGGCTGTCCTTATGTGGGGACGATGTCCTGGTGTTGCTGGGGCAGCCACAGCACTCCAGATCTCGTTGCCTTGAGCTCCTGAAGCTGTATGGTGAGGCCTCTGGCTATGCTTAAACCCCAGGAAATCACTGTTGGTGAAGGTGCGGGGCGCTGTAGGGGGAGTGGACTGGTGCCCAGACATCCTGGTAAAGCGAAATGCCTTCAAATACATGGGTGTTCATCTCTCCCTGCTTCAGGATTTGGGAATTGAAGTTCCAGCCCCTATCACGTGCTCTGAGGGGAGACTTGACCCGCTGGAGTTGTCAGCCTCTGAACCTATTGGTTTGCAACACCTTTTCAAAATGATCTGCCTCCCCTGCTATTTGTATGCCCTGACAAACTTCCCTTAGTTGGTGCCTCGCGCCTAGTTCCGATCCCTCAACTCCAAGCTCACCTCCTTTATTTGGAGGGAAGGGCGCCACCAAGTGGCCTTTTGCTCCGTGTGGAAATCTCCCTATGACGGTGGATTGGGAGTGCCGGACCTCTCCACCTACTACTTGGCGGCCCAGTTGGTTCCGGTCAATGAGTGGTTTACTGGGGGATGGGATGACTCAGCCTACCAGTTGGAGCTTGGTCATCTTGGATTTGAAGGCCTGCTGGGTTTGTTATATGGTGGTTCGGTCCCCCAGGCGGCTCCGGACTGCATGCAGGTGGTGGTGCAGTGGTGGCGGGCAGCTCTGTGGTTGACGGGCTGGGACCGACGCCTCACCAAGCTGAAGCCCCTGTGGCATAGAACATGGTTCCAGCAGGTGTCCCAACTGGAGGGCTTTAGGCAATGAGATGCCATTGGAATTACCTACCTGAGGGATGTTTGCACTGGTGATACTCTGATGTCCATTCAGCAGATGAGGGAACAATATGCCCTATCCAACTCCCAGTTTTTTCACTTCTTTCAGATGCGCCATGCCCTGCGGGCCCACCTGTTGTCCAATTTCTCTCTCCCTGATTACAGCCCGCTCGAGGTGAAACTGTTATTCGGGGCGCTTGGGGAAGGGTGCCATTACCCAGATCTACCGATCCTTGCTTACTAATGCACCGGATGGCTTCACCAGGCTGCGGGACAGGTGGGCGGACTGGGTGGGAGAATTGGATGAGGATGATTGGAGAGAGGCAAACCTAGCGCCAAGGGAACTGTCCATTTCTGCCAGGTTAAGAATGGTCCAGATAAATTACTTTCATATGACATACCTGTCCCCACAGTGACTCCAACACATACGCCCTGCGAACCCCTCCCCCCGCCTGCATGAGATGTGGTCAACTGGGGGTGCGCGCCTGTTGCGCGTGTCATGGAAGTGTCTGGAAATGCGTCCATTCTGGGTGGGGGTGGAGCAGGAGATCTCGGATCACATTGAACTGAATGTGAGGGTGGCGCTGTTGGGCCTTCTGGAGAGCTGGGGGGACTGAGAGATGACCGAATATTCATATGGTCACCTGCCTAGTGGTTAAGAGAGACATTGCACAGCTCTGGAGAAGCCCGGTGGTGCCATTAATTTCAAAGTAGCAAACCGGACTGGACTGGACTGGTGCTCTCAAATAGAAAAGCCAATCTACGAGGCACGGGGCTGCCACCAAAAATATGGGGAAATCTGGGGAAATGGTGGGCTCACCCGGGGCTGCCTGTTTGAACAGTGTTATTATGTTTTGTTTGGGGAGAAGGGAAGGGTTGTCATTTGTGGGAAGGTACTGCCCTGTCTCATTCAATGGTGCTATCATGTACTCACTGTCATGTCTGTGTTTTCCTTTTCCTTTCTGTTCTCACGCTTGAATAAAATAAAATTGGTTATTAAAAAGAAAGTGCAGATTCCCTTTGGGAGCAGAGAGAAATTAGGAGTTTATGGTCTCTGAACTCACAATTTAAAAATACATCTTTTAGTAAAGTTTGTTTTTAGATTGTGTGTTTGAAAATGCCACTTTTAGAAAGTAGTCATTTTCTTGCTTAAACCATTCTGTGACTCTGCCTGTTTGTTGATTCCCTGTCTGGCTCAGTTTGACAGTTGGGCTGTTTGCACCTCTCTTCTAGACAGTGACACAATGGGAGCTGGGGTGTAGCCTTAATATCCTGATGAGCCATCTGTGCTGGGAGGGAGGGGAGAAGCGGTCAGTCACACCTGAAAGGGCTGTGCCTGCCCTCACACAATGCAGTCTCCAACCCCCTGATTTGTATCTGGGGCCTGGCATGGGCAAGGCAGGATCTTACAAACAATAGAGACTTTCCTTTGAAGTTTGCCTACTTCAAAGGCAGAAAGGAGTATAAGTAGCGGACCCAAAACCCCAAAACCCCTGAAAATTAGATCACTTCTGAATTCAAGAGGGAACATCTGCCAAGGAGAAGAGCTGATGAGAAGAGCTGCCCCTGCCTGTGACAGTGCTTTGTTGGTCTATCCTGCAGTTGCTGTTTCTGCCTGTGAAAGGGGGCAAAGACTGGACTTTGTTGTGCATTCCTGCTTGAGAAGAACCTCCAAGGGCTTGATCTGAGCTTCCATTTCAGTCTCAGGGCCATCAAAGACTTCCCCTGCCAGCACCTGGACTCTCCGCTGAAACTCCTACCCTCACTCTTCTATGAGGGAGAAAAAGGACACATCGCTGACCAGACCTGGAAGGAAACAACACACGGCCCCACTTGCAAGAAAGGATTTGAAGCATAGCTGACTTTTCCAACACACGCTCGCCTGTGCAGCTTTATTTTTGACACTAACCAGGTACTTTGTGTAACAACAGCATTCTTACTGTTTTCTAAGGATTAAGAACCTTATTCTTTTGAAAATTCATATCTTGACTTGTGTATGTTGGATTTTTGTCGTTTTGGTCTTGTTTTGTTTAGATAAATAGTACCTATTTTTCTAAACCTGTGTTGTGTCATTGTGTTATGGTTCACTGTATTACTGTGTGTGTTGGTACAAATACTTTATACATTGCTTCTGAAGTTAAGCCTGCCTGCTCATGCCAAGTTACCAAGGGAGTGAGCTGGGTTAACTGAGTGTGATTCTCCTTTACTCTGATTAGAGTGAGGGTCCTTGCTTCAACAGAGGGTAACGTAACTGCCAACCAAAGACCCCATTTCTAGAACCAGCTTGTGCCAAGCACAACACATTTACTGGCAATTTTTAGATCTTTTGTTTGCCCATGTAGACCAGATAACAGTGTGTGCACACTGCTAACTCCTTTTAACAATTCATGCCTTTCACCAGACATGGCACAAATTCTTGTCTTAAACCTTTCTACTGTGTTACTCCTTAGATAGCACAACCATTCTCCAGTGTTCCAATGCCAAAACTTGGTTTCTTCGTGCTCTTGATAAGACCATCCCTCTTGAGCCGAACGTGGCCATCCCATAGTCCCTCTGCTTCCTGGTTTAACTAGTGTCTCAAAACAGAGAAATTATTCTGGAAAACAGCCGCAAAGAGGGTCACTTATGCAGCACTTACATCATTGTTGTGAGACAGGTGAACTCCCTGGAGACATGACAGGGCAGTTATTACTGTGATTTGGAATCCTTGCTTCACCTCCTACCTTGCTGATCAATATAAAGACTTAAATATTTACCAAGGGTCGGACAAACAATCTGTTGATAGTGATGCAGGGACTTAACTGTCAAGATGAGAGTGACCTTATACCACAGTGATTCATGCGTTATAATGTCAGGTGCATGTTAATGCCATGGCCTTAGCTCACCAACCTATTTTAAATAGGGGGAATCTTTATCCCTTCCTTTGTGGTTGCGATATAACGCGGGTTCCTCTGCCAATGCCCAATTGATGGGGTAGGATTCTGCGAGCTCCTCAAGAACAAGGGGCGAGAAAAAAGGTTTAATAACATCTTCCCCATATGGGCATGTACGGACAAATTCAGGTGGCCAATCCTTTTCGACCAGCAGAATATCATATATGTTTATGATGCGGTCCCAAAAGATTGTGTCTATTGTGTGCTCTATGTCTCCTTCTAACTGTAGCGTTACTTTGCACATCTATCAGGCGTGGAGATACGCATGTCCGCAGTTTCTACTTGTAGGAAGTCATCAGTTGCTTTCACCTCCAGATGCTCTAGAAGATTCCAGCGAACTATTGTGACCTCCGCCGTGCTGTCTAATAGTGCTAGTGTCCACTTCTTGTTCTTCAAGAGAGCCCTCTTTTGAGTGGCATGTCGGACTGCAACTGCTGCCACCTTTTTCTTTTTGAATTGTGGTTTTTGTTGGGGAAGTTTCTCTTCTTTTTAACAGAAACTTCTGTTGAGTGTTGTGATTCCTGTCTTGGTTTCATGTACTCAGTTCTTTGCTCTGACCGCCCACCTCTCTCATTGCGTTTTTATGATGAGTCCCTAAAGGAACGAGATTGGCGTGCATCAGTATATTGATATCTGTCAGGCGTTTTTATATTATCTCTATTTCTGAGATTATATCTATTCTGTGGGGTCTCCGTATGCGGAGATTCTCTCCTTTCTTTTTTAGGTGTTTGTTGTTTTTTATCCCAGCGTTTCTTAGTACCCTCAGGGGCTTGCTTGGTAGAATCTTTATTAGATTTACCTTTGAAATTGTGGTTTTGTTGGTCTGGCCCCCAGACTATCTCGACCAATGCTGGAGTAGGTCTCCGCGATAATCTTTAGCAGCTCACGTTCTTGACCCTGTGGAGGAACATCCCAGAGCCACATGCGCACCGCTAGTGCGACCGCTTCCCCTTTAAGGTTCCTTAAAATAATTAAGGATACCGTGACAAAGTTGCCCATTAATTGCATCGTCAAGGCCAGGGCCGGGACAGCCCCATATTAATCTTGAATTTGTTTCAACACTTCCGACAAATTGGCAAGTGTCGGCGTACCATGTGCGGTATTTTAGAGCACTGCAAATACCGTGCCCCAGGTATTATCTACAGTGGGAACTATCCCAAATGTCAAGCACATTGTTGATATTCAGTGTTTATCCTGAGGTCCCGTATGGAGAGATACTGCTTCCAGTGCGTTTATTTTTTGAGCTAACCAAAATGGAATTTCTTCTCGTTTGGCGGGTACTTTACCCATGATCGAATGTACAGTTGTAGTATTAATGCCTGGTGTTACTGCATGTGGTTGCGCCGGAGCAGCACTTGCTGGGTTGCATTTAATGTTTGCATTACAAACTGTACAAATCATCTGTATATTGCCGTCAGCCCAGCATATAAGCAACGGACATCAGCTACCGTTAGGTTCGCTGCAGCAGGGTGATGTGTATAAGTGGCCAATAAAGGCCAGGTAGGACCATCATTACATAGAGGACCTAACCTAATGTGTGAAATTGTGTGGAGTAGGGCGCCATCAAGCCAATTATTATGTTCTTGATAAGATAGAGGTATTTCTAGATTTGCATATGCTCTAAATTGTGCAGGTACGTTTGCAGGTGTATAATGATGAAATGTATTTGTGTTCCCATCAACTGCTGGAAAAGTGACCCAAGAATAAAAAAAGTTCTATTCTATAGGATGGGTGAGCGTAAACAACAAATGTGACTGGACCCCCATGGGCTGTTAGGCCATGTGGCAGTAAATGTGCAGTAAGGGGTGGTCGCATATTGACAGCAATTGCTACCTGTTGTGGATTTGCCATAATGAATGGTACATTTTTTCCTTCAGAGATAAGCACACAAACTGGGGATTAACCCTTTAGAGTTCAAGCTTGAACAACCTACAGCGTTAGTTAGGTACTCCCTACTTATCTGAGGAGGGAATTCTAAATACCATGGACGTCTCCGTATGTAATACTGAGGTGTCTTTGTAAGTAGTGAGACAGAGATACTCAGGAGGACCCAAAAATTAGAGCCTGACCAAACGTTGGGCGCCATGTCACGTAGGCTCTAATTATTCTAATGAGGCTACTGCATTTGAGCTGCAGAATCGCCTGCGGTGTGGGGGACTGAGTCTAACCCACTACAAGTGACACCTGTGGTCCTAATCTGTGTATTGCTCTAGCTAACTAGCAGTGCCTCATCTCCACCCAAGAGCAGGGATGATTGGGCAGCCGAGCGCATGACACAATTGACTCCTCAGGGAAATCGTGGTCACTCAGATCTCATCCGTTTCTCTCAGTTACATTAGTCTCACATATACAAGGACAGGCAGAGGCAGTATATGTTTCAATAAGGTTTTAATAAAGCAACTGCATTTTAGACAATGGCAATAACCAGGACGATAAAGCTTGACAGGATTAAAATTCTGACAAGGAGAGTAAAGCATAGAAATAACGCTACCATATTGTCACTAGAGTCAATAGACTAATTCCTACCTAGGCTATATTAGAGCACAGCATGTCACGCTCTAGTTCTGCCCTTCAGGTTCCCCTGGGAAGACATCACCCACCATACCTGAGCAAGGCCTGAAGTCTGCATAAGCAGCTGTAGCGAAGCACTCAGCAATCAGCATACAGTCGTGGTCATCTGGCTAGAATCTCCCTCTTACGTGCATGGGACAGAGAAGTGTTTTTATGATAAAACTGCCGATGTTCTGAGAAAATGTCCCTACATAAGGATGTGCATGTTTCTATGAATACCAGAGACAAAACGTTACCACTTTTACCAGCAACCTATCTTTAGGCAGCCTTTAGAGAGAGGCACAGAGTGAAAGAAATGTCTTGTGTAAGAACACAGTGCTGGCCTAGGCAAAGAACAGCTACATAGAGAGAAATAAAACAAGACCGGAAATGTGGCTATTGTTAAAATAATAAACAAAGCTGAATAAAATATATCTAGGTCAAAGTGCACAGCGGCAGGCCTAGTGTGCTAAAATAACGTGCATTTAGCTATAACTAAAATGGCTACACAACGCCCTCCCCTTGCCGGTTTAAAGTTGGTTCAAAAGCCTAATTATTTATAAAAGCTACTAAAACTCAACCTAAGATATATATATAAAATGTCAGTAATGACAAGTTAAAAGACACTTGAGCACATATAAAAGGACAATTTAAAAATATTAAATTGTGGCATAAAAAAGGCCGAATTTCAAGAGTCAGAGACATTCTGGAAGTTGCCAATAGAATCTGGGACAATTGAAGACAGGAAATCTTCCACTTCAGCAGGTGGTAAAGTAGAAAACTCACCACCAAGAAGAACCAAGGAGCATTTGTGTTCCATAGCCTGAGCTTCAGCCAAGGCAGCAGCATTCCGTGGTGTGCCCAGTAATGAGTTCAGAGCCGCATCCTCCATGAAGGGCAACTCATAAGCAGCTTCCCGTGGCAAACGCACCCTCAACGCGCATGTCTGGTAATGAGCCCTCAGCGAGAACATCAACAGATCAGCGTCCAATGAAAGCAAGTGCTGCGTAGAAAGGCAAACTTTGAGTGCATGTTCTAACGAGCACCAGAGGCATCGAAACACGAGCTGCACACAATGCAAAACCAGTCTGAATGACAGAGACCAGTCATACTCCAATTGCTCCAGGAGTGATGCTCCAAAGTACTGCATCATGAGTTCACGACACAGCTGCACTGGTGGGAGCGCTTTCATTCCTCCTTGTTGCAGCGAGACAGACATTGCGCAGAAAAAGTAGCAATAGCAAAATTCCATCGATTATAGCCAAAGTTATCGGAAATCCCCCCAAAATACTGGAGAATATTGAGTGAATGACTGATGGTATTAAACCGAATATAGAGGAAAAGGTGAGAACGAAACCAGAACCAATAGCCTTAAAAAAAAAAATGCGATTCCAGTAGTACCTGTTGCCCAAGGCTGTGTTGGGGTCTAGAGGCCCCACAATGTCAATACCCACCCTCTCAAAGGGGGTGCTGACAACTGGAAAAGGTTGGAAGGGGGCCTTGTATTTCTCCCACCTTTTGACACTTGTCTGACAGGTTTGGCAAGACCAACAGTAAGCATCTGAATGCCTGCGCACTTGGAGCCAGTAAAAGAGGGTAACAAGCCTCTCAAAAGTCTTGTCCTGTCCCAAATGTCTAGCCAAAGGCATGTCATGAGCCAGACCCAGTAGGAAGGCTCTGAAGCACTGGGATACCACCAGCACACGGGCTGACCCAGACTCAGCAACCTTAGGCTCACTATACGGGAGGCCATCCTCCTAGTAAATCAAATGTGATCCAGGCTCCTTGCCTGACGCCTGGTCTGCAGTCTGCTGCCGCAAACCCTCCAGAGTAGGGCATGTCTTCTGTGCCTCACAGAATGCTTCCCTGGTGGGTGCCCCTTCCTGCTGCCACTGAGTCAGTTCAGGGACCTTCCCCAGTTCAGCCACCTGTTCCCCTGTAAGCTCCATGGCCTCTCCCTCAGATTCAGCCTCCTCATGGACCATGGGAACTTTTGGAGTGGGTTTCCCACGCCCCTTGCCCTTCCTCCTTCTGGCAGACTCCTGAGCCACTCTTTCAGGCTCCAGGGTCTCCTGATGACCCTGACGGGCAGCCATGGACCAGTTGGACACACACACTCACCCAGGTAGACCCAACATCTCCAAGTGAGATCTTCGTTCCATCTCCTTCCAAGAGGAATCCTCCAGGTCATTGCCAAGCAGACAATTTACAGACATAACTGGACTCACAGCTACCCTCAAGGAACCCGAGAACCCCTCCCCCCACCCCATTCAAAGGGAACCTGTGCCACTCTGCACAGGTGATCTGTGATGTCCACTGCAACTATTTGTTGAAGTGCATCAGGAATTACCTGCTCTTCAGCACCAGGTCACTCCTCACCGTAGTTGCACTGGCTCCTGTGTCTCTCAGAGCCTCCACCCTCTGTCCATTTATGGTCACTCACTGCCTGTACTTCTTAGTATTCTCAGGCACGAGGGTCCTCCGGACCATCTCACTGTCCCCTAATGAGACAAGGGTCATCTCAGCTGGCTCCCACCAACCTGGACCCAACTCCTCCCCAAGAGCTACACTAACCAGCCCCTGTGACTGAGCACCAGTTGGTGCCAGTGTCCCCTTGGGACATTTGGGGTCCCCCCTTATATGACTCACCTGATCACATGCAAAGTGACTTGCGGGGACCCTTCTCTGCACGTTTCACTGTAGAGGTCCATGGTTTCTTTTCTACTGGGGGCTGAGAATCCTTACCCTGGGAACTAGGTTGAGGCCCTTTAGAGAACTTCCCCTGTTTACCCTTGCTTCCCCACTTCTTCTGATGGGGACCCTGCCCACCTTGGCATGGCCTCCCCCATATCTCTTCTGGACCCTGGTGCTCTCCCCCCGGATCGCTTCGTGTGCAAGCTTTCTGGGGTCAGTCAGCCTGCTGTCAATTAGGTACTCACGCAGCTCTGGAAAACAAAGACTGGACAAATGCTCCCAGGCAAATTGTACAGCTCCTCCTTCACCCAACCATCCTGCAGAAAGAGTCAACACATTCCAACCAAGTTTGGGATTCCTTCTTTTTGTTGGACCTAAGCTTATCCATGTACTGCTCAGGGGGTGAGACCATATCCTGTGAGTAGGGCATTCTTCATAATAGAGTAGGTGAGCCCCTGAGGATCCACTAAGGATGTCAGAGTGTCCCTCCCTTCTACCTCAACGTGATTCCACAGACCCGCCCCCTCAATGTGCTTCAGGGACGATGTTCATGTGGAGAGCTGACTCATACCACTTAAACCACAGATATATAGCATTCTCCCTCTTGTAATCTTTCACTACGTCCTTTGGAATGTGCACCCTCCTTTCAGGCTGCACTGAGGTACTGCTGCCTCCATCTGTGCTAGAATGGCTCCTCTGATCTAGTTCCCTCAAACTAAGCTTATGAGCCAAGAGCAGCTTCTTCTCTTCTATGGCCATCTTCCTCTCTTC
Organism: Pleurodeles waltl; assembly: GCF_031143425.1. NCBI lineage: Eukaryota > Metazoa > Chordata > Amphibia > Caudata > Salamandridae > Pleurodeles > Pleurodeles waltl. The sequence continues at coordinate 394,541,802 of NC_090448.1, forward strand.
CATCTCCTTCTCCATTTTCATCCTTAACTTCTCTAAATCAATCGGTGAGCCCTCTCTGCCCGTCTGTCCTGCAACTCTTCAGGAATCAGTCCCTAGGACGACACACTGCTACCTGCCCTGAAGACCCTCCCCCAGGCAGAACATGCACATCCACTACACCATTGTGAACACTCTGTACCTCCTCATCCTCCTCTTCTGGGTGCCCCTCAGCCTCCTTGGCTGTCATCCAGGCTCTCAGTGCCTTTTGCAGCTCTTCCTTCCTGGTGGAGCTCTTAATGGGACAGGCAAGATCCTTACAAAACTGCTTCAGTTGAGCCACTGTATACACCTCCAGTTTCTCCAACTCAGAAACAGCTTCCAGACACAGCTGATGCATCCCCAGATTGAGACATGATGCAAGGTTCACTCACAGATGCAAAGTTCCAAGGCAAAAGAGTTCCCAATGAGAAGTTCAAAAAACAACAAAGAGATCACCAAAAATATAGAAGCAGAAAAAATGGCCAAAAGAGAAAAAGCAAAATCATAAGACAAGTAGTACGTGGTCACGTAATGATCTGCACTGAGAACAGTAGTGTACATTTAATCACTGCATGTGAAGTACACATACAAGTCCAATCCCAACCGCTGATCACCAGTGTTAGAAATGGGGTCTCTGGTCGGCAGTCAGTTTGCACTCTGTCCAAGCAGAGACCCTCACTCTAGTCAGGGTAAAAGAAAAGCACATCTGGCTAACCCCCGCTCAACCCCTTGGTAGCTTGGCACGAGCTGAAAGGCTTATCCCCAGAAGCAATGTGTAAAGTATTTGTACCATCACACACACTAATAAAGTGAAAACACTACAAAATGGACACCAAACCACTTTAGAAAAATAAGTAATATTTATCTAAATCAAACAAGACCAAAACGACAAAAATCCGACATACACAAGTCAAGATATGAGTTTTAAAAAGAATAAGGCCCTCATCACAACCCTGGCGGTCGGTGATAAAGCAGCGGTAATACCACCAACAAGCCGGCAGTAAAAAAAATGGAATTATGACCACAGTGGAAACTGCCCACACAGACAGCCACTTTAACACACCGACCGCCACGGTGGTAGCAACAAGCACCATGGCGGTAACCGCCAACAGCCAGGTGGAAGACAATGTACCGCCCACAGTATTACAAGAGGACTATCTGCCACCTTTTCCGGAGCGGTACCAACGACATCAAAAGCACAGCGGAAACAGAACACAGAAGGTAAACGACTCACCTCTGGAGACTCAGGGAAGAACCACGCCGCCATGGAGCCCGAACTGCAGGTGTTCCCCAGGCTGGTCTACCTCCTCCTTGTCAAGGGTAGTGTGTCCTGCGGTCTAGGACCCGTCCCCACTAGCGTTTCCACAACGTCCACCCACAACTCCCATATGGTGTCACCAGTTATAATCCCTTCCTGTGCAAAGTGGTGCTCGCTGCACCCCCGTGTGGCAGAGCACATTGGGCTGTGAGGACAGGTCGATGGTGGTTACGCTGTAACACTATCATGCATCTCGTGGAGAATGAGACTTGAACCTTTAAAACTATCATTGCCAGTTCCATAGGGGCGGCGGCCATCTTTGGGTGTGGCCACTCTATAAATAGCAGCCACACCCTTCTGGGCACGCTCACTATTCTGCAGTCAGCTTTGGAGCTGGAGCGAGTTCTGCTCTGGGTTTTCTTTACTGTTTCTGGCAGAGCTTTTACGAGTAGGTCGTACTCGTTCAGGTAAGCTTTTCCTGGAGTGCTCGACGCTCGCCCTCTTTTGGATACGTTGTATCCTTGGTCTTTCGGAATTCCCAGGCGGCGCTTGAGATTCAGCTGTTCTGGTTTCCGGAATCAAGGGTGAGCGTTTTGTTTGTTCGCAAATTTTTCCATTAATACCTTTTCAGTTCTTAACGTTATTTATTGTTTTCTCAAAGGCAAAAGTGAAACATTGTATTATAGTTTATTTAACCTAAGCGCACAAAAGACTTTTAACCTTTGCTTCAGAGTTATTTCAAGGGGCCGCGATTTCCCGGCGTCTGCCCTCGGCTACAGTTTTCTTTATTATTTAAGATGAACGCCATTCCGTCCTAGTTTAGATTGTTTTAGGAGATTAGATCTTTTGACATATTTATAGTTTTTTAGGCCTTAGGCTGTTTATGAAACTCTTTGTTAGGAAAGTAATATAGATATATATCTCTTCATTTCAGTGAAATTGCATAGATTTGGACGGTGGTTGTTTTGAAATTTCATGCTTTTCCTCTATTGCACAGTTTGATGATGATAATCATTGTTTGTGTTGTATGATAGCAGTTGAGTCACTGCGTTTGTGTTTGCACTAACTTTTTGTCTTTCAAATCTCCCTCCTGCTGTTCCCTTCCTAATTCCCCTTCCCCTCAACTGGCATCTCCTAAACTTAGCGCTAACAAAGCATTCTGAGTTTGGTGCAGCCGGGAGGTGGGCAATCTTGTTCAGCGACCTGCAGATTCCGAGGAAAGGGTGGTCACGACAGAATAGTGAGCCCACAAATTTAATTTCCTCTTGATCTGCATGGGAGCTGCACAAGATGGCTACCCTAGATACTTTAATAAAAGTGATCACGTAAATGCAAAGGGATTTGGTAGAATCAAAGAATGCTACTGCTGATTTGGTTAATAAGGTGACTCAGTTGCAAATTAAGGTGGACGGAACCGGAGCCACACCTCAAACACGCCCAATGCGTGCCACGCCCACGAATATTGCTGTGAATGTACCTACGCAAATCCCATTAGCTGCACCAGAAATATTTTCGGGAGATGCCAGCAAGGTTCAAATATTTCTTACACAAGTAGAATTACACTTCACATGCCGACCTGCTGCATTCCCGGACTCACAATCCAGAATCGCATTTCTCATTTCTTGTTTGACTGGTGATGTAGCTACTTGGGCGGTTCCTTTAGTGCGGCAAGACCGTCCATTGTTTTATAATTGGCGTTTGTTTGTAGATGAGTTTGAGAAGGTTTTTGACAGGCGAGCAGTTACCATGTCTGCAGATAAAGAACTGTTAGAGTTATGGCAGGGTAACAAGGACCTAATCACATACCTATCTCATTTCAATCGGTTAGTGGTAGAAACCGCCTGGCCTGAGGAGAAGAGGTCAGCAATTTTTTTACCAAGGTTTGAAAGAGGAATTAAAAGATGTTCTGGCCCAAATCGATCCACAACCAAAAACCTGTACAGACTTGATAAACCTGACTCTCAGACTAGACCACAGAATTACAGAAAGAAAGGGAGACAAGAAAAGGCCAGAACAGGTCCCTTGGCACATGGATAAATATAAACACCCATCCTCGACAACCCCTATCCAAAGAAGAAAAAGATACAAGGCGTTGCAAGGGTCAATGTCTCTACTGTGGGAAAAAAGGCCACTTTGTAAGAGAATGCCAACTAAAACCCAAGAATAAGATGGATTCAAACACCAGTGCAAGACAAAAGGTTGCAACTCTGGAAACTCTTGAGGAAATCTGAAAAGCCCAAGAAATAAAAAAGGGGACCTCTTGGGTAGTTTTGCTATCCCTTCAGTCTGTTCTTGTACCAGTCATCACGTCAAACATATTCGAATCTCCGAAGAACTTATTGTCAAAGAAAGAAGACATTCTGTACAAATCCTATTAGACTCAGGAGCAACAGGGAACGTTGTAGATCTGCAAACTGCTCAGAAATTACAACTACCATGTGTCAAGAAAAAAGTACCTGAGACTATCCAAGCGGTAGATGGTTGTGCATTAGCGGGAGGTCCGGTCACCATGCACACCTCACTAATGCAAATGGTGTGTAGAGATGTCACAAATCAAGAACACTATGAAAAAATCCAATTTGATATGATTCAGGCTCCTCAATATGGGTTTATATTAGGTATGCCGTGGTTGGCATTGCACAATCCAATTATAGATCGGCAAAAGCAAACTTTACTTTTTTCTTCTTCACATTGCCAAGAACATTGTTCCCAAATAACAGGTGAAGATAAAAGAGGACCTCAACAATACCTAGCCACTCCTGCAGAGAAGGAAACAATTCTGCCAGAAATATATACCGAATACCTGGGAGTCTTCAGTGAAAAGGCGGCAAGTACCTTACTCCCCCATAGACCATACGACTGTCAGATTGATTTGACCCCTGGTGCCAATGTACCAAATTGTAGGATTTATGCACTATCCGAAAAAGAGAATCAGCATCTGCGTGAATATATTGATTAATGTCTGGCCAATAAGTTGATTAGGCCATCACAATCCCCAGCAGCTTCTCCGTTATTCTTCGTACCCAAGGCTAATGGTGAGTTAAGACCTTGCATTGACTACAGAGCACTGAATAAAATCACCATCAAAAACAAATACCCATTACCCCTCATAACGGTATTACTAGACCAAGTGAAAAAAGCAGTCATATACACCAAACTTGATTTGCGAGGGGCTTACCATCTGGTTCGGATACGTATGGGCGATGAGTGGAAGACAGCTTTTAAGACTCGGTATGGCTTATTTGAATACCTCATAATGCCATTCGGCTTATGTAATGCCCAAGCAGCGTTCCAGTATTTCCTAAATGTTGTTTTACGAGAATATCTAGATCTCTTCGTTATCGTCTATATTGATGACATTCTGATATACTCCAACTCTGAAAGCATCCACGAAGAACACGTAAAGACTGTTCTACAAACATTAAGAACCCATCATCTATACTGTAAGTTAAGTAAGTGCGAGTTCCATGTTAAAGAAGTAGAGTTTCTAGGAGTAATTGTGACACCCAATGGTATGCAAATGACTGAAAGGAAAATCTGAGCTGTGACATCATGGCCCACACCAAAATCTGTACGAGACATCCAATGTTTTCTAGGGTTTGCAAATTTTTACCGGTGTTTCATCTACCATTTTTCCCAGAAAGTAGCACCAATCACGAAACTGCTACGCAAAAAAATCCAACTTCCAATGGTCCAAAGACACAGAGGAAGCATTTCAAGATTTAAAAAAGGCCTTTACCTCCGCCCCCATCTTAGCTAATCCCAATACTACAGAACCATTCATAGTAGAAATGGATGCTTCAGATGTCGCGATAGGTGCCATTCTCTCTCAACATCATTCAACTACAGGACAGTTACAGCCTATTGCTTATATGTCAAGGCAATTAAATGAAGCAGAACAAAATTACACCATCGCAGAGAAAGAACTGCTAGCTATCCGTGATGCTTTCAAGGAATGGAGGCATTATCTGCTTGGAACAAAACACACAATAACTGTTTACTCCGACCATTGAAACCTACAGTTTATGAGTTCTGCCAGAGTGTTGTCTCCCAGACAATTAAGATGGATGCTATTCTTCGCAGAATTTGACTTCGTAGTGACGTTTAGACCAGGAACAGACAATCGAAAAGCGGATGCTCTTTCCAGGCAGGATTCGTCAATCATGCACGTGGAACAAAAACCTCTATTGATCATAACACCATCAAACGTTTTATGCGTGATAGCTGCAGAAAAATTCTTCGATCTTATCCGCAACCACTTCCACATCACTCAATGGCAAGGCTGGCTACAAGACGATGCCAAAAAATCCATTCTTCAAGGCTTACCCTTATATGACTCTCAAGTGTTCCTACCTACAGTAGAGTTGCAGCAAACAGCTTTTCATTGGTTACATAATCACCCTTCAGCAGGACACCCAGGTCCGCAAAAAACAGCCAAACTAATGAAAAGATACTTCTGGTGGCCTACTTTCTCCAAAGACTTAAAACAGATGTTATACTCATGCGAAGTATGTGCGAGGTGTAAAAGAGACCATAGTAAACCCAAAGGCTTGTTGATGTCACTTCCTGTTCCGAGTCTCCCTCGGGAGCATATTTCCATGGACTTCATTACTGGGCTTCCCAAGGTAAAACTTTTCACAGTCATCTTGGTAGTAATAGATAGTCTTACCAAGTATGATCATTATATTGCATGCAAAGGTCTTTCAACATCCAACGAATTAGCAAAAATACTCCTCCACAATGTCGTACGTCTTCATGGACTTCCGAGAATCATTCTATTCGATAGAGGAACTCAGTTTTCCGCACATTTCTTCCAAAAATGGTGCGAAAACCTACGGATTAACTCTACAATGTCCACTAGCTACCATCCTCAGACTGATGGCCAGACAGAAAGGGTAAATCAGACTCTAAAACAGTACTTACGATGCTATGCTACTGAATCATCGACCACTTGGCCAGATCTCCTATGGCTTCCAGAATTAGCTTCCAATAACTCCCATCATTCCTCCATCAACACTACACACTTTTTTGGTCTGTATGGTCGCCATCCACACACTTTACCGGTCAAACAGCCTTTACCGTCTGACACCACATCAGCAGTCCAAAACATGCTATGTCATATGCAAAAAATACATTTACAATTACAAACCAATCTGCAGCAAGTGAAGACAAAATACAAAATACAGTACGACAAAAGGCATCGCCCTGGTCCTACCTATAAAGAAAAAGATACGGTCTGGTAATCTACTAAGAACTTTGTTTTAAAAAAAAAAATATGTTCCATCTGAAGCTTATTGGTCCCTATAGTATCCTCCGTCAGGTCAACCCAGTGACATATAAGTTGAAACTACCACCCTCTTTGAGAATCCACCCAGTGTTTCATACCTCCTTACTGAAACCTGCTCACCCTTCCAGCGCACAACGACCCGTGCCACTTCTGGTTCACGGTCAATGGGAGTACGAGGTACGCTCCATCCTGGATTTCCATTTTCGTGAATCCTCTCTATGGTACCTGGTGTCCTGGAAAGGTTACGGACCCAAAAATGACTCGTGGGAACCTGCGGCCAACGTCCACGCACCCCGTCTGGTGCGCCATTTCCACCTCCTTCATCCAGACAAGCCGGGCCCTGGACCTCGTTTGGGAGAGAGGTGTGATGTCAAGGATAGGGTGTCCTGCGGTCTAGGACCCGTCCCCACTAGCGTTTCCACAACGTCCACCCACAACTCCCATATGGTGTCACCAGTTATAATTCCTTGCTGTGTAAAGTCGCGGTCGCTGCACCCCGTGTGGCAGAGCACATTGGGCTGCGAGGACAGGTCGATGGTGGTTACGCTGTAACACTATCATGCGTCTCGTGGAGAATGAGACTTGAACCTTTAAAACTATCATTCCCAGTTCCAAAGGGTTCGGTGGCCATCTTTGGATGTGGCCGCTCTTTAAATAGCAGTCACACCTTTCTGGGCTCGCTCACTATTCTGCAGTCAGCTTTGGAGCTGGAGCGAGTTCTGCTCTGCGTTTTCTTTGCTGTTTCCGGCAGAGCTTTTACGAGTAGGTCGTACTCGTTCAAGTAAGCTTTTCCTGGAGTGCTCGACACTCGCCCTCTTTTGGATACGTTGTATCCTTGGTCTTTCGGAATTCCCAGGCGGCGCTTGAGATTCAGCTGTTCTGGTTTCCGGAATCAAGGGTGAGCGTTTTGTTTGTTCGTGAATTTTTCCATTAATACCGTTTCAGTTCTTAACGTTATTTATTGTTTTCTCAAAGCAAAAGTGAAACATTGTATTATAGTTTATTTAACCTAAGCGCACGAAAGACTTTTAACCTTTGCTTCAGAGTTATTTCAAGGGGCCGCGATTTCCCGGCGTCTTCCCTCAGCTACAGTTTTCTTTATTATTTAAGACAAAGACCGTTCCGTCCTAGTTTAGATTGTTTTAGGAGATTAGATCTTTCAACATATTTATAGTTTTTTAGGGCTTAGGCTGTTTATGAAACTCTTTGTTAGGAAAGTAATATAGATATATGTATATCTCTTCATTTCAGTGAAATTGCTTAGATTTGGACGGTGGTTGTTATGAACTTTCGAGCATTTCCTCTATTGCACAGTTTGATGATGATAATCATTGTTTGTGTTGTATGATAGCAGTTGAGTCACTGCGTTTGTGTTGGCACTAACTTTTTGTCTTTCAGATCTCCCTCCTGCTGTTCCCTTCCTAATTCCCCTTCCCCTCACCTGGCATCTCCTAAGCTCAGAGCTAACAAAGCATTCTGAGTTTGGTGCTGCCGGGAGGTGGGCAATCTTGTTCAGCGACCCGCAGATTCCAAGGAAAGGGTGATCACGACACTCCTACACCAGAAATACCAAAGCAGGCGAAGACGTCCACGGTGAGTACTGCCGCCTAGCACACAGAGGAGGGGGGAGAAAACAGAAAGTGACACACACACGCAACACGCAACACCTCCACCCCCAACACCATACACACAGACCTATGCAACAACATTACACATCCACCCCGTAGCCCTCAGGAATAATGCAAGGACAAAAGGAAGTGATTGAATTGAGTGTAATAAGATCAAATACTAGAAATACGTCTTCAAAATGCAAAACAGTATTTACATATATACAAATGGAGGGACACTGCCCAATTCATAATTACCGTGGGCCACAGGGCCACATCACATAGGCCAAGGCCCCACTTGACTCCTGCATCAACACTGAGAGAACACTGCAAGGGCATCAGGTCGAAAATACACAGGCACCTCAGGGGGATGGGGAACAGGGGGCACCTCAGCCTGAAGATGGTACAATACCACTTGTCCTGGAGGGGGCAACATGCCCACTGCTTGTGACTGGGGAGTGCAAAGCCACAGACTCTCTAGTGGGTAGTTTGCCCACTGCTTGGTTCTGGGGCGTGCAAAGCCACATTCTCTCAAGTGGGTGGTTTGCCCACTGCTTGGTCCTGGGGAGTGCAAAGCCACAGACTCTCTAGTGGGTGGTTTTCCTTCTGCTTGGTCCTGGGGAGTGCAAGGCCACAGTCTCTCTAGTGGGTGGTTTGCCTACTGCTTGGTCCTGGGAAGTGCAAGGCCACAGTCTCTCAAGTGGGTGGTTTGCCCACTGGTTTGGAGGGGGCATTGTGCCCAATGTGCTTCATCCTGGAAAGGAGGAGTGAGTGGGTGTCTTCTTCCACTGGTTCTGGAGGGGGCCTGGTGCCCAGTGTGCTTCATCCTAGCAAGGAGGGGTGAGTGGATGGCATTTTCCACTGGTTCTGGAGGGGGCTTTATGCCCAGTATGCTTCATCTTGGCAAGGAGGGTGTGAGTGGATGGCTTCTTCCACTGGTTCTGCAGGGGTCTTTGTGCCCAGTGTGCTTCATCCTGGCAAGAAGAGGGTGAGTGGATGGCTTCTTCCACTAGTTCTGGAGGGGGCTTTGTGCCCAGTGTGCTTCATCCTGGCAAGGAGGGGGTGAGTGGATGGCTTCGTCCACTGGTTCTGGAGGCGGCCTGGTGCCCAGTGTGCTTCATCCTGGCAAGGAGGGGGTGAGTGGATGGCTTCTTCCACTGGTTCTGGAGGGAGGTTTGTGCCCTGTGATGTACATATTGGGGAGTGCAAGGTCACAGTCTCTCACCTGGGTGTCAGACCCACACGATGTGCAGTGGTCAGGATGCATTACAGTCCATGGCGCCAGGATTACACACTGCCCGCCGGCGGCGACAGCTACACAGTGATGGCAGTGCCGGTGCTGGTGTCGGTGCTGCAAATGGTGGGGGGAGGCTCAAGCCCTTCCCCTGCAGCCTCGGACGGCTGCCCACTGGGGCTGCTGCTGCTGGAGGCAGTGCTGACAGCAGTGCAGGTGGTGGTGTTGGTGTCAGGGCTGCCAATGGTGAGGGGAGGCTCCAGCCCTTCCCCTGCAGCCTCGGACGGCTGCCCACTGGGGCTGCTGCTGCTGGCGGCGGTGCTAGCAGTAGTGCAGGTGGCGGTGCTGGCGGTGGGGCTGGTGGCGGTGCTGGTGTTGGGGCTGCCAGTGGTGGGGGAGACGCCAGCCCTGCCCCTGCAGCTTCGGACGGCTACCCACTGGGGCTGCTGCTACTGGCGGCAGTGCTGGCAGCAGTGCAGGTGGTGGTGCAGGTGGCGGTGCTGGTGGAGGTGCTGGTGTTGGGGCTGCCAGAGGTGGAGGGAGGCTACAGCCCTTTCTCTGCAGCCTCGGACAGCTGCCCACTGGGACTGCTGCTGCTGCTGGCAGCGGTGCTGGCAGCAGTGAAGGTGGCTGTGCAGGTGACGGTGCTGGTGCCAGGGCTGCCAGTGGTGGGGGGAGGCTCCAGCCCCCCCCTTGCAGCCTCGGATGGCTGAAGCGCCATGGTTGGTGGCCTCCTGTCCTTCCTGCCTGCAGGGGCAGGCCCTTTGCCCTTGCCATCTGGTGGTGCCTCCTTGCCCTTCCCCTTGTAAGTTGGTGGTGCCTCCATGCCCTTCCCCTTGTAAGCTGATGGTGTCTCCTTGCCCTTGCCAGCTGGTGGTGCCTCCTTGACCTCGCCCTTGGCAGCTGGTGGTGCATCCCTGCCCTTGCCCTTGGCAGCTAGTGCAGGCACACTGCCAGTGCTGATGGGTGTTTCCTTGGAGACTCTCCCACCTGCAGTAGCTGCCGACACTACTGTGGCCGTGGACTGGGTGGCTGAGATGCTAGCCCAGGTTCTAACCACCCTGGCCCGACGTGAAGGATGGGGGGGTGAGGGGTAGGGAAGAGGTCAACGGCGGAGAGGAAAAGCTTCTTAGGGACACTGGGGCAGGAGGAGGGTGAAGGTTTGGGAGTGGAGGGAGAGGGAGTGGTTGTTGGAGGTGTCTGTCTGCTGTGTTTGGGTGCAGGTGCATGGGATGGATGCTGTTGTGAAGTGGATGGCTGTTGGGTGTCTGAGTGATTGCGTTTGTGTACTTTTGGAGGAGGGGGCGTGTGCATGGATGTGGGATGGTGACTGCCAGTGAGGGATGTGTATTGATAGGTGTGATGGTGATGGAGGCAGTGGATGTGGAAGTAGTGCATGCAGGTGTGAGTGGAGACGCTACTGGGAGGGAGGTGGATGACGAGGAGGAGGGGGACACAGTGGAGGCAGTGGATGTTGGTGTGTCTCCATCTGGATGGTGTTTGTGTGAGTTCCTGTGGGATGATGTGTGGTGCTTGTGTTTGTCTGAGCCAGTCCTGTGTGTTGTCTTGGGTGCATGCTGGTCTGAATGTGTGCTTGGGATAGGTTGGGGCTGAGGGGAATGGGACTGGGCAGAGGAAGTTGGAGGGGGGAGGCTAGAGACAGGAACAATGGCTGCCATCAGGTAGGAGCCCAGAGCCGGGATTGATCTCTGTTGGGCCACCATACCAGAGTGAATGCCCTCCAGGAATGCATTTGTTTGTTGCAAATGCCCTGCCGGCCCCTGGATGGCATTCACTGTGGTTGACTGCCCAACAGAGATGGATCTCAGGAGGTCAATAACCTTCTCACTCAGGGCAGCAGGGCTAACTGGGGCAGGGCCTGAGGTGTCTGGGGGAAGGAGATGCCCACCCTCCTGGGTGAGCGGGCACGGGAAACTCACTGAGGGGCTGCTGGCAAGGTGGTGCTGGTACGGAGGTGGCAGCTGTAGCTGTAGTTGGGGTGGGCACAGAGCTGTCCACCACCACTGGGGAGCTTCCATCGGAGGAGATATCACTTTCCGAACTGTCCCCTCCTGTCTCCGCCGTGGTGCTCCTCTCGCCCTCTGTCCCACTGGTGCCCTCACCGTCGGTGGATTCGGCCTCATGGGCCCTGTGGGATGCAGCTCCCTCCGTCGCCGGTGCCTCTGCTCCTCGCCCAGATCAGGCTAATGCACATAAGGACAGGATGACAAAAAGGGGGGGGGGAGAGACAGAGGATACACTTGGTCAATGGCAGCAACAACACCACCGTTGGTGTACACGACACACACACACACAGGGAACCTCCCTACGCACTAGGCAATGCACTACCAGTCACAATGCTAGTCACCAGGCCATGGACAGTAATATCAAATGCCAATTGCAGCATACCTGAGACCCACACAGCCCTGCCCAGTAGTGGATGCCCACTAGCTTGGTTGGAGGTGGAGTTCATCAGCCCCTGCCCAACATGGAACCTACCCTGCAATGTCCGGCCTGGCCTAGGGGCACCAACAGGCTCCCATCCCCCACCCGAAGGCCACTCCACCACACACAAGTAGTATAATGTGAAACTGTACTCACCCCCTTGTGGCTGCTGTGATACCCTCAAGCACCCATCCAGCTCAGGATAGGCCACCGCCAGTATGCGGAACATCAGGGGGGTCAGGGTTCGACAGGCACCCCTTCCTCATTGGGAGGCCATCCCCAGCTGGGCCTCCCCCGTCTTCCTTGCCCAGTGTCTCAGGTCCTCCCACTGTTTGGGGCAGTGGGTGCTCCGCCTGCCGTAGACCCTCAGGGTCTGCACATCCTTTGCGATGGCACGCCATATACCCTTTTTATGATTGGTGCTGACCTGCAGAGAAATACACATAGAAAAAAGGTGTCAGTCATACCGTCCGGCCTGTTACGCTCATGGCGCACCATATCCCTCCCATCCCCTTATGCACATACATTGCCCACCATACATGCAGCACGCTGCCCAGGACCCCTCAACCAACCCCCCCTTACACGAGGCCCTCATATACAGCACTCCATTCATTCATGACCCATGCATCGTGCTCGCAGTGTACTCACCTGTTGGTCTGGAGGCCCAAACAGCATTCGGTACTGGGGTAGGAGCCCATCCATCAGTCTCTCCAACTCCGCAGCGGTGAAGGCAGGGGCCCTTTCCCCAGTGACACGAGCCATGATCGGTTCCAGACACAGGTCACAACAGCTCATGCAGTGTAGGTCCTCTCCTGTTGAATGTCAGGTAGCAAGTGAGTGAACAGATACAAAATGGTGGTCACATCTGCGGCGGTGCGTACCGTCACCGCCGGCGTACATCACCATTGGCTACTGTAACCCATAGGGCCCAATGACAACCATTGAGGAATTGCACGGCGGTACTCGACCGCCTCCCGCAACAGCACACACTGTCAGCAGCATAACCTCATTTCCACATGCCCATCCACACAGGACAGGCGGATGCCATTTAAGGGGGGGCCCGCAGGCCATGGCACCTAACTGTGTCACAGCAGACATAGGCACCATTTGGGCCTATACAACAAAATACTGTTTTAGTCACAACATGCAATGCACTGTACCTTTTGGAAATGTTGAATACTGGCCTGATGCTCATCATTTTGCCCCCTAGATTGCAACCGCTGCAGATGAATAGGAGATGGAGACATCCCCCTGTGTACAGGCCCCTGCTGGACCTAGCAACAATGGAGGACAGGCACATTATCCTCACCTACAGACTTGACAGGGCCACAATCCAAGAGCTGTGAGCACAATTGGAGCCAGACCTGATCTCTGCTATCCGTCACCCCACTGGGATTCCCCCCTCTTGTGCAAGTCCTATCTGTGCTCCATTTTTTGGCAACTGGTTCTTTCAAAGTGACAGTGGGCTTGGCAGCAGGAATGTCACAGCCAATGTTCTCAATAGTGCTAACAAGAGTGTTGTCAGTCCTGATGAAACACATGTGCAGCCACATTGTTTTCCCCCAGGTGGAGGATTTGGACGCAGTGAAAGCTGACTTCTATGCAATGGGACATATCTCCAACATCATTGGGGCAATTGATCGTACACATATTGCATTTGTCCCCTCCCACACCCCCTAAGAGAAATGAACAGGTGTTCAGGAATTGAAAGAACTTACACTCCATGAATGTGCAGATAGTGTGCCTGGCGGACTAGTACATCTCCCATGTCAATGCAAAGTATCCTGGGTCTGTGCATGATGCCTTTATCCTGAGGAATAGCAGCATCCCATATGTGATGGCTCAACTCCAGAGGCACCGGGTGTGGCTAATAGGTGAGCCCATGGTCCCCACCCAGTATACGTTGGTGTATGGGTATGGGGTTGGTCCTAAGGGTTAGTGTCTGGCTAACAGGCATCCTTCGATATTTGCCGGTGACTCTGGTTACTCCAACCTATCATGGCGCCTGACCTCAGTGAGGAATCCCAGGACAAGGGCAGAGGAATGTTACAATGAGGTACATGGGTGAACAAGAAGAATTATAGAGCAAACGTTCGGCCTCCTGAAGGCCAGGTTTTGGTGCCTCTATCTAACAGGTGGTTCCCCGTGCTACTCACCCAAGAAGGTCTGCCAGATCATCGTGGCATGTTGTATGTTGCACAACCTTGCCTTACGTCGCCAGGTGCCTTTTCTGCAGGTGGATGAGGCTGGAGATGGGAGTGTGGCAGCAGTGGAGCCTGTGGACAGTGACGAAGAGGAGGCAGAGGATGAGGATGTGGACAATAGAACATCAATCATACAACAGTACTTCCAGTGACACAAAGGTAAGACACTGTAACTTCACCTTCCATTACAGTTTTGTATTTGAAATTGTCACTGGCAGGCTGATATTCCCACTACTATGGCCACTCACTCTACCCTTTGACATGTCTATTTACAGATATATGTGCCCCACTCTGGCTCCTGGTGTATTGACTGCAGCCATCTGTAGGAGGCTGGACTGGCTTGTAGTGAGTACCTAGGGGTACTTGCACCTTGCACCAGGCCCAGTTATCCCTTATTAGTGTATAGGGTGTCTAGCAGCATAGGCTGATAGATAATGGTAGCTTAGCAGAGCAGCTTAGGCTGAACTAGGAGACGAGTGAAGCTCCTACAGTACCACTTAGTGTCATATGCACAATATCATAAGAAAACACAATACACAGTTATACTAAAAATAAAGGTACTTTATTTTTATGACAATATGCCAAAGTATCTCAGAGTGTACCCTCAGTGAGAGGATAGGAAATATACACAAGATATATATACACAATACCAAAAATATGCAGTATAGTCTTAGAAAACAGTGCAAACAATGTATAGTTACAATAGGATGCAATGGGGACACATAGGGATATGGGCAACACAAACCATATACTCCAAAAGTGGAATGCGAACCACGAATGGACCCCAAACCTATGTGACCTTGTAGAGGGTCGCTGGGACTATTAGAAAATAGTGAGGGTTAGAAAAATAGCCCACCCCAAGACCCTGAAAAGTGAGTGCAAAGTGCACTAAAGTTCCCCCAAGGACAAAGAAGTCGTGATAGAGGAATACTGCAGGAAAGACACAAACCAGCAATGCAACAACGATGGATTTCCAGTCGAGGGTACCTGTGGAACAAGGGGACCAAGTCCAAAAGTCACAAGCAAGTCGGAGATGGGCAGATGCCCAGGAAATGCCAGCTGTGGGTGCAAAGAAGCTTCTACTGGACAGAAGAAGCTAAGGTTTCTGCAGGAACGACAAGGGCTAGAGACTTCCCCTTTGGAGGACGGATCCCACACGCCGTGGAGAGTCGTGCAGAAGTGTTTTCCCGCCGAAAGAATGCCAACAAGCCTTGCTAGCTGCAAATCATGCGGTTAGCGTTTTTGGATGCTGCTGTGGCCCAGGAAGGACCAGGATGTCGCAAATTGCGCCAGGAGGTAGAGGGGACGTCGAGCAAGACAAGGAGACCTCTTAGCAGCAGGTAGCACCCAGAGAAGTGCCAGAAACAGGCACTACGAGGATGCGTGAAACGGTGCTCACCCGAAGTTACACAAAGGAGTCCCACGTCGCCGGAGACCAACTTAGAAAGTCGTGCAATGCAGGTTAGAGTGCCGTGGACCCAGGCTTGGCTGTGCACAAAGGATTTCCGCCGGAAGTGCACAGGGGCCGGAGTAGCTGCAAAAGTCGCGGTTCCCAGTAATGCAGTCTGGCGTGGGGAGGCAAGGACTTACCTCCACCAAACTTGGACTGAAGAGTCACTGGACTGTGGGAGTCACTTGGACAGAGTTGCTGGATTCGAGGGACCTCGCTCGTCGTGAGGAGACCCAAGGGACCGGTAATGCCGCTTTTTGGTGCCTGCGGTTGCAGGGGGAAGATTCCGTCGACCCACGGGACATTTCTTCGGAGCTTCTGGTGCAGAGAGGAGGCAGACTACCCCCACAGCATGCACAAGCAGGAAAACAGTCGAGAAGGCGGCAGGATCAGCGTTACAGAGTTGCAGTAGTCGTCTTTGCTACTATGTTGCAGTTTTGCAGGCTTCCAGCGCGGTCAGCGGTCGATTCCTTATCAGAAGGTGAAGAGAGAGATGCAGAGGAACTCGGCTGAGCTCATGCATTCGTTATCTAAAGTTTCCCCAGAGACAGAGACCCTAAATAGCCAGAAAAGAGGGTTTGGCTACCTAGGAGAGAGGATAGGCTACTAACACCTGAAGGAGCCTATCAGCAGGAGTCTCTGACGTCACCTGGTGTCACTGGCCACTCAGAGCAGTCCAGTGTGCCAGCAGCACCTCTGTTTCCAAGATGGCAGAGGTCTGGAGCACACTGGAGGAGCTCTGGACACCTCCCAGGGGAGGTGCAGGTCAGGGGAGTGGTCACTCCCCTTTCCTTTGTCCAGTTTCGCGCCAGAGCAGGGCTAAGGGGTCCCCTGAACCGGTGTAGACTGGCTTATGCAGAATTGGGCACATCTGTGCCCAAGAAAGCATTTCCAGAGGCTGGGGGAGGCTACTCCTCCCCTGCCTTCACGCCATTTTCCAAAGGGAGAGGGTGTAACACCCTCTCTCAGAGGAAGTCCTTTGTTCTGCCATCCTGGGACAAGCCTGGCTTGACCCCAGGAGGGCAGAAGCCTGTCTGAGGGGTTGGCAGCAGCTGCAGTGAAACCCCAGGAAAGGCAGTTTGGCAGTACCAGGGTCTGTGCTACAGACCACTGGGATCATGGGATTGTGCCAACTATGCCAGGATGGCATAGAGGGGGCAATTCCATGATCATAGACATGTTACATGGCCATATTCGGAGTTACCATTGTGAAGCTACATATAGGTAGTGACCTATATGTAGTGCACACGTGTAATGGTGTCCCCGCACTCACAAAGTCCGGGGAATTGGCCCTGAACAATGTGGGGGCACCTTGGCTAGTGCCAGGGGGCCCTCACACTAAGTAACTTTGCACCTAACCTTTACCAGGTAAAGGTTAGACATATAGGTGACTTATAAGTTACTTAAGTGCAGTGTAAAATGGCTGTGAAATAACGTGTGCATTAATTCACTCAGGCTGCAGTGGCAGGCCTGTGTAAGAATTGTCAGAGCTCCCTATGGGTGGCAAAAGAAATGCTGCAGCCCATAGGGATCTCCTGGAACCCCAATACCCTGGGTACCTCAGTACCATATACTAGGGAATTATAAGGGTGTTCCAGTAAGCCAATGTAAATTGGTAAAATTGGTCACTAGCCTGTTAGTGACAATTTGGAAAGAAATGAGAGAGCATAACCACTGAGGTTCTGGTTAGCAGAGCCTCAGTGAGACAGTTAGTCACTACACAGGTAACACATTCAGGCACACGTATGAGCACTGGGGCCCTGGGTGACAGGGTCCCAGTGACACATACAACTAAAACAACATATATACAGTGAAAAATGGGGGTAACATGCCAGGCAAGATGGTACTTTCCTACACAACCCCCCCCCAAACGAAGGACAATAAGACTAGCCATGACCTGATGAGTCTTCATTGTCTAAGTGGAAATATCTGGAGAGTCCATCTGCATTGGAGTGGCTACTCCCAGGTCTATGTTCCACTGTATAGTCCATTCCCTGTAGGGATATGAACCACCTCAACAATTTAGGATTTTCACCTTTCATTTGTTTTAGCCAAAGTAGAGGTTTGTGGTCTGTCTGAACAATGAAGTGAGTGCCAAACAGGTATGGCCTCAACTTCTTCAGAGCCCAGACCACAGCAAAGGCCTCCCTCTCTATGGCAGACCAACGCTTTTCTCTAGGGGTCAACCTCCTACTAATAAAAGCAACAGGTTGATCCTGGCCCTCAGAATTAAGTTGTGATAGGACTTCCCCTACTCCTAATTCAGATGCATCAGTTTGGACATAGAATTTTTTAGAGTAACAAGGGCTTTTCAGGACAGGTGCAGAGCACATGGCCTGCTTTAGCTCCTCAAAAGCTTTCTGACAGTTTGTTGTCCATAATACCTTTTTAGGCATTTTCTTGGATGTGAGGTCATTAAGAGGGTCTGCAATGGAGCCATAGTTCTTAATGAACCTCCTGTAATACCCAGTGAGGCCTAGGAAGGCTCTCACCTGAGTCTGAGTAGTAGGGGGAACCCAATCAATAATTGTTTGGATTTTCCCCTGAAGTGGTGCAATCTGTTCCCCACCAACAAGGTGTCCCAGATAAACCACCTTACCCTGCCCTATCTGGCACTTTGAAGCCTTGATAGTGAGGCCTGCCTTTTGCAGGGCCTCCAAAACTTTCCATAGGTGGACCAGGTGATCATCCCAGCTGGAGCTAAAGACAGCTATATCGTCCAAATATGCTGCACTGAAAGCTTCCAGCCCTTGCAGGACTGTGTTCACCAACCTCTGAAAAGTGACAGGTGCATTTTTCAATCCAAAAGGCATTACTGTGAACTGGTAATGGCCACCAATGGTTGAAAATGCAGTTTTAGGTTTAGCATCTTCTGATAATTTGATCTGCCAATACCCTGCAGTCAAATCAAAAGTGCTTAGATACTTGGCAGATGCCAGTGTATCTATGAGCTCATCTGCCCTGGGTATAGGGTGAGCATCAGTTTTGGTTACCTGGTTGAGACCTCTATAATCTACACAAAACCGCATTTCCTTCTTTCCATCTTTGGAATGGGGTTTTGGTACAAGTACCACAGGAGAAGCCCATGGACTTTCAGAGTGCTCAACCACTCCTAGTTCTAGCATTTTCTGCACCTCTTGCTTTATGCAGTCCCTGACATGGTCAGGCTGCCTATAGATCTTACTTTTGACAGGTAAACTGTCTCCAGTATCTATAGTGTGCTCACACCAAGAAGTGGTACCTGGCACAGTAGAGAAGAGTTCAGAAAACTGACCCAGGAGATTTATGCAATGGTCTTTCTGCTCAGCAGTAAGACAATCAGCCAAAACTACACCCTCCACAAGAGCATCTTGTTCTGTGGAGGAGAAGAGATCAGGTAGAGGATCACTGTCTTCTTCCTGTCCCTCATCAGTTGCCATGAGCAGGGTGAGATCAGCCCTGTCATAGTAGGGTTTCAGGCGGTTGACATGGAGCACCCTAAGGGGACTCCTGGCAGTACCTAAGTCAACTAAATAGGTGACTTCACCCTTTTTCTCAACAATTGTGTGGGGACCACTCCATTTATCTTGGAGTGCTCTTGGGGCCACAGGCTCCAAGACCCACACTTTCTGCCCTGGTTTGTACTGAACCAAAACAGCCTTCTGATCATGCCATTGCTTCTGGAGCTCTTGGCTGGCCTGAAGGTTTTTACTGGCCTTTTTCATATACTCAGCCATCCTTGATCTGAGGCCAAGTACATAATCCACAATATCT
The DNA here is from genome assembly GCF_031143425.1 of Pleurodeles waltl. Taxonomy (NCBI): domain Eukaryota; kingdom Metazoa; phylum Chordata; class Amphibia; order Caudata; family Salamandridae; genus Pleurodeles; species Pleurodeles waltl. Next base: position 394,561,058 of record NC_090448.1, read on the forward strand.
TGTTTTGGAGCTTTTAATGGTTGTTCCCAACCCTCCTTGACAAGTGTTAGTGGACCCCTAACAGGGTGACCAAAGAGGAGTTCAAAGGGGCTGAAGCCCACTCCTTTCTGGGGTACCTCCCTGTAGGCAAAAAGGAGGCATGGTAACAGGATATCCCATCACCTGCGGAGTTTTTCAGGGAGACCCATAATCATGCCTTTGAGAGTTTTGTTAAATCTCTCCACCAGTCCATTTGTTTGTGGATGATAGGGTGTAGTGAACTTGTAAGTTAGACCACACTCCTTCCACATGGCCTTTAAGTATGCAGACATGAAATTGCTTCCCCTGTCTGATACTACTTCCTTTGGGAAGCCCACCCTAGAAAATATTCCCAGGAGGGCCTTTGCCACTGCAGGTGCTGTAGTGGTCCTTAAAGGAATAGCTTCAGGATATCTTGTGGCATGGTCCACTACCACCAAGATAAACCTATTGCCTGAAGCAGTAGGAGGGTCAAGGGGGCCAACTATGTCAACCCCTACCCTTTCAAAGGGAACCCCAACCACAGGCAGTGGAATAAGGGGTGCCTTTGGAGTGCCACCTGTCTTGCCACTGGCTTGACAGGTTTCACAGGACTTATAAAATTCCTTTGTGTCCTCAGACATCCTAGGCCAATGAAACAAGGGAACAAGTCTGTCCCAAGTTTTCATTTGTCCCAGGTGTCCAGCTAGGGGAATGTCGTGGGCTAGAGTTAGGAGGAACTTTCTGTATTCCTTAGGAATCACTAACCTCCTGGCAGTTCCAGGTTTAGGATCCCTTGCTTCAGTGTACAAGAGGTTGTCCTCCCAGTAAACTCTGTGAGAGTCACTGACATCCCCATTAGCCTGTTTGACAGCTTGCTGTCTTAGACCCTCTAGTGTGGGACAGGTTTGCTGTGCCACACTCAGCTCCTCCCTGGCAGGCCCCCCTTCACCCAAAAGCTCAGCAGTGTCTGCTTCCAGCTCCTCTGGTGTAGGTTCTGCACAGGGTGGAAATTCTTCTTCCTCAGAAGTAGAATCCACTGTAGAGGGAGTGATAGTAGGAAGTGGTTTGCTTCTACTAGCCCTAGCTTTAGGGAGAACTTGGTCCATTGTTCCAGGATCCAAGCTTCCCTGTCCTTTTTGCTTTTTGGCCTGAGCCCTGGTTAAAGCAAAAATATGCCCTGGGATGCCCAGCATTGCTGCATGGGCCTCCAACTCCACATCTGACCAAGCTGATGTCTCCAAATCATTTCCTAGTAGACAGTCTACAGGTAAATCTGTGGCTACCACAACTTTCTTTGGACCAGTAACCCCCCCCAGTTGAGATTTACAACAGCCATGGGGTGGCTAAGTGTGTTGTTGTGAGCATCGGTTACTTGGTACTGGTGACCAAGTAGGTGTTGTTCAGGGTAGACCAGTTTCTCTATGACCATAGTCACACTGGCACCAGTGTCCCTGTAGGCCTGAACCTCAACACCATTTATTAGGGGTAGCTGCTTGTACTTATCCATATTAAGGGGACAAGCAACTAAGGTGGCTAAATCAATAGCCCCCTCAGAGACTAACACAGCCTCTGTGGTCTCCCTAACAAGACCAACCCCAACTAAGTTACCAATAGTGAGCCCAGCTACTCCCTTGGATTGGCTATTAGTAGGTTTGCTCCCACCACCACTGCTATTAGTAGGGACACTAGGTGTAGCAGTAGGGGTTGTAGTGGTAGGAGGCTTGGTGCTTTTCTTTGGACAACTGGGATCTGTTGTCCAATGGCCTTTTACTTTACATAAATAGCACCATGGTTTCTTTTCTTTGTTTTGATTAAAAGAGGATTTGGGCCCACCACCCCCACCAGAGTGTTTTTGTGGGCCTGATGAAGACTCATTTTTAGATTTGTCCCCACCCTTGTCAGAAGACTTACCATCCTTCTTTTTGTTGCCATCTTTGTCACCCCCTGTATGAACTTTTCTGTTCACCCTTGTTCTGACCCATTTGTCTGCCTTCTTTCCCAATTCTTGGGGAGAGGTCAGATCAGAGTCCACCAAGTACTGGTGCAACAAATAAGACACACAATTATTAAGAATATGCTCTCTCAGGATCAAGTTATACAGGCTGTTATAATCAGTAACTTTACTGCCATGTAACCACCCCTCCAAGGCCTTCACTGAATGGTCAATGAAATCAACCCAGTCTTGTGAAGACTCCTTTTTGGTCTCTCTGAACTTTATCCTGTACTGTTCAGTGGTTAAGCCATAACCATCCAGGAGTGCATTCTTAAGAACTGTAAAATTATTGCCATCACTTTCTTTCACAGTAAGGAGCCTATCCCTACCTTTTCCACTAAATGATAGCCATAGGATAGCAGCCCACTGCCTTTGAGGGACATCCTGTACAACACAGGCCCTCTCAAGTGCAGCAAACCACTTGTTAATGTCATCCCCCTCCTTATAAGGGGGAACTATCTTATGCATATTCCTGGAATCATGCTCTTTTGCAGGATGACTATGGGGAATACTGCTGCTGCCACCATGGGTTTCAAAACCCAACTTCTGTCTTTCCTTCTCTAGTTATAAAGACTGTCTATCCAAATCCAGCTGTTGCTTTTTAAGCTTCAGTCTGGTTTGTTCCACTCTCAACTTATTGAGTTCCCTTTCTAACAATCTGTCATCAGGGTTGGTGGGAGGGACATTTCTAGATACAGCGGTATGATGGGAATGAACAGAAGGAGACCTGTCCCTTACAGAGGGCACCCTAACAGCTTGGCTGACAGTGTAATGTGAGAGCACATCATCTGTATGATGTGACTCCACCTCAGTAACAACTATGCTAGACTGTCTAGTAATGGGCAGGCTCAGAAGTTTCTTTCCTGAATCTTTTCCTGGGGTAGTCCCTGGATCAGATTGGGAACCATTAGCTACTTTTTCAACAGATGGGGCACTTTTAGCCTTATCTTGTTCTCTAAGCATGTTTAGTAACAATTCCAAGGAAGGATTCTTCCCTACACTCAAACCTCTCTCTACACAGAGACTCCTTGCTCCTTTTCCAGCTAAGGTGGTCATATGCAAGTTTGGACAGATCAACATTTTGGCCTGTGCCAGACATTTTTAGAGAGAGTTAAAGTGATAGAAAAAGAGAAAAAAGTTTTCAGAATTTTTAGAAAGACAGAAAAAAACTTGTAAAACTTTTTAGAACTTTTTAGAAAGTTTAGAAGTACTTTTCAGCACTTAGAAAAGAGTGAAAAGAGGAAATGCAAAACTTTTTGGTTATGTGTATATACACTGAACTTGTTTTGTATATTTTTCTCTTATGAAAAGTACAATGACAAGAGTGGTAAGTAGTCTCAAAGCACTTATCCCACAGCTGCACAACCAATGTAGGAGGCTGGACTGGCTTGTAGTGAGTACCTAGGGGTACTTGCACCTTGCACCAGGCCCAGTTATCCCTTATTAGTGTATAGGGTGTCTAGCAGCATAGGCTGATAGATAATGGTAGCTTAGCAGAGCAGCTTAGGCTGAACTAGGAGACGAGTGAAGCTCCTACAGTACCACTTAGTGTCAAATGCACAATATCATAAGAAAACACAATACACAGTTATACTAAAAATAAAGGTACTTTATTTTTATGACAATATGCCAAAGTATCTCAGAGTGTACCCTCAGTGAGAGGATAGGAAATATACACAAGATATATATACACAATACCAAAAATATGCAGTATAGTCTTAGAAAACAGTGCAACCAATGTATAGTTACAATAGGATGCAATGGGGACACATAGGGATAGGGGCAACACAAACCATATACTCCAAAAGTGGAATGCGAACCACGAATGGACCCCAAACCTATGTGACCTTGTAGAGGGTCGCTGGGACTATTAGAAAATAGTGAGGGTTAGAAAAATAGCCCACCCCAAGACCCTGAAAAGTGAGTGCAAAGTGCACTAAAGTTCCCCCAAGGACAAAGAAGTTGTGATAGAGGAATACTGCAGGAAAGACACAAACCAGCAATGCAACAACAATGGATTTCCAGTTGAGGGTACCTGTGGAACAAGGGGACCAAGTCCAAAAGTCACAAGCAAGTCGGAGATGGGCAGATGCCCAGGAAATGCCAGCTGTGGGTGCAAAGAAGCTTCTACTGGACAGAAGAAGCTAAGGTTTCTGCAGGAACGACAAGGGCTAGAGACTTCCCCTTTGGAGGACGGATTCCCCACGCCGTGGAGAGTTGTGCAGAAGTATTTTCCTGCCGAAAGAATGCCTACAAGCCTTGCTAGCTGCAAATCGTGCGGTTAGCGTTTTTGGATGCTCCTGTGGCCCAGGAAGGACCAAGATGCCGCAAATTGCGCCAGGAGGTAGAGGGGACGTCAAGCAAGAGAAGGAGCCCTCTTAGCAGCAGGTAGCACCCAGAGAAATGCCAGAAACAGGCACTATGAGGATGCGTGAAATGGTGCTCACCCAAAGTTACACAAAGGAGTCCCACGTCGCCGGAGACCAACTTAGAAAGTCGCGCAATGCAGGTTAGAGTGCCGTGGACCCAGGCTTGGCTGTGCACAAAGGATTTCCACCGGAAGTGCACAGGGGCCGGAGTAGCTGCAAAAGTCGCGGTTCCCAGCAATGCAGTCTGGCGTGGGGAGGCAAGGACTTACCTCCACCAAACTTGAACTGAAGAGTCACTGGACTGTGGGAGTCACTTGGACAGAGTTGCTGGATTCGAGGGACCTCGCTCGTCGTGCTGAGAGGAGACCCAATGGACCGGTAATGCAGCTTTTTGGTGCCTGCGGTTGCAGGGGGAAGATTCCGTCGACCCACAGGAGATTTCTTCGGAGCTTCTAGTGCAGAGAGGAGGCAGACTACCCCCACAGCATGCACCACCAGGAAAACAGTCGAGAAGGCGGCAGGATCAGCGTTACAGAGTTGCAGTAGTCGTCTTAGCTACTATGTTGCAGTTTTGCAGGCTTCCAGCGCGGTCAGCAGTCGATTCCTTGGCAGAAGGTGAAGAGAGAGACGCAGAGGAACTCGGATGAGCTCTTGCATTCGTTATCTAAAGTTTCCCCAGAGACAGAGATCCTAAATAGCCAGAAAAGAGGGTTTGGCTACCTAGGAGAGAGGATAGGCTAGCAACACCTGAAGGAGCCTATCAGAAGGAGTCTCTGATGTCACCTGGTGGCACTGGCCACTCAGAGCAGTCCAGTGTGCCAGCAGCACCTCTGTTTCCAAGATGGCAGAGGTCTGGAGCACACTGGAGGAGCTCTGGACACCTCCCAGGGGTGGTGCAGGTCAGGGGAGTGGTCACTCCCCTTTCCTTTGTCCAGTTTCGCGCCAGAGCAGGGCTAAGGGGTCCCCTGAACCGGTGTAGACTGGCTTATGCAGAATTGGGCACATCTGTGCCCAAGAAAGCATTTCCAGAGGCTGGGGGAGGCTACTCCTCCCCTGCCTTCACACCATTTTCCAAAGGGAGAGGGTGTAACACCCTCTCTCAGAGGAAGTCCTTTGTTCTGCCATCCTGGGACAAGCCTGGCTTGACCCCAGGAGGGCAGAAGCCTGTCTGAGGGGTTGGCAGCAGCAGCAGCTGCAGTGAAACCCCAGGAAAGGCAGTTTGGCAGTACCAGGGTCTGTGCTACAGACCACTGGGATCATGGGATTGTGCCAACTATGCCAGGATGGCATAGAGGGGGCAATTCCATGATCATAGACATGTTACATGGCCATATTCGGAGTTACCATTGTGAAGCTACTTATAGGTAGTGACCTATATGTAGTGCACGCGCGTAATGGTGTCCCCGCACTCACAAAGTCCGGGGAATTGGCCCTGAACAATGTGGGGGCACCTTGGCTAGTGCCAGGGTGCCCTCACACTAAGTAACTTTGCACCTAACCTTTACCAGGTAAAGGTTAGACATATAGGTGACTTATAAGTTACTTAAGTGCAGTGTAAAATGGCTGTGAAATAACGTGTGCGTTATTTCACTCAGGCTGCAGTGGCAGGCCTGTGTAAGAATTGTCAGAGCTCCCTATGGGTGGCAAAAGAAATGCTGCAGCCCATAGGGATCTCCTGGAACCCCAATACCCTGGGTACCTCAGTACCATATACTAGGGAATTATAAGGGTGTTCCAGTAAGCCAATGTAAATTGGTAAAATTGGTCACTAGCCTGTTAGTGACAATTTGGAAAGAAATGAGAGAGCATAACCACTGAGGTTCTGGTTAGCAGAGCCTCAGTGAGACAGTTAGTCACTACACAGGTAACACATTCAGGCACACTTATGAGCACTGGGGCCCTGGGTGACAGGGTCCCAGTGACACATACAACTAAAATAACATATATACAGTGAAAAATGGGGGTAACATGCCAGGCAAGATGGTACTTTCCTACACCATCTACAGGTCATACCTATGTATACATTACTGTACAGTTGAATTGCAATGTCTACAGATTTTTAAACAAATACAAAGTTCAATCAATTTACGGACTCAATACTTGTATTTTTTACAAGGGTGTTTATTTATGTGCTTATAAGTGGATGGGGTATTGCTATAGGCTGGGGGGTGGTGGAGGAGAGTCCAGGTAAGAGTTCCAGTCTATTTGTATGACAGTGCATTGTCCAAGGGGGCACAGGAAGGGGAGCAATGGCAGTTCAAAGTGAAGAGGGTGGCAGAGTGGGACACAAGGGTGACAATCAGGAGAGTCTTATTTCCTGGCGGGGTCTTGGCAGTGTTCTCTGGCTTCTGCTTGGATCGCAGGGACCGTTTGCGGGATGGTTCTCCTTCTGCAGGGGGTGGGGTGCTGGTGGCCTGTTGTTCCTGTGGCAGGGGCTCCTGTCCACTAGCGTCAGCGGAGGTGGAGGGCTGTTCATCGATGTGGCTAGTGTCAGGGGCCCGCTGGTGTGCCACTGCCTCCCTCATGGTGTTGGCCTGTCTGCCAGCACCCCTGCAATGGTGACCATAGTGGTGTGGATGTCCCTCAGGTCCTCCCTGATCCGCAGGTACTGTCCCTCCTGCAGCAGCTGGGTCTCCTGCAACTTGTCCAGTATCTGGCCCATCGTCTCCTGGGAATGGTGGTATACTTCCAGGATGTTGGTGAGTGCCTCGTGGAGAGTCGGTTCCCTGGGCCTATCCTCCCCCTGTCGCACAGCAGTCCTCCCAGCTTTCCTGTTGTCCTGTACCTCTTTCTCCTAAACCATGTGCCCACTGCCACTGACCCCAGGTCCCTGATCATCCTGTGTTTTTGGGGTAGTGGGAACACGGAATACTGAGGAGGCGTAACCCTGAAGCCATCTTGGGCCTCTTCAATCCATTTACAGCCACTCCCTGCCCCTTCAGCTAAGTCTTGCAGCTTTCTACTTTCTCCCTTTGTGAAGCTTTTTCGTTTTTCCCTTCCTCTCTCTTTCCCATATGTGTCTTTTGCTTGCAGCAAATGCTTTAGGCAGAAGAATAAGTCCCGGCCCTCAAAAATAAGTGCCGGTGCTCAGCACCGGAAACAACAAGCACAAATTAAACACTGGTCTGATTTCATTTTTCTACGTATATGTCTCCAGGCTGCAGGGATAATGCGTAGTGCAGGGTCACTAAGCCATGGAGCTATCTTTTTATGAGCGTACATGATTGGAAGGTCCTAATTATTATTTACGAGTGTACGTTCTACTCTCATCCAGGTTGGAGGTGGTTCCATACAGGGTGGGAAGTAAATCCGTTGTGAGAGTACATGTGCATGGCAGTAAGTACCTATGTGTGCATTCATAACCCGCCGGCTGTTGTGCATGCGTGTTTTTTGTGGTCTCAGCTTGAGGTTTGTTTCATTCCATGTGAATGGTTGTGATATCTCCCACTGCCTTAGCCAGCATGGGTCACATTTGAAGTGGGAGCATGACAATGATACAGTTGTAGTGAGGAGCTACTGCCATTTTAAAAAACAGTTTTATTCTGCCTCACGCTGATAGGCTAAGGATTGATCGGCTTTGTGTCGTTTTTGGTCTTCAAATTTAATGGATTAAAGTTATCCTCGACTTTTTCCTTCAAGCCTCTGTTAAGTGTTATCTCTTAAAAGGATGAATAAGATTTCATGCAGCCAGCATTTGTTCCTATTCTTTTAATACATGGTGAGTTCTGTATGGCGATCGATAAAGGCCTCAAGTGACAATAGGAAATGCAGCGAGGAATGCGGACGTCCTTGCCACTCCCCTCTGTGGATTGGAAAATGCCTGCTATGAAGCCACTACAGCAGTGGCGGCTGGTGTTCAAGGGCTAAGGGGCTGCGCCCCTAGCCTTTTCTGGCCTCTCTAGGGAAGCATAAATTTAATTACATGATGAAAGTAAAACATTTTCTGCACATTTTCGGAGTGAAAGTTGTGCACTTTGAAAAGCCCCACTTTGCCTGAGTCAGTATGTGGCTGAAAGGTGCACAGTAGGGCTGACAGGGCTCAAAGCCCTTACGTTTTCTCAGAACGCAGTGACGTCCCTGGCTTATCTCCTCCTCCACCAGAAGCCCTGATTGTAAACAGCCTGGAGCGGTTTTTTTTCAGCCCAGGTTTCTGAAAACTTCATGTCACTTCGATATTATTCTCCACCCTTTCCTATTTACTCAAATGGTGGGGTGTGATCAGAATGGTCTACGTACCAGAGGTCAAATTTTATTAAAAGAATGTGGCATTGTGCAAAGAAAATCCCCAGTCTGTGGCAGAGAAATGGAATAAATACAATAAATAACTCCATCCAGGGCTCTCTGGACGACAGGAGTGTGATCTGAAGACCTCAAGTCATAAATATGCCAAAGACAACCCTGCACACAAGTAAGTTGGAGCTCTATCTTTTTTACAGACAATAAGAAAAGAATCTGTTCTCTCAGCTCTCCTCTCCTTTCACTGCCTCTGTAGGTGATTTCGTCTCTCAAAGGCAGTAATGGTTCCAGTAATTTATCATGGCTAGTTATTGTTTTATTTCTTCTGCAGACTAATGACGTGATATGTCATATTAAACATGTAATCTGCAGCTCAAATAAACGTGTACCTTTTATCACTGAAACTGCTGGATACTGGATGGGTGAGGCAATGTGTGTTTGTTTGAATGTGTTTGCAGGGCTTGACAGAGTGGCTGAGAAAATGTGGGTGTCTGTGTATAAGAGTTGTGTGAATGGCAGTGGATGACAATGTGGATGAGTAAATGGGTAGGTGACCAAAGGCAGTGGGTAAGTAGGTGAATGGAAATACGTGGGTAGTGAGGCTCTCTCACAAGGTGCAATTCCGTCTTGTATTTGTGCCCCACCACTGCTTTCAGTCACCAGCCACCACTGCACTACGGGTTACTTGTGCAGTTCTAGCAGCATGTAGCATTTTGACTTTGGAAGTACAGCTGTGACCAAGATCTTCTCTTTCAGTGATTCTTAATAGATAGGTAGCACCATCCTATGGAGTTAAGTGCTTTCCCAGCGGCAAGTGATACTGCAAGTGTCTCAGTCAGGCTGTCCCTAATTTGTCATAGTAGATGGAATACCGTTTGCATGTGATTCCGTGATGTACGAACTGGAATTAATCCTATCTGAGAATCATATATCAGCGAAGTTATAACTTTCCTTTATCTTGTGGCTAAGATTTTGGCCAAGACTTAGGGCCAGATGTACGAAGCCGTTTGAATGGTGCAAACTGCGAAAATCGCAGTTTGCGCCATGCAAACAGCCTAACGCGATGCTCATTCACAAATTGTGAGTCGGTACTGACTCGCAATTTGTGAATGCGACTCACAAATAGGAAGGGGTTTTCCCTTCCTATTTGCGACTCGCATCGCAATGCAGAATTGCTTTGTGACCGCGAATGCAGTCGCAAAGCAACTCGTAGTTACCACCAGTGTCACACTGGTGGTAACTCATTCGCAAAAGGGAAGGGGTCCCCATGGGACCCCTTCCCCTTTGTGAATGTGGGCATAAAGGTTTTTTCAGAACAAAAAAACAAATGGTTTCGTAATTTTTTTAATTTTGCAACTCGTTTTCCTTTAAGGAAAACAGGCTGCAAAATGAAAAATAAAAAAATGCTTTATTGAAAAAGCAGTCACAGACATGGAGGTCTGCTGACTTCAGCAGGCCACCATCCCTGTGAGTGCAGGGACTCGCTATGGGGTCGCAAAATGCGACCCACCTCATTAATATTGATGAGGTGGGTCTTTGCGACCCCATAGCGAGTCGCAGACGGTGTCTATTAGGGATAAGGGACCATAAGTGCGGTTCAATTCCATCTTTTAGAATGGATGTTATGATTGGCCTGTCTTATTCTCTGAAGACCTTGCACACCATAGGTACTAACTGTTCTTTGACTCTCTTGTAGAACTCATTGGGGGATCCATCTTTCCCTGCTGACTTATAAGTCCATAGGTCTCTTCTTGCTTGAGCAATTTCCTCTTTTGTAATGTAGTTCTTCCTTTTTGGGTGAACATGGACAGTCTGAGATGAGAATAGTACAATGCCTTATAGTAGGTTGCAACAGTTTCTATGATCTCTTGTTGGATGGGTTAGTAAGGCGCCTTTGCTGCATTTTATAGCATCTATCACTAATTGTGATTTTCTTTGCCACAGAAGGAATGCTAAGAACCTGCATGTCCTTTACCCTCTGTCAGAATGATAACGTTTCATTTTATAAGGGCCTTTTCTACCTGTAAAGTGAACAGTCTATTTCAAGGCAGCATCGTAGTGTGGGGGATGTGTTAGAGTGGAATTGGGTTGTCAGTTCTCTGACTGATGTCTCTAACATTTTCTGTTCTGTCTGCACTTGCCTCTGTTCAGTAACAGTGTCCCTCATTATTTGCCCACTCCAGCACACTTTCCCAGCTGCCCACAGTAACTATGTTGCCTCAGTTGACTGCACTATATTTCTCATTTCTCTGCAATGTGGGTCCTAGGGGTCTTTTTGTCTTCAGTGTATTTCTACCAGTTGGCTGGCATTTGGTCAAAGCCAACGGTGAGAAGGGTTACACGTCTTAAGTGCTATTTTCAGCAAACTAGTGAGTGGTCAGAGATTCCAGTGAGTGGTTGGAGAGGATAAACTGTGAACTTCCGATGTTAAGTATAGTCATGGTCGGTGGGAGGAAGTAGTCGCCAGATGTCAATAAGGCCATCGTCAATCAGGATGTCTTCCAAAATGGCTCACTTGTTGTTGTTCTTCCTGTCTGTCTCACCTGCTTTGTCTAGGACTAGGCTGGGTGCGAGGTTTGGTAATACACAATAATTCGAGTCTTCCCAAATTCTGTAATGAGCTTTGTTAGCTGTGAGAAAATTCCCCTCTAGGCTTGGCTGGGTGCTTAGAATGAGCCTATTATTCTGCTGGTGTTTAGAGTTTTCAGTTTCACTAATGTCTTCTGTCTGTGTCTGCTCACTGGCGGACTCATGCCACTCACATTAAGAGACGTTATTACAGTACATTTGGGATGGCCGATATTCCCAGAACCATGTCGGTCTTCCTAGCTGTATGGACTGTTAGGGAGGAATGTATTCAATGTCTAAAAGGTGGTGTCTCTCGGCTAGCGTTTGATCTTTTGGGGAGATTAAAGGAGCAATATGAGGAGGGAGTCTTTCAGCTCAAGTCTGTGGATAATTAACAACCTCTGCATCACTAAGTCTGAAGCCCCACCAACCCCAATGATGTGAGTCACACTAAATTATTTGTCTGCTTCATAGGAAAATATTTCAATATCCAGTGACCAGGTCCGACGACTGCAAGGCTTTAAAAGAATCTCCTTGTTTTGACACCAGTCCTTACAAATTTGTTGACTCGTCTGTGGGCACTCTCCAGCCACATAAATCGGTCTTTTGGAAGTACTACTGAATATCGACCCCTAGGACGTCTGCCTACAAGAACATTGTGGACAGTATATCGAGGGACAAAATAGTGAACGGCATATGCATATATGAAAGTAGAGGTTTACTAATCCTATTTCCACATCTATGTGCATTCAAAACACAAACACGCGTACATATACGTGGAAGTAATTATAGAAAATCTATATTTACTTACGTATCGATATTTCCAGTTCTATAATTTGTCGTTGAAATTCTTTGCCATTGATATTCTGATTTCATTATTCAGGGAACACACCGGATCTTTGTAGACTCATACAGTAATGGAGTCCCATACTCCAACATTTCAAGATGTGGGTGTCGGGTATTTTCAAAGTTTGGTAATGTCTGGTTTAGCCACATGCAGCCATTTATTACAGTTCAAATCAACATTAACATGCAGGAGAGCTATCTTAAGGTCCAAGAGGAGCCGCCAGCCCAACACCCACCAAGGGTAGGTAGCACCCTTTACTAGAAGGGGAAAACATCTTTACAGCTCCAGAACGTATCCATAAAGTCCCACCTAGCGCCAAGCAACGCAAACATGGTGGCGAGTCTCCCTCTCCCATCCTTCACAGCTTGTCCCATGTGACTTAAGTGCGGCCTAAATAATTTGGTAGAATTAATCTAAACTGATGCACAGCAGACTCGTGCCTCCCTTCAGTCCTGGTCTGACAGAGGACCCAAGTTTCGCCTTTACACCTTCAGCTGGTTGAATGAGTCTGGGATATTAACTACTATCATATGATAAACTTGTGACATTTTCTGGATCTTTATTTTTTAATTAAGACCTTGGCCTCCACTGGACTAAGGTCTGGAAGCTCTGCAGGCCCCACCTCATAAGGGGTGAGTGCATGACAGACCTGCAAGCATCAAACAAACTGACTAATGGAGGGTGCATTTCTCCTTTAAGTCGACAAATTATTTAAGCACAACGGCAGACATGATGTCACCCAATCGAGAGATGAAGCTGATCTCATCCTATTGTTTGAAGCCCCGCAGTTCAGTCACTTGGCAAATCCAATGTCCCGCCCACAGTGGGGTTTCCTTTGTTAACTTTTGTTTCCAACCCAACAACCTAATTGTGGCTTCACAGATCTGGAAAACCACACTAATAGCTGGGGGAAGAGTAAATCAGGTCGACCCACCAGACAGCAAATTAAATCTCTGTATTTGCTGCATCGCCCATTTCTCAGCTGTGAAAACAGGGCCTCCCTACGTGTCATGTGACCATTTGGGGGTTCTATATTCTAATGATTACCAGGATGTGATGTACGGCAGCATAATCCATAGTATGTGGTGGTCTTGGAGTGGTACGTAATCAGGCACTGAGAGCTTTCTGGAATGGACTGTGATGTGGGTCAATAGGTGAACTGTTATCGGTGAGCTGTTATTCTACATACTACGGTAAATAGGGCCCTGCTCAACTCTCTTTGGGCTGCCCTTCAGAAGAATCTACTAGGGAGAACAGTGTGAGACAGGTACTTGTTATGTGATCCGTGGGATTTTCTTTGTTATTGCCTCCATAGTATTTAATTACTTTAGATTACTTATTTTACAATGGGGTCACCTTTTTTCCTTTATTTAGATGGATCGTTACTGAAGATGGTAACTTCACCCCTGAAGGCACTTATGATAGTAAGGGGCATATCTACAAGCCCCGTGCTACACGGCAGAACATCAAGTGACCATGCTGTGCTGCTCTGTGCCACATGGAAAGGGCAGACATGCACCATATTCAAAATATATGGAGCATTTCTGTCCTTTCACTATGCACGGATGCCCAAATTGCTGCCTAAAGCCAACACAGGCACCACTGTATAATGGTGCAAGGGTGTCTGTGTTATCAGCAGGATACCTTCCTGCACAAAACAATCCAGTGAGGCATTTCCGTCTTTGTATGTGTGCTGCAGAATGCAGCACATTCAGAAAGAGGAAACTGTTAGGAAAAAATAAAGATACGTCTCCTCGATGCATATTTCCCTGGGGAGGCATACAGTTTTGGGGCATTCCGAGGTTTACAGATTCTTGATCCAAGAATGCATCAAAACCCATGGGTATTGCTCTAGAACACCCACTGCGAAGCCCATGGTACACTTCCCTAAGGCTGTCTGAGGCAATGCAGCATTGCTTTACACCGTATCTACGAGGCCAAGAAAAGCCACACAAAGTTGCTCACAAAAAGTGATGCACAATGTGGCACACAGGGTTTGTAAGTATGCCCTAGATCTCTGTTCCAAACTCCTTTTAATGAGTGTGGGCAGTCCATGAAGAGTCTGGGGATTCTTTCCACCTGAGATAGCACAATTTAAGATCACTGGCACATGGCACTCTCTGGTGAACTGCACTCCTTGCGATGGGAGAACCCATTGACTCACTCACTTGACTCAGCCATGGACGACATTCTTTTCTGTGTTCTCCTCACAGGCAAGTAGATCTCACAGTTTGTGAGCTCTGGTCAGCCACCTTTGGGATTACTTTCTGTTTGGGGAGAAGCAAGCTTGCTGCTAGCTCATGCTCTAGCCCAAGACTTATCTCCTGTCTCTGCCCAGTTTTAATTTCTTCCATGTTGCGGATTCTCATTTCATTCCCTTTGATGTAGGGCAGTGGTAATTAGTTGGGGGTCCACGGACCACTGGGGATCCGGAACACCCACTCAGGTGGTCTGCAACGTTTTTGAAAACGAAATAATATTAGCAGGTTGGTACAGTATTGATAATGTTTTGATAAAACAGTATTGTAAACTTTGAAACACTGTGTAAATGAAATGTGAAGGAATTTAAAACTGGAGACTAAAATTGAAGTTGGTCTCTTTAACTTTATTTGTTTTAGCAGCAGGAGTACAGCAAACAGAATCTATTATGGGTGACCGGTGGCCTCAGTTGAAGCACTGGTGTGCACTGACAAACATAGACCATGCATTAGGAACAAAAAAGACTGAGTGATATGCTAAAGTCTATCTTATTCTTTTCTCTCTTAGAAATAAAACCACATTTTGGACAGGCCCAACTTTCCCATAAAATTTAGAAATATGATTTTTTGTATATTTTTTGTTGGTGAATTAAACACAATAATTATCATTTGATGCATACTTATTTCTGTATTTCTGTATGTCTCTGTATTGTTTTGAGGTTCAGTTTGTAATTGCCTGGATTAAGGTCTTAGGCTTCCAGTAGTGATTCAGTGGGCATCCACAGAAGTGAAAAGGTTAAGAACTGGTGTAGAGCATCATCTTCATTTCTAGTGAAGGTGGGCTTGTGTGACACATTGGCACACTTGAATTGTGGGGCCTAAGGTATTCTTCCAGTACACATCTAAGGAGAAACACACTGACTCTATGATTCATGATTTGAGAAGAGACAGGTGGACTATTTTGTGGCTCAAGGGAGGCCAAGATACTATAGAGCTAGGTATTGGGTATGGGCTGGATGCCCATTTCCTTCCCAATCCTATCCACGCCCGATGCACTGCATCTTTAATTTGACTCTATTTTGACCATGCTTGCAGAGTCTGTGAGTAGGTGGATGTAGCAGGGTACCTCAAGCTTTCAGTTACACGAGTTTCCTGTTTGAGTCCCGCTGACCTGAAAATTAGGTTTATTGTTGGTTTGTGAAATTCCCTTTATTCAGGTTACTCCTTCCAAAAATTAAAATTGCAATAAACTCTCATACAGATACCGAGTATTGCAACGTTTTTTTATACAAATAGCTTTATAATATTACAAGTCTAATTCTCATCAGATGAATTCCCAGGCTCGCTACTGCTGCTACTTTCCACAAGCCGATCCATTAACAATCTATGCAAGATCCTGGCATCTGCAATAGCCTTCACCAGGTTCTGCTCGAGTTGCGCCAAGACGTCTACCACGGGGTCACGAGCACCATTTGCAATAGCCATTTGTAGTTCTAGTGGAGGATCCTGTAACAAAAGAAAGACATGCAAAATTTCAGATCTTGTTATATACGTATGTCAATAATAGGCAACTCCTTCTTCCTATCGTTGGGCCTGATTTAGAACTCGGCGGACGGATTACTCCGTCACAACGGTGACGGATATCGCTTCTGCCGAAATCTAAATCCCATTATATGTTATGGGAATTAGATTTCGGCGGAAGGAATATCCGTCACCGTTGTGACGGAGTAAACCGTCCACCGAGATCTAAATTAGGCCCTATATGCCTTGTGCTGCGTTATTCGTTTTTGACACATTTTAGCCTTTACTCTCTTAGGGTCGTGCCTTGTCCTCTCTGTTTAGGATTTTTAACCTACAATACTGTACTTCTCACTTTTACTATCCCCCCAGAAATGAAGAGCTAAATGTATTTTAAAACAGTGCCCCTGATTAATATGTCCTCAAGCACCAATGCCTGCCATAGTTCTCTGCATAGTTTCCCTTCCCACCAGAGACAGCCTCAGATGGTCCAATAAGTGATGCAAATAGAAGAGACATTTAAGTGCTGGAGATGGTAGCCTCAAGGTAAGTGTGCTGAGCCCACCCTGTCTCCCCTGAGCGAAAGTGAATGCTAAGCAACAATACCTTCACTTTGTTTTAGGGTCAAATAATCTATTTGCAACAAGCAAAAATACAGTTTAACTTTAGTATTAATGACTGTGTTCCATGGATATTTATCTGACTTGATCGACAACATCTGACAGGGCCGGATTGGCCATTTGGGCAGTCTGGCATTTTCCCAGTAGAATGCTTTCATGGTAGGATAATCTGCCATGAGTGAGCTCTGAAAAGTGCTTAGCCAAATAAAGTTGAAAAAAATGTTCTTTCATTTGCACCGTTTGGGCCCATTTTTTCTAAATAAAAAATAAAAAAATGCCCATGGGCATTAAAGTGCTTCACATGAGAACCATATTACATTGCACATCGCTTTTTTGAGACACAAGGAGATTAAGTGATGTTTTTTTCCAGAATCAGAGGATGTTGAGCAGAAGCCGGGACTCGAAGCAGGTTCCACAGTTCTTAGGTCGGCAGCTGCAAGCTACACTCACTCCAAAGAAGCAATGTGGGAGCAGCTGATTTGAACATTTTACCATGGCTGATTTTGGTTCTCACTCCGACCTTGCCTTATAGAGGCATATGCCAAAGTGCTCTTGACAACGCAAGTTACTCTATACTGTACACCTACACAGCAGAATCAGTGAGGCACCTCATCCCTATCAGACCTTGTAGCCTCTCACAAGTTTGATACGGATAAAGGGTCCATATAGACGGACGAGAGCATCTTTCGTATTTACTTGTCCACTGTCATGGGGTGACTTATCTAGCCTCTAGTGGTGTTGTGGGAATCGTGCTACAATCTCTGTCCTTGCAGAGGGCTAGTCTTTTCCTCAGCACTATCTCCAGCAGCTCAGGAGAACGTTCTATCTCCCTGTCAAATGCTACGATTGCAATGAATGGAGACAGCTCTATGTATTGCTTCTATCTAACTTCCATTCTCCCTAATCCCACCTGTATTTCTTTACTTTCACTCCTTTCTACACTGGTTTTCATTCTGCACTGTGACTAGCCCTTCATTTCTATCTTTCTTGTCTACTGCACCACTCTAGTCCCTTTTTAGTACCATCCTTCTCTTCACTCTTTTCCTTGTTCCTCTTCTCCCCTATATATTTCGGTATCCATCCTTAGCTAGCCACTTTACACATTTCACTGTCTCCCACTCTCCCCTGTATCTCACTATCCATCTGTATCCAGCCACTTTCCACCTTTTGTTGCCACAATTCTTCCATGTATCTAACATCTATCCTTCTCTAGCCGTGGTCCACTTTTTTCTGTACCCCACTCACCCCATATCTTGCTATCCAGCTTTATCGAGCTGCTTTCCAATTTTCGCTCTGTATCTTAGCATCAATCGGTATCTAGCGATTTTCCACCTTTCTCTCAATCTGACTCCCCCATTTATCTCTCTGTCTATCAATGGTACTTTACACATTTCTCTTCCCACTCACTCATATATCTTGGCATCCATCTATATCTAGCTGCTTTACACTTTAGTTTTCCTCCACTCTCCCCAGTATCTCAGTATCAATCTGTATCTTGCTGTTATACACCTTTCACTGTCCTCCACTTTCCATTGTATAACTCTATCCATTTGTATCTCACTGCTTTACGCCTTTTACTCTCCTCACTCCCTGTGTCTAGGTATCCATCTGTATCTTGCTGCATTACACCTTTGCGTTTCACCTATCCTTCTGCATTTTGCTGCTTTATACCTTTAATTTTCCCTCTAGCTAAGCTGTTGTGTTGTTATTACAGTTTCCACATACCACTACATCCCTTCTTGCAATTCTTCACTTTAATTTCCTCTCTTAGTCTGTATCTTGCTACTTTCACTTTTCACCCTCTTTTCACTCTCCACACATCTCTCCATCCTTCTCCCCCTACAAGTTTTCTCCTCTGTTTCCAACTGGATGCCTACCCGTAATCCTGGGTGGATCTGCCACTGTCTGATGTACGGGTGACTGTTTCCAGAAGCCACAATGTCACCATACACTAGAATATGTGATAGGCAGGTTCCCAACAGAAGCTGAAACCTTCTCAGTAGATAAAAGCCTACTTGCTAGACGAAGACTTAGGAAGATTGAAGAAAACCAGGAATCTAGAATCCAGTAGTGGAATTCTTCAGGAGCAAGGAGTCAGACTCAACAAGTGGAGGAAGCAAGACATCAACCAAAATAAAACCGCTTTATTGTGATGTACCCTTCAACCAGACTGAGGACTTTATATAGTAAAGGAGCTAAAAAAGAAAATGGCATTAAACACTACATGGCAGGTAGCATAATGGATTGGGAAATTCAAGAAGAAACTAAAGGATGAACAGCCACGATGGAAAGGGAAAATAAAAGAGAACAAAAACCTGAGTCTTAGGGCATGGATCGAAGAGGCGGGAACCCAAGAACGTTTTCTAGCAGGATAGCCTTTCCAGTGAGCTAAGAACTGAAGCTGACCTCGGAAAATATGGGAATCACAAATCAGACTGTCCTGTATTTCGGTTCTCCTTCTACCATGACAGGAGGAGAGATCAGATGAACAGAATCAAGTACAAAAGGCTTTATCTGGGAGACATGAAAGGTAGAGTTCATCTTCAAAGAGTAAGAAAGATGGAGCCTAAAGGTGACTTGATTGATTCGTTTGGTTATAAAAAAGGGTCAGTAGATAAGCCATCCTCTGAGAGATGATACTCCACTTCTGTTCTCTCAAATTCACACTTCTCCATCTTACAAGATAGATGGTTTTTCCCTAGACATAGAAGCACTGAATGAACATTGATTCAATGGTCCGGAAGGGAAGCACAGAAGACCAGAATATTGTCAAGGTATACCAGAATAAACTGGTTCTGGGTATCAGAGAATATGCTATTGATGAATCTCTGAAAAACTGCTGGAAAATGTGTAAAGCCAAAGCACATGACCCAATTTGTAGTGTCCAAAGGGTTTCCAAAAGGACACATTCCACTCATCATCTTCTTTAATCTGGAGTAGATGGTATGTTGCACACAGATGAATTGATGAATCAGATAACAGTCCTTAAGGAGGGTTGTATTTAACCCATGATAATCGATGCAAGGTCTCAGTACTTTGGACTTCTAAAAGAAGAATTAAAGTGGAGATCCAGGAGGTGATGTAGAATAGACATTTGGGCCATTCCGATGATTCTTATCCAAATATTCCCTCAGGACCTGTATCTTGTGCTGGGGCAAAGAGTACATTCTACCATGAAAATGTATGGCTCCAGGTACAATCTGGATGGCACAATCAATATCTTTATGAGGAGGGAAAGACACAGTGCTAGGCTTCTGAAAGACATCAGAAAGTCATAGGAATGGAGAAAGCTGACCAATAGTAGCTTGAGACTGTTCTTCAGAAGAG